>NC_092354.1:6256814-6599500 GCF_963676685.1 Mytilus edulis
GGTTTGGAGCCAGGAATTTCTTTAAAATGTAAATACCATTTTTAAAAATAGACCCAGCTGCATAAAGACGGGCGAGCGGCTTTTTATCAGTCCTTTCTTTTTCATACATCTTAACTTTACAAGATGCACGCGAGAATCCCTCACTGAGAAGAGCATTGGTCTGCATTACTTTTAATATCCGAAAAACCATATCTGAAGATCCTCGACACAAAGACGTATATGCCTCCTCTAATAACTCTCTCTCAATTTCCTTCTTTAAAAAATCCCTAAAAAACGAGTCCGAGTCATCTATCTTTTGACGTTTAACCCTCGTGGTTTCACCTGCTCCTTCTTCCGACATATTTAATTCAGCGCCCTCTAATCGGTAATAGGTCCGTTCGCCCTAGGTTCGTTCGGTATCGGGTCCGTTCGTCCTGAGTTCGCTCGCCCACATATATCATTGTATATTTAGAGTCCGTTCGTCCTGGGCTCGTTCTCCATACTTCAATAAACAAAAAAATATAAATATTAAGAATATTAACGTTTTATAAACTTATTCAACTATGTATATGGTATAAATTCTCGAAATTCATTAAAACACATGGGAACTAGTCAGCTTGGAATGAATCAGTAAAAACAATGATGTATGAAATTGTAAAACATAAAAAAAATGGATTTATATTATTAAACTTCATATAAACTGGGACTATTATATAGTTAGTATTACGGATATAAAATTGACTGACTAGAATTTAGATTGTTAACAAATATCAGTAAAGATATCTTAGATAAATAAATTATATTTCAGTATTCTACTAGTCTTTGGCGAACAAAATTGTTAGCCGCAGGTTTGCCGCAAACTTTTCAGTTTGGTAAGGGCTAGTATGTAAATGAAAGGAAAATAATTATTTGTGTGCAGCAATACTAATATATTCCTTGAAATTTCTAAACTTTAACACACTCTGTTCAAATAATAAACAATATGAAACTAGACACCAATTAAAAAAAATATAAAATCAGGGCGTTTTTTTAGTTGTAAGCCAAAAACTGCATTTTACCCCTATGCTCTATTTTTAGCCATGACACATTTTTAAAACTAGATACCCCAATGATGATTGTGGCCAAGTTTGGTTAAATTTGGCCCAGTAATTTCAGAGGAGACGATTTTTGTAAAAGTTAACGAAGACGGACGATGGACGCAAAGTGATGGGAAAAGCTCACTTGGCCCTTCAGGCCAGGTGAGCTAAAAAAAACAAAAAAAACAAGAGGTCTGACCCAAAACCTTGGTTTTCAGAATCTTGTAAAGAGCTTTGCACTTCAGTGAAAAATTATGAAAAACTTGTAAATAAATTTCCTGAAAATGCAGAGAACAGGAAAAAGTTTTATTAATTCCCGTCAAAATTTAAACGACTTTGTGTAAATATGAAGAAAAAACATATAAAAGAAAAATATGCTCAGAACTTAGTAACACATGTGAAAAGAATCCCAAGGTTTTCTGGAAGATTTTGAACAAACTTAGTTAGCAATTAGAAATAAAAGATAAATCTGCTAATGATATTCCCCAAAAAAATTCCTGTACGAACTGTGACGCCCGTAGGTGACACGGAAACCAGGCGTAAAAATCATACTTTATCCTGGCGGCATTGCAGTGTTTACAAAATGCATGTCCAGGCTTCAACCAGGCTTCAACCAGGCTTAAACCAGGCGTAAATTAGGCGTAACTAAGGCGTAAACCAGGCGTAATATTCAAATGAGTATGCCTGGTTCACCAAAAAATAGGCGTAATATGCAAATGAGTACACCTGGTCAATAAATGAACCAGGCATAATATCATTACATAATACTACACTTATTTTAGTTCATTGTATTAACCTAGCTGTGTACTTTTGTGTATTTGATACAAACTTCTGTACTATTGCTTTTATTTCTTATTGTTTGACAAAAAACTTGAAATATTAACCATGATTGAAGAAGTTATAATAAAAAAATTAGAAATAAATACATTTTATGCAGACAATGGCTCAAATTAGTTTAAGTTTAAATTAGAATTATGACAATTATTTTTTTTTTAAATAAAAGTAGCATTTTAACTAAGTTGTTTTTGAAAATTATTGTCTTTTGAACTAAAATATAATGTAAAAGATTTTAATGTAATTATCCAAGGATAAAGGTTTTGGGATTTCAAAAATTCTGATAGAACATAATACCTTATAACTTATAATTAGTTATACTCACATTATTATTATCTACCATGTATTACTACTTTCCTTTTATTTCACAATTTTCATTAATTTATTTGATTCAGTATTTCCAATTTCAGATTCTTCCTAAAAGCACAAAACAAGCAAATTATCCCTGAATATATGAAGCTGCCATGTGTCCAACTCTATCAAACTAAAACCAAAGAGCCAAATTTTGAAAAAAATCCCATGATCCTTTAAACAAAGCATTATGGGTATTTCTATTTACGCCATACCAACAGTTTTATACCCGTAAGAAAATTTATGCCTTGCTTATTTCAATTTACGCCCGTAAGAAAACTTACACCTTAATTGCTTATTTCAATTTATGCCACAGGTTTGCTGCTTTTTTCTACGCCCTTAAGGACTACAAATTTACATTTCCTGCTCCCTTACGCTTGGATATAGACACGTAACTACCACTTACGCCTGGTTTACGCCTTATTTCCAGGCGTAATACGTCACCTTATAATTTTGTAAGGGTTTCATCAAATTTTATAAAAATCTTAAGTCTAATATGAAAAAAAAAATGGGTGTTATGGGGCAAAATATTTTACATTGTATTGTATAGAAAAACACAAAGAAGTCCGAACATTTGACACAAATTCCAAAACCTCACCTAAGTACATCCTTAAGTCATGCAAACACCCTTTAACAGAAAATAAAGAAATATGGAGTAAATATGTGCATGAAACCTAATCACACACAAAGTCAATGCATAGAAAAATACTAATGATCAATGGTCAAAGTTGCTGGAGGGGCTTCAACAATAAAATAATCATCTATGACTTAAAACAGGTCCCTAATGTCGATTTTAGCAGTACTAGTACTTAAAGTATGATACTGCACTGTCACTATATTTAAATCTAGTCATACAAAAAATCACCAAAGTCTAAGCACAACACTACAAGAACAGGCAGACAGATCAAGTATTATTAATAATCTTTATTTGTCATATAAGTATAACATTATACTTGTGACATAAACAAAAGTAACAGCAACAATAAAATAACTGAGTTAAACACACACATATCTATATATATACAAGTAAAAGTAACTAAGAGTCCCCTGTCCTCAGCTCTAAAGACTGTTTTATAAAGGAACCTGTTTTTTTCACTTGGTTTATATTAGAAGGATTTAGTAGGACTACTAGTTTTTCAGTATCAGATAGATTTGGAAACATAGGATTATCTATTGCCATGTCATTAAAAAGTTTTATACGTAAAACATTATTAATTTGACAGTGGAGGAGAAAGTGATTTTCATCTTCTAAGGTTTTACAAGTTGGACATGTTCTATTGTCTCGAGGTATTTTTAGATATCTGCCCTTCTCAATGAGCAAATTATGGTCACTAATTCTAATTTTTGTAAATAAACGTCTAGTTTCAAAATTGTGATATTTTAGATAAAATTCTTGGTCTTGTTTGACTTTAATATTTTTGAAAAGAAAAAGTTTGTTATTTTCGTTCAAACTATTAATTTTATTTTCCAGTAGTTCTGAATAAAATTTACTTGTAATATTCTTAATCCAAGTCTTTAGTTTGTTAACTTGTTCCATATTTTGACAGGACATTACTTTTTGTATATCAATATTCATTTCTTGTGTTGAATCTTTTATAAAAGTGGACCAAGTATAAACTCCTTGTGAATCAAGGTGTTTACTTAATGTATAACTTTCTTTTAGCAATGGGTTTATGTTTTCAGTATTTAATCTAGCCCAATAAAGAATTGCTTGTGTTTTTATATATTTTTCTATTGGTTGTCTACCAAGTTCAGCTTTAACACCTAAATTAGCAGATGTTTTTTTAGTACCTAAAATATATTTACAGAAATTAACATGAACCTTTTCGAAGGGAGTCTTATCCAAATATTGGAAATTATCTATATCTTTGTTTTGGGATTTTAATCTGCCTTTTGCTCTATAATAAGATTGATATGTATCCATGTATGATATTTCAGCATTATATGTTAAAATTGGTTTTATAAGAGAATCAAAAAGATTACAGGATACATTAACAGGAAAATTTCCCAAAAAGGCTGCATGTGTTTTTAATGAAAACAGAGCTTTCCTAGCTTTTTTTGGCTAAATCTGTTAAACTTGCATTTAGATTTCCATTATTTTTTATCAGAGTGCCCAGAAATTTATACTCAGTAACGTTATCAATTTTTTCATTATTGAACCTTACAATGTATGGTTCCAGTTTTGTAGTTCTTTGTTCAATGATCATTGTTTTTGTTTTTTTAGTATTTAGACATAACTGCCATTTTTCACTGTAATTTGATAAGTTATTTAAGCTATTTTGAAGACCTTCTTTACTTTCGGATAAAATTATAAGGTCATCGGCAAACAAAAGACTTCCTATATCAGAATTTAATATTCTCAAGGGTTTTGAACCTTTATGGTCAAAATTTTCAACTATATCATTAATAAATAAATTGAAGAGTGTGGGACTAATACTGTCCCCTTGTTTTACTCCTCGGTCAATGGGAAAGAATCTAGAATGTTTATCATTATATTGATTATGAGAATTATGATTTTTGCTGATTCCTACATATCGGTCTTTTAATGTTTGTCCATAAAACCTACAGTCTTAAATTACAATGAGCCTATGATTTTGCTTTGAGACCAGAATATTGTCGAAAAAATTGCTAAAAATTATTTGCATTTCAATGTCAGAAAGAGTCCGGTAAACGCTCAGAATGCACGATTTTACGTTATTTTTCTCAGAGCTGCTGGGGGCCTTGAGCGGCCCCCAAAAAGTTGTCTAACAAAGCATTTTAATTTTGCAAGCACTGATCATAAATTCGCTGTTTTACTTGTCCCAAGTGCTGCTTTGTTAGACAACTTTTTCAACACGATATGAATATCCTAATTGTAAAATGCATTGAGTTTTTAGGATCCAAGGGTTTGAAAATCTTGTTGCACAGAAAATTTGATTTACAAGTGTATTTGCTGATGAAAGTATATGCTCTAGAAAATTTATGCTTGAAAAAACAATTTTATTTTTGAGTCTTCTAAGCTCAGTTTCTTTTGTCAAGTCTACAAAATGGGTCAAAGACCATCATATGTTGATTCACTAAACAATTTAAATGATAGAGCAGCAATATGCAAAATACCCATAAACGCACATCTTTTAATGATTGAAAGGGGAAGACATCTTAATAATCCTAGAGAGGAAAGATACTGTCCTGTCTGTAAAAATGGGGAAATTGAGGATGAACAACATTTCTTATTAAACCTCAAATTAAAAAAATAATGCATATGTTTTTTTATAACTCAATGGATAGTTTTCATTATAAAACTTATGGACATATATACTTTTGTCTGAAGAAAATTCTTTAATTTATTCATATTTAGAAGAAGTTTACTTTATTTTAATTGCTTCCTTCCAGGAAGCAATTCCCCGACATTTTTCTGTATGAAAATAAAATAAACGTTATATTTCAAATACAGTGTAACATTACCGTTGATGAAAAAATATCTCTATTGGTCAATAATAGCTCAGCATTATTACTTAGACTGTCTTCCTCTTTCATATCAGAGTGTCTAAATATAAGAAATAGTGAACTTATATGATACATCATTTTGTAACTTTTCATAATTTAGCATATGTTATTATGGAACCTTTCATTCTACCATGTCAATTATTATAGTTATGTGTAATGCCATAGGTCTTAACCATTTATTGTAAATGAGTTTGTGCCAATAAAAATATTTGTATTTGTATTTGATGTTGTTATTTTTTTATCTTATCCGGGGGAAAATATTTCACAATGATATATTTTCCATTGCTGTGAAATTCTATCAGGGAAGTTAAAATATTGAATAGTTAAAACCAAACCATAATTTGTACTAATACTATGTAATAGTGTTTTTGAAATAAGATAAATTAGTAAATAAGAAACCAAATAAATGTATTATAATGATGGTCTTTTTTTTTTTGCATTGGGAAGATCTTCAGGCTCTCTTCTTTCTCTTCCCTTTAAATGGGTAGTTTTGACGGAAGAGACGCCCAACACACATGCTTTGTGATAAACGTGTTTATGATACACAATCCTTAGTAGATCTTAGTAGGATATCACTGTAGGGACGATAAACTGGATAATAATAAGACGAATACATGGACAGTAGCAGTTAGGGGATTATTTTATATTCTATGCAGGGAGAGGGGGACAGAAGGATTTTTTTAGGACTTATTATTAATTTTAATCTGTCGCTAATTATAAAAAAGAAGGAGATGTGGTATGATTGCCAATGACACAACTATTCACCAAAGATCAATGAAGTGGATACCTATTTTTTTCACCTCTTACAAGGCCACAATGTTCATATTGAAATTCCTCCTGTACCCCACCCCAAAAAAAATAAATACCAAATGATTTTAGCCTGACACAATTTTAAATTGATTGATTGTTTTTTTTTTTTACTTATTTTTAACATCCAGTTTCAACATGCTAAAATAGTTTAAGGTATAGCTGATTTCCCAGTTTTCCTTGTTTCTGCTAAAAAATGATTTTTCTGTAATCCTGAAAAAATGTAACAGCAGGGCAAGTTGATATGTGCTTTCAAAGCAGTTATATAACTATCTTATAATACCATAAATTTGATCGCATATTTGGTCTCATCAGTCAGGGAATGCATCAAATTTACAGTTTGTGGGGGACATAAAATACAAATCTGACTTTTCCCTGAGACCTTCCTGGTTACATATGCTTGTAAATGTATAATATATACAGCACTTCTCAATATTCATCATACAATTTTTAAAAGAATATATAACAAACCAAATATTGTGTTTTTATCAATACAGCATATTCAAATTTTCAGAGTGATGTTACATTATTGAAAATAACACCTCAACTCCATCAGTAACATTATTACATTTTTTTTTATCTATCTTAATCAGGGCCACTAACAAAACGTAATTTTGAACTGCACCAGGAAAGTTTCGACCTGCCAGATTGTTATAATTGTATGCCATGCATAATACCAAGCAAACTGATTAATCAATCAATCAGTACCAGAACTGGATTGTACAAAAAAAAACTACATTAAAAAATGTTGTGATTTCAAGTTCTAATAAAATCTATTATTATAGCATTAGTCAACAATACTTAAATTTCAGTGTTACTGATGTGTCTTGTATAGACAAAAACACATCTGCCTGTACATACTTTTATGCCCAATATGTTTGATGAATTCTGTTAAACTACTTATCTTTTGCCATCTTGATTGTAAAACAGCAACACATTAATATTTCTTAATCTTTAACTAAATAATTATGCACTTTGAGACTGGAATGCAATTCAAATATAATCTTTAATTTATCATTTATCAGATGCCTATGACTGTTTCTATTAATAGTAAATAATAAATTCTGATGATTTGTTTTGTTCGATTTAATCTTAATACCTTAAGGAATCAAAAGTGATGTCATATTCTTTGAAAACAGTATAAATGTCACTGTTCATCGTAACAAACATGTGGATTTCAGACAAAATCCAAATCCAGAGACAGACATTTGACTCTGAGGCAAGCATTCAGTGATTAATACAAGATATGGAAAAACTATTGAAAAAGAGAAAAAGAGACTCTGAAAACATGCTAAAAAGGGCAGTTACTCATGCCTGGGCAAGATAAAAACGGATTTTGCAAAATAATTTGAATCAAATCATCAATGAAGATAGAAAAAAACCCTACAGACTAGATACCAGATATCCTAAGGATTATTCAGCCAATGTTTGTCTGAAATAGATCCTGTGGTGTTTTGAGAGAAGAAGATTAAAAAGTTTATAATGACAATGGACAACAGTGATCACCAAGTAAGGCAACAGCTCAACTGGACCATAGGGCTAGGTGAGCTTAACATGGCCACATGATTGCCTATAATGCTTTCATCCACTTTATTTGAACTTTGGTGGAAGGTTTTCGTTTTAGCAATTATGTCACATCTTATTTTTATATGGTATTGAATTTAAATTGTAAATAGTGTGTACCTACATTTTGATATATATTATTGACCAGTGAAGAATATTCTAAGTTTCCTTAAAGCATTACATACGTAAGCATCTGGTAGGTTGATATTACTAACATTTTCATCTAAAGAAATGTCAAAACTATTACAAAGAACAAGAAAGGATTAGTCATGCATGCCTTTCAGTAATATATTGTTATCTAATATCATAAGCATGGTATCTTTGCTAAGGATTTTTTATCATGCAGCATTACAAAATTTGTAAAGATTTTTCGTAAATCAAGGCAAATCCAAATAATTGAGAGGCAGAATAAACCAAACGAAAATCCAATCCGAACTAAAAAAGCAAAAACAAAACATGACAAGCAACAGTCTACATTGAAAACTAACGACTGAGAATTAAAACCTCTAATAGGTGTTCAGATAGGGTAAATAGGTCCTACTGCACCCGATGCTAACATCATGTAATGGTTACAAATGAAAGCAAGAATTATACACAGTGAACGATGGTTCAGATGGCAGTTAATGCATAATGTGATGAACGTTGGTTACAGATTACAGTTGACGAACGATGGTTACATATGATTGACAGTTATTGTTATTGACATGTAACTGTACTATCTGCTCAAAGGCAGGGGTATCATTGGGTTACACCCAACTAATTGTATCTCATTTTGACAAGATAATCATTTTAGCAGATTCTTTAACATATATTTCATACTTCACTTAACAACATGCTTAACCTTAGACATTTTAAGGTATATACATTTTTTAATTATTTTTTTTTTTAAAGTTTTAAGATTCGATTCTATGGATTTGAACTTAGATCAAAACTTTCCTTTTTTTCATTCAAAGATAACAACCACTCCAAGGAGTTCCATCTAGTAACATATTAAAACATCTGGATACAGACTTAACATAATACTCTAAACTGTATATAATGACAACCAATTCAATGGGCAATTTCTGCTCATATATCTTCCTAAAGGACAATTGGTGAATGGTAACTTTCCAACAAAAGCTTTATTTGAAAAAATATGTCACAAGCTACATGGAAGGAAATTCAGATGCTATCAGCTCGAAGCATCTTGATAAATTTAAACAGAAAGATTGTTAAGATCTCCTATCAATTAACAATGAAATGATCAGTTCTGTGTTTGATATACTAAAAAAACGGAAGATTTATATGCAAAAATTTAAAATGGTCTTTGTTTTGAAAAAAACCTAGAACTGCATGATTCATGTACTCAATAAAACCTGATTTTAATATCTGAAATGAATTACCTCATCACCAAAACCAAAATCAAAAAGTTATTATAAAATAAAAACATCATTTTTTTTCTGTGATAATCTTTATGATGAATGAAAAAAAAAATGATTTCATGTGTTACAGTTGACAGGCCTAAATTGAAGACAGCTCACTGAGCTGGCATGTGGAAGAGTTAATATAGGATGGTTATAAATGACTTCAGATTGTTATAGTGACAAATAATTGCTACAGATGACAGCAAGAAGTACAGTAGGCACACAATGGTGAAGAAAAAAAATACAGCTTGCAAAAAAGATGTTTACAGATATCAGTAGATGATACATTTGGCAAACAATGGATACAAATGACAAAACATTTGACACACGACGGTAATAAATATCAGCATATGGTACAGTAGACAGACGATTATAACAAACACATAAGACGGTTCAGTTGACAATCAATCTTTACAGAGGACAACATAATTAACAGTGGAGAAATTATGTTGCACATGGCAGCAAATATAATAGTATACTGAATAGCAAATAGTTACAGATGGTGATATGCTATACATATTGCTGACATGTGTAAAAGATAACAGACCAAAACTATAACCAATAGGCATGTGATAGAGGTAATTAACTGATGATACGTTGAATGGCAACACATACACAGGAGAGGCAATGAAGACATATTGGTGACAGGTGGTAAAGATAACAGACTATGATGGTAGTAGACGGTAATGTTGACAAATGATGGTTAAAGATGGTAGTAAAGGTGTACAGATGATGATCCAGTAACCAATGGTATCAAGTGGTACAGCTGACAGACGATGGTTACAAATGGCAGCTGATGGTACAGTTGAATAACTATCAATAGATGGTTAAGTTGGCAGATGATGATTGCAGATGATAGCAGATGATAAATATGACAGATGATGGTTACAGATGGTCGTTGATGGTTTAGTTGAATAACGATGGTTACAGATGGCATTGATATTACAGTTGACAAACAATGGTTACAAATGGTAGCACGTGCTAATGTTGGCAAATACTGGTTCAGATGCTGTTTTATGGCATTTGAAGAAAAAGCATGATAGACGACGGTTACAGATGGCATTTGATGGTACAGTTGATAGACGATGGTTACAGATGGCATTTGATGATATAGTTGATAGACGATGGTTACAGTTGGCGTTTTATGGTACAGTTGATAGATGCTGGTTACAGATGGCTGTTGATGGTAGTTGACAGACGATGGTTACAGATGGCGTTTGATGGTACAGTTGACAGACAAAGGTTACAGATGGCGTTTGATGGTACAGTTGACAGACAAAGGTTACAGATGGCGGTTGTTGGTACAGTTGATAGACGATGGTTACAGATGGTATTTGATTGTACAGTTGATAGACGATGGTTACAGATGGCATTTGATGGTACAGTTGATAGACAATGGTTACAGATAGCTGTTGATGGTAGTTGACAGACGATGGTTACAGTTGGCATTTGATGGTACAGTTGACAGACAACAGTTACAGATGGCGGTTGATGGTACAGTTGATAGACGATGGTTACAAATGGCATTTGATTGTACAGTTGATAGACAACGGTTACAGATTGCATTTGAAGGTACAGCTGATAGACAATGGCTACAGATGGCTGTTGATGGTAGTTGAGAGACGATGGTTACCAATGGCGTTTTATGGTACAGTTTCTAGACGATGGTTACAGATGGCATTTGATGGTACAGTTGATAGACGATGGTTACATATGGCCTTTGATGGTAGTTGATAGACGATGGTTACATATGGCGTTTGATGGTACAGTTGACAGACAAAGGTTACAGATGGCGGTTGTTGGTACAGTTGATAGACGATGGTTACAGATGGTATTTAATTGTACAGTTGACACGATGGTTACAGATGGCTGTTGATGGTACTTGACAGACGGTGGTTACAGATGGCTGTTGATGGTAGTTGACAGACGGTGGTTACAGATGGTCGTTGATTGTTCAGTTGAAAAACGATGGTTACAGATGGCATTGCTATTACAGTTGACAAACAATTGTTACAAATGGTAGCACGTGCTACAGTTGGCAAATACTGGTTCAGATGCTGTTTTATGGCATTTGAAGAAAAAGCACGATAGACGATGGTTACAGATGGCATTTGATGGTACAGTTGATAGACGATGGTTACAGATGGCATTTGATGGTACAGTTGATAGACGATGGTTACAGATGGCATTTGATGATACAGTTGATAGACGATGGTTACAGTTGGCGTTTTATGGTACAGTTGATAGATGCTGGTTACAGATGGCTGTTGATGGTAGTTGACAGACGATGGTTACAGATGGCATTTGATGGTACAGTTGACAGACAAAGGTTACAGATGGCGGTTGTTGGTACAGTTGATAGACGATGGTTACAGATGGTATTTGATTGTACAGTTGATAGACGATGAATACAGATGGCATTTGATGGTACAGTTGACACGATGGTTACAGATGGCTGTTGATGGTAGTTGACAGACGGTGGTTACAGATGGCTGTTGATGGTAGTTGACAGACGGTGGTTACAGATGGCATTTGATGGTACAGTTGATAGACAATGGTTACAGATGGCTGTTGATGGTACAGTTGATAGACGATGGTTACCAATGGCATTTGATTGTACAGTTGATAGACAACGGTTACAGATTGCATTTGAAGGTACAGCTGATAGACAATGGTTACAGATGGCTGTTGATGGTAGTTGACAGACGATGGTTACAAATGGCGTTTTATGGTACAGTTTCTAGACGATGGTTACAGATGGCATTTGATGTTACAGTTGATAGACGATGGTTACATATGGCATTTGATGGTAGTTGATAGACGATGGTTACATATGGCGTTTGATGGTACAGTTGATAGCCAATGGTTACAGATGGCGGTTGATGGTAGTTAACAGACGATGGTTACAGATGGCGGTTGATGGTACAGTTGATAGACGATGGTTACAGATGGCATTTGATGGTACAGTTGACAGACAATGGTTACAAATGGCTGATGATGTTAGTTGACAGACAATGGTTACAGATGGCTGTTGATGGTAGTTGACAGACGGTGGTTACAGTTGGCATTTGATGGTACAGTTGACAGACAACAGTTACAGATGGCGGTTGATGGTACAGTTGATAGACGATGGTTACCAATGGCATTTGATTGTACAGTTGATAGACAAAGGTTACAGATTGCATTTGATTGTACAGTTGATAGACAACGGTTACAGATTGCATTTGAAGGTACAGCTGATAGACAATGGTTACAGATGGATGTTGATGGTAGTTGACAGACGATGGTTACAAATGGCGTTTTATGGTACAGTTTCTAGACGATGGTTACAGATTGCATTTGAAGGTACAGTTGATAGACGATGGTTACATATGGCATTTGATGGTAGTTGATAGACGATGGTTACATATGGCGTTTGATGGTACAGTTGATAGCCAATGGTTACAGATGGCGGTTGATGGTAGTTAACAGACGATGGTTACAGATGGCGGTTGATGGTACAGTTGATAGATGATGGTTACAGATGGCATTTGATGGTACAGTTGACAGACAATGGTTACAGATGGCTGATGATGTTAGTTGACAGACAATGGTTACAGATGGCGTTTTATGGTACAGTTTATAGACGATGGTTACGGATGGCATTTGATGGTACAGTTGATAGACGATGGTTACAGATGGCATTTGATGGTACAGTTGATAGATGATGGTTACATATGGCGTTTGATGGTACAGTTGATAGACGATGGTTACAGATGGCTGTTGATGGTAGTTGACAGACGATGGTTACAGATGGCGGTTGATGGTACAATTGATAGACGATGATTACAGATGGCATTTGATGGTACAGTTGACAGACAATGGTTACAGATGGCTGATGATGTTAGTTGACAGACGATGGTTACATATGGCGTTTTATGGTACAGTTGATAAACGATGGTTACAGATGGCATTTGATGGTACAGTTGATAGACGATGGTTACAGATGGCTGTTGATGGTAGTTGACAGACGATGGTTACAGATGGCGTTTTATGGTACAGTTTAAAGACGATGGTTACAGATGGCATTTGATGGTATAGTTGATGTTACGATGGTTACAGTTGGCATTTAATGGTACAGTTGATAGATGATGGTTACAGATGGCTATTGATGGTAGTTGACAAGACGGTGGTTACAGATGGCATTTGATGGTACAGTTGATAAACAATGGTTACAGATGGCTGTTGATGGTAGTTGACAGACGATGGTAACAGTTGGCATTTGATGGTACAGTTGACAGACAACAGTTACAGATGGCGGTTGATGGTACAGTTGATAGACGATGGTTACAAATGGCATTTGATTGTACAGTAAATAGACAACGGTTACAGATTGCATTTGAAGGTACAGCTGATAGACAATGGTTACAGATGGCTGTTGATGGTAGTTGAGAGACGATGGTTACAAATGGCATTTGATGCTACAGTTGATAGACGATGGTTACATATGGCATTTGATGGTACAGTTGATAGCCGATGGTTACAGATGGATGTTGATGGTAGTTGACAGACGATGGTTACAGATGGCGGTTGATGGTACAGTTGATAGACGATGGTTACAGATGGCATTTGATGGTACAGTTGACAGACAATGGTTACAGATGGCTGATGATGTTAGTTGACAGACAATGGTTACAGATGGCGTTTTATGGTACAGTTTATAGACGATGGTTACGGATGGCATTTAATGGTACAGTTGATAGACGATGGTTACAGATGGCATTTGATGGTACAGTTGATAGACGATGGTTACATATGGCGTTTGATGGTACAGTTGATAGACGATGGTTACAGATGGCAGTTGATGGTAGTTGACAGACAATGGTTACAGATGGCGGTTGATCGTACAGTTGATAGACGATGGTTACAAATGGCATTTGATGGTACAGTTGACAGACAATGGTTACAGATGGCTGATGATGTTAGTTGACAGACGATGGTTACATATGGCGTTTTATGGTACAGTTGATAGACGATGGTTACAGATGGCATTTGATGGTACAGTTGATAGACGATGGTTACAGATGGCTGTTGATGGTAGTTGACAGACGATGGTTACAGATGGCGTTTTATGGTACAGTTTATAGACGATGGATACAGATGGCATTTGATGGTACAGTTGATAGACGATGGTTACAGATGGCATTTGATGGTACAGTTGATAGATGATGGTTACAGATGGCATTTGATGGTACAGTTGATAAACGATGGTTACATATGGCGTTTGATGGCACAGTTGACAGACGATGGTTACAGATGGCTGTTGATGGTAGTTGACATGCAATGGTTACAGATTGCATTTGATGGTACAGTTGATAGACGATGGTTACATATGGCATTTGATGGTACAGTTGATAGACGATGGTTACAGATGGCTGTTGATGGTAGTTGAAAGACGATGGTTACAGATGGCGTTTTATGGTACAGTTGACAGACAACAGTTACAGATGGCGGTTGATGGTACAGTTGATAGACGATGGTTACAAATGCCATTTGATTGTACAGTTGATAGACAATAGTTACAGATGGCTGATGATGGTAGTTAACAGACGATGGTTACAGATTGCGTTTGATTGTACAGTTGACAGAAAACGGTTTCAGATTGCATTTGAAGGTAAAGCTGATAGACAATGGTTACAGATGGCTGTTGATGGTAGTTTACAGACGATGGTTACAGATGGCGTTTTATAGTACAGTTTATAGACGATGGTTACGGATGGCATTTGATGGTGCAGTTGATAGACGATGGTTACAAATGGCATTTGATTGTACAGTTTATAGACGATGGTTACAGATGGCTGATGATGGTAGTTAACAGACGTTGGCTACAGATTGCGTTTGATTGTATAGTTGATAGACAACGGTTACAGATTGCATTTGAAGGTACAGCTGATAGACAATGGTTACAGATGACTGTTGATGGTAGTTTACTGAAAATGGTTACAGATGGCGTTTTATGGTACAGTTTATAGACAATGGTTACAGATGGCATTTGATGGTACAGTTGATAGACGATGGTTACATATGGCGTTTGATGGTACAGTTGATAGACGATGGTAACAGATGGCTGTTGATGGTAGTTGACAGACGATGGTTACAGGGCGTTTTATGGTAGTTTATAGACGATGGTTACAGATGGCATTTGATGGTACAGTTGATAGACGATGGTTACAGATGGCATTTCATGGTACAGTTGATAGACGATGGTTACAGATGGCTGATGATGGTACAGTTGACAGACAATGGTTACAGATGGCGTTTGATGGTAGTTGACAGACAATGGTTACAGATGGCTGATGATGGTAGTTGACAGACAACGGTTACAGATGGCATTTGATGGTACAGTTGATAGACGATGGTTACAGATTGCGTTTGAAGGTACAGCTGATAGACAATGGTTACAGATGGCTGATGATGGTAGTTGACAGACAATGGTTACAGATGCCTGTTGATGGTAGTTGACAGACGATGGTTACAGATGGCTGTTTTATGGTACAGTTGATTAACGATGGTTACATTCGGCATTTGATGGTACAGTTGATAGACGATGGTTACTGTTGGCAGTCGATGGTTAGAGATGGCGGTTAGATAATACAGTTGGCAGTCGATGGTGACAGATGGAAGTAGATCTAAACTATAGGTTCACCTTAAAAAGCTGAGGAATAGTATACTAGTTAACCATATATTTGTATCAGACTACTGGTAAACAACAACTGTGTCACCATATCTCTGTGTCAGGCTGAGGAGCAGTCTACAGGTTCACCATATATCTGTCAAGCTGAGGAACAGTCTACAGGTACACCAAATCTCTGTGACAGGCTGAAGAACAGTCTACAGGTTCACTATATCTCTGTGTTAGTATGAGGAACAGTCTACAGGTTCACCATATCTCTGTGTTAGTACGAGGAACAGTCTAAAGGTTTACCATATCTCTGTGTAAGTATGAGGAACAGTCTACAGGTTCACCATATCTCGGTGTAAGTACGAGGAACAGTCTACATGTTCATCTTATCTCTGTGTTAGTGCGCGGAACAGTCTACAGGTATACCATAGCTCTGTGTTAGTCCGAGGAACAGTCTACAGGTTCACCATATCTCTGTGTAAGTACGAGGAACAGTCTACAGGTTCACCATATCTCTGTGTTAGTCTGAGGAACAGTCTATAGGTTCACCATATCTCTGTGTAAGTATGAGGAACAGTCTACAGGTTCACCATATCTCTGTGTTAAGTCTGAGGAACAGTCTACAGGTTCACCATATCTCTGTGTAAGTCTAAAGAGCAGTCTACAGGTATACCATATCTCTGTTTTAGTACGAGGAACAGTCTAGTACAAGGAACAGTCTACAGGTTCACCATATCTCTGTGTTAGTCTGAGGAACAGTCTACAGGTACACAAAATCTCTGTGACAGGCTGAAGAACAGTCTACAGGTTCACTATATCTCTGTGTTAGTACGAGGAACAGTCTACAGGTTCACCATATCTCTGTGTTAGTCTGAGGAACAGTCTATAGGTTCACCATATCTCTGTGTAAGTACGAGGAACAGTCTACAGGTTCACCATATCTCTGTGTTAGTCTGAGGAACAGTCTATAGGTTCACCATATCTCTGTGTAAGTACGAGGAACAGTCTACAGGTTCACCATATCTCTGTGTAAGTCTAAAGAGCAGTCTACAGGTATACCATATCTCTGTGTTAGTACGAGGAACAGTCTAGTACAAGGAACAGTCTACAGGTTCACCATATCTCTGTGTTAGTCTGAGGAACAGTCTACAGGTACACAAAATCTCGGTGACAGGCTGAAGAACAGTCTACAGGTTCACTATATCGCTGTGTTAGTACGAGGAACAGTCTACAGGTTCACCATATCTCTGTGTTAGTACGAGGAACAGTGTAAAGGTTTACCATATCTCTGTGTAAGTATGAGGAACAGTCTACCGGTTCACCATATCTCTGTGTAAGTACGAGGAACAGTCTACATGTTCATCTTATCTCTGTGTTAGTCTGAGGAACAGTCTATATGTACACCGTATCTCTGTGTCAGGCTGAAGAACAGTCTACAGGTTCACCATATCTCTGTGTTAGTCTGAGGAACAGTCTATTGGTTCACCATATCTCTGTGTTAGTCTAAAGAACAGTCTACAGGTAAACCATATCTCTGTGTAAGTCTAAAGAACAGTCTACAGGTTCACCATATCTCTGTGTTAGTCTGAGGAACAGTCTACAGGTTCACCGTATCTCTGTGTAAGTCTAAAGAACAGTGTACGTGTATACCATATCCCTGTGTTAGTACGAGGAACAGTCTACAGGTTCACCATATCTCTGTGTTAGTACAAGGAACAGTCTACAGGTTCATCATATATCTGTGTAAGTCTAAAGAACAGTCTACAGGTATACCATATCTCTGTGTTAGTACGAGGAACAGTCTACAGGTTTACCATATTTCTGTGTTAGTACGAGGAACAGTCTAAAGGTTCACCTCATCTCTGTGTTAGTACGCGGAACAGTCTACAGGTATACCATAGCTCTGTGTTAGTCCGAGGAACAGTCTACAGGTTCACCATATCTCTGTGTAAGTACGAGGAACAGTCTACAGGTTCACCATATCTCTGTGTTAGTCTGAGGAACAGTCTATAGGTTCACCATATCTCTGTGTAAGTACGAGGAACAGTCTACAGGTTCACCATATCTCTGTGTTAAGTCTGAGGAACAGTCTACAGGTTCACCATATCTCTGTGTAAGTCTAAAGAGCAGTCTACAGGTATACCATATCTCTGTGTTAGTACGAGGAACAGTCTAGTACAAGGAACAGTCTACAGGTTCACCATATCTCTGTGTTAGTCTGAGGAACAGTCTACAGGTACACAAAATCTCTGTGACAGGCTGAATAACAGTCTACAGGTTCACTATATCGCTGTGTTAGTACGAGGAACAGTCTACAGGTTCACCATATCTCTGTGTTAGTACGAGGAACAGTGTAAAGGTTTACCATATCTCTGTGTAAGTATGAGGAACAGTCTACCAGTTCACCATATCTCTGTGTAAGTACGAGGAACAGTCTACATGTTCATCTTATCTCTGTGTTAGTCTGAGGAACAGTCTATATCTACACCGTATCTCTGTGTCAGGCTGAAGAACAGTCTACAGGTACACAACATCCTTGTGACAAGCTGAAGAACAGTCTACAGGTTCACCTTATCTCTGTGTTAGTCTGAGGAACAGTCTACAGGTACACTAAATCTCTGTGACAGGCTGGAGAACAGTCTACAGGTTCACCATATCTCTGTGTTAGTCTGAGGAACAGTCTATTGGTTCACCATATCTCTGTGTTAGTCTAAGTACAGTCTACAGGTACACCACATCTTTGTGTGTGACAGGCAGAAGAATAGTTTACAGGTATACCATATCTCTGTCATGCTGAGGAACAGTCTGTTGGCACAACATATGTCTGTAAAAAGTTCATCATTTAATCTTAATACAGCCCTTTACTTGCTTTGTCTCAGTCAATAAAATATCTTAAAATATTATTAAATGTTTTCAAAAGCTGGATAGTAATTAATCATTTCAATTTTAAAGGAGTAGGTCCGGTAAGAGCCAATTTTGGCCTCAAATTTCAGGTTCATCTAACGAAAGATTTTGTACACTTTTTAAACACTGAAGTGTCTATTTAAATTGATTTAATTAGCTTTTGTGAAAGATTTTAACTGATTGAGTCATTAAAAACGATCTGATTCAAGCTTAAATATGAAAAATCTATCAAATATGCCAAAAAACGTCACTTTTCAAATGGCCACATCTGTGGTCATCCTCAATCTTTATATCTGTAATGTATTATCAGTAAATACAACTTACATTACAATATTATGAATGAACACGAATGCAGCCACTTTCATTTAAGACGGAAACCGTCAAAAATTTAACTAAAATGCTAAAATGATTTCAGTAATTTAGCATGACTTAATGATGCCAGTACCCAATATATGTACATTGTATTGTCAAAAACAGCTTATATTTATTATGTAGCAGAAGCATTCTACTTTCCAATAAATAACTAAAATATTACAATTTCACAATTTTGTAAAACTGATATATTTTTGGGCCAAAAAGGGGTCTTACTGAACCTACTCCTTTAGGTCACACTAAATACTTTATGTTTGGTCACTTCGCAAATGGTTTTAGGTCCCAGAATATATAGAGTGCATGCAAATATCAACGAACTTAAATAAAAAAATTAAATAGTTTTATAGTAAGATATATAAAACATATTTAGATGGTATAAAAATTTCATGAATAAATTGTCTTATTAATTGAATTATTATCATCAATAAAATTATCTTTTTGTCCTCTTTTTATAAATAATTATAACAAATCAGATAAGTTATTAAAAAAAAATAAAGGACAAAGGAAATCAGTATTCAACTTTCCGTGCCTTCAAGAATTGACAAAAGGAAACTGAACTTGAATAAGGAGGAAATAATGGAATGGTGTTAAAGTATGACCTTTTTTTACTGAATTTAAACATTTTTTCCATCTGTGTCCATATTTTCTTTTAAAGAAAGCCTAATTTTGAACAGTACAAAAAATGCATGGATTTCATAATATTTACTGATTATTCAATAAAGTTCTGAAGTTGAATTATACAGCAATTATAAGTAGTTAAAATAAACGCATACCTTAACAATTAAATTGCTTTCTCCTCTTGTCATAATTGCTCCTGGTTTTTTTTCTTTCATTAAATATTTTTGATTTGATGATATCTCTTCTTGTCAAAAAGTCACTCTCTTGGGCCATTACCATAGGGTTTGACTTCATAAATTTTTGTATGTCCTTAAAACCTGGAATAAAATGTCTAGTTTGTATCAATGTATGAAACAAAATCAAACTATTTTAAAGATACCTATCTTGTTTCTGTCTTTTTCTAATGACATCACACTTGAGGAATTGACTTTGTAAAAAAAAATATTGAAAGAAGAATAATTCAAGTTGAAGTAGTCTAATTCTTGGCAATCTAATCAATGTTACCATGATCATTGAATGATACCTGTATCATATTGCTATTGTTTGACATCAATTAACATTGAACGAGATTTTTGTGTATATAATTTCCCAAAAATAATGAGTTTCAAAATATTTATTAGAATGTATTTTAAATTTGCCTTCCAGGATTTTTTCCCTCAGATAATACATGTACATGATGTATATTTAAAACACCAATATATTTACAAATAAAAAATAATTCAAATAAAGCAAACAAATGGCCTGATTTATGTAAAAACAAAACATGACTTCAAACAGACACATAGAGAATGTTTTCAGTTAAAAGGGACCATAAAGGAAGATTGATTAAAGACAAGAGTGCCCTTGCTGAAATGTCTTGCCTTCTTTACTAACCATTAATTTTAAGTTGATAGTCTTGAATATAAAGCTTTAGTACAAGTAACACATAAACTTAACATGATCCAAGAAAATGAGGTCAAGGTCAGATAAACCAGATAAGAAACACATGTACACCTTACACATGTTACAGTCATTCAATAAATCAAACATAGTTGACCTATTGCTTATAGTTCTAAGAAAAAGTCTTAACCATGAAAACTTAAAATTTACCAATGAACCATGAAAATGAGGTCTAGGGCTTATGAACCATGCCAGACAGACCTGTACACCTTACAGTCAATGTATGCATAAAATATAGTTGACCTATTGCTTATAATATGTAAGAACAAGAATGTGTCCTCATTACACGAATGCCCCACTCGCACTATCATTTTCTATGTTCAGTGGACCGTGAAATTGGGGTAAAATCTCTAATTTGGCATTAAAATTAGAAAGATCATATCATAGGGAACATGTGTACCAAGTTTGAAGTCGATTGGACTTCAACTTCATCAAAAACTACCTCGACCAAAAACTTTAACCTGAAGCGGGACAGACGGACGGACGGACGGACGGACGAACGCACAGACCAGAAAACATAATGCCCCTCTACTATCGTAGGTGGGGCATAAAAAGTCTTAACAAAGAAAACTTAAAATTGACCAATGAACCATGAAAACGAGGTCTAGGGCAGATGATACCTGCCCCGACAGACATATACACCTTAAAATCCTTCCATACAACAAACATAGTAGTTAACCTTTTAAATATATAGTACATGTATTAGTAAAAAAGACCAAAACTCAAAACTTAACTTTGACCACTGAATCATGAAAATGAGATGAAGGTCAGATGACACCTACCAGGTGGACATGTACACCTCACAATCATTCCATTTACCAAATATAGTAAACCTACTGCTTATAGTGTATACTTATTGACTGGGTATGAGTGGAAGTAAATTTATTGTCTACAACTTGCAACCTGTTGTCCTGAGTCGTAGCCGAGGGCAATAGTTGTATCGGAGAGGACAATAAACTTACTACTCTACGAATATCCAGTCAGTAAGTGTTTTATCATATCGGAAAAGTCAACAGACAATATGTGGCAGTGATAAGTCAACTATCTTAATATAAAAAACAAAAATCCAACCCATAAATATTCTGAAATGCTAAGGCTATGTCTAGCTAAAGAAGAAATGAAAAGTCTAGAAAAGAGATGCAGTCAGTGTCCAGGTTCTCCAGCTTTGCAAATAAGTTTCCAGTTTCATTTAACGGATTTTAAATGAAAAAGTTCTTTTTAATCTGGTTAAAAATACCGGTAGCAGACTATCCTTCGTTTCACATTTCATTCAAAGATCGTACTATTTGAACTCAATATCTTGGAGTTCATATTCATATCTTACCTACTTCTGAATCAACCATTTCCTTAAGGTGGTACCTAACACTACAGGGAGATAACTCTGTAAAGTCAGCTAAACGTTTTAATTACACTGTGTTGTAAAAGGAATATTAAGCTTCTCAATGATCAAAACTGATGTTCGACAAATTGCTATATAACCAGTGTAATTTTTCTGACAAAACAGTTGGTTCAAAACATTTTAAATTTTTATATTTTTATTAAAGTGTCAAAGTATACTTTGACAAAATTTTATGAAAATTAAACGACCCAAATTAATTTTAGTGAAAGTGTTGGGTACCACCTTAAAAGAGTAAATTTTGTACAAATCTGACGACTCTTCTACAAATTGATTTCAAAACTCGTCCATTCCTTTAGAAAGTATTTTAAAGTTTTTGAAAAAATCCTTTTGTGTTTTTGTAGTCTTGGTGCTGTCGTTCATCTGTTGTAGAATGACTCAAGCCAATAAATCTTGCAAATTCATCTACCAGTCTACTGACTTCTGGTTCAGCTACCATCTTTCGTCTCGAAGGGATGTTCTATTAAACGTATGGTACCAACATTGCCATTCACGACTCATTATTCTCTGTTTGTGCCTGATGAATTGTAATATAAGAAGTCAACTTACTTATCAGGTCTTACGTATTGTAAAAATTACCGTTTGCAAATTTCATTGCCACCTGTGAGTGATGTTTGTTAAGGGAAGCCACATCTTGGAGATGGATCGGTAACCATCAAGCATAATTTACACGATCAAGACCAAGATTGGTATCATGCTTGATATGGACTGTTTTTAAAGTATGATATCTGACTCATATTCCTTACACCCAGTAATCACATATTTGAACGTCACATAGTCATGAACTATATTTTCATAACGACTGCTATTATAAATTCTAGCAAACCACATGCAGTTATCTGATGTACATGTCTATTTATAATTACATTTGAACATACATGAAAAGCATCTGCCATTCTAGGTGTTGCAATAGCGGCTTCAGGGAGGACACATGTTCATCCACTATCACACAAAATATCACTCAGAATTGTAAACCAAGCCATTTTAATGAACAATCTACCAAACATGTCATTAAACTTATGCTTTTGAAACGAAACAATTTTTTTCTTTCAAATCCTTAATTTTTGGTATGACAATAGTAGTCTGTATTTTTTCACTGAAATCCCTAGAAACTATAGTAAAATTGTAGTTGTAAACACCTCTGTAGACAGTCCAGATATTTCATGGCAATGCACTATGAATAATTGGAAAGGCATCTGTACTTCCTTTAGCCGAGTCCTGGCATACTAAAATACCCTGGAATCTTTCAATGTTCACTAAAATGAGCAGTTTTATTCAGCACATACATGTACATGTACTTTTGTGCATGTTACGATTGTAAAATATCTAGATTTACTATGTTTTTCAATCTTTTATCTTGTTTATATTTCCAAGACTAAGTGATTGTGCATAATAAGAGACTAAAAAAATAAAAGTAAAATAAGAAATAAGTGTAATCTTATAATACCTCTATTAACCCGCGTTTACCTGTAAAATAATTGGTGTAAACAATGATTTTTGCGAGCAAATGTAATGCACCATATGATGTTCAAAAATTCATACATTGTCAAAGGATAAGCTTATCATTCGAGCATTTAAGCTATTAATAAACTCATCAAAGATACCAGGATTAAAATTTTGTATTTGCGCCAGATGTGCATTTTAGTCTACAAAAGACTCATCAGTGACGTTTGAATCATAAAAAGTAACACAACTAAATCAGCCCATGTCAGAAAGAACATATCAGAAAGAAGTACATATTTGAATAAAAATAATTCATATGCAAGTATATAACTTTCAGTAAACGCTTCCTCATATCTAATCTTACATCGAGGGACAGTTAAACACAAAGGGTCAATCAAACTCATGTCTAAAATATTTTAACTGACAACAACAAGAAAAACAAGAAAAAAATCAAAAGACAATTAAAACAGTATACAAATCGCAAGATAGAAGACTAAAGCCTGAGCAACACCTGAACCTTATTTAAACTGATTATTTTGACTGAATAGTCTGAATAATGAAATCAATGTATGATATTCATAATAACAAGGCATGAATAAGTGGTTAATACTATATGCAATAAAACATACCTGGCATTCTCCCTTTTGCACCTTCTTTAGAAACATCCTGGATGTATTGTTTGAAGTAGGATTTTACAATGCTCGAATCTTTCTCACTCCATTGCACATATCTTCTTCCTACAATGAAAATTATGCAAATCTATAATTTGACTTGCAAGTAAGAAAATTGTTGATACAGTTGGATTCCTTTTTTTAATACTATTGTCATTTTCAAGAATGAATGAAGATAATGTATAATATCTATATTTTTTTTTAAAACAGCAAAACATTTGGAAAAGGTTTATTGTTTTTTTCATACAAACAAGAATGTGTCCAAAGTACATGGATGCTTCTCTCGTATTATCATTGTCTATGTTCAGTGGACTGTGAAATTAGAGTAATAAATATAATTTGGCATTTAAGGCCAATTAGATTTAATTGATTTTCAACCCCACCCAGGCCCTCTCGGAAATCGACTCATCCAGATTTGTTTTAATAAAAAAAAAATACGATTTCAGGATTTTGTTCATTCTGAACCTATAACCATCAATAATTTTGTTTCATTCATAACTTCCTGTTTCAAATTTCAGTCTTTGTTTTTCTTGCAGTAATCTAGACATAATGATTAAGTCAACATGTTCTAATATGACAACATCATCTTCAGAGAATAGAGATTGCATTGATTACGAGAAAGGCATGAAATATTCGGGTTACAAGTATGTATAATAGGCTGTGTCCAAGAACGCCAAAAAATTCTGTGAATAGAAAAAAATGGATATTTTTATTTAGACAATGGCTTTGTGTCGAGAAATTTGGACTGGGAATGATATCCAAAGCGCAAGGAACATGGAACACATTCAGTGGCGGATCCAGAACTTTTCCTAAGGGGGGGGGCCCGCTCCAGTCATGCTTCAGTGATTCCCTATATAATCAACCAATTTTTTCCCACGGGCCCCCCCCTGGATCCACCTATGACATTGGTACAATAAAACATGACTGGATTAAAAGAAATTGACACAAGCACAAACTTTTAGATTTATGACTGTATATTGAGTTCAAAAAGTCGACAAACATATGTATTTTATTATCACAATTCCTTAGATTTACCCACTCATGATGGCTGTTGGTTTTTTTTATGACAAACAGCAAACACCTTCCGTCTTTATACCCTTAACAGATTCGACATTAAACAACTTTCTTATTTTTAAAGTTCATGTTTTACATTGTAATTATATTTTGCATCTTGCATATAACATGTACAATGATGTATAAGGCACCAACCCTATTATTTTTAAAACGGTTTGAGTTTTCATTTTATTCTGTACTTCTCATACTTGTTTTGCATACCAATACATTTGCTATTTTATGGGGACCATAATGCTTTGCTTAGAAGTAAAATAAACATGATAAATGGAGTGTAGGTAGTACAACTGAAGAGTGCATTTCTCAACACTCAAGTCACTTATAAATAGGTTTCTATAGCGAAAATTGAATGTAAAACAGTGGTTGCCATCAGAGATATTTATTTCAGAATTGTAAAAATTATGTATAATTCCTTATACATGATATAAGCTTATTATTACACTTGCATATATGAAGTATATGCCACAAGAGGGTTTCATATGAAATAAAGTTTTTGAAATAAAATCCTCCCAACCTCCCCATTTATTTTCTAAAATCTGGATGAATATCTACAAATTAATTTTAGTTGATATAAATTAGAAAGATCATGTCATAGGGAACATGTGTACTAAGTTTCAAGTTAATCAGACTTATATGTAATGCGTATCTTTATATTGGTGAATCCATATGCATTAACAAATAAATTTGATCTTTAAAATATAAATTTGAGTGAAATCTATACCAATCATCTTTGACCCTTTGCTTCACTAAAATAACCACAATACTATAAGCAGTATACTACTGCTGCCTTTATTTTTTCTCAAAAAACATATACCTTTCTTTTCTGGTCTAAATATTTCTGCAATTTCTTCTTCACTTTCTTCATCTACAATAAAGTTACCAATTTGACTAAATTAGGTTTAAAGTCATATGAAACCTCAAATTAAAAAAAATAAATAATGCATATGTTTTTTATAACTAAATGGAAAGTTTTCATTATAAAACTTATGTACATATACTTTTTTTTGAAGAAGTTTACCTTATTTGAATTGCTTGCTTCCAGGAAGCAATTTGCCGATATATTTTTTGTATGCAAAGTGACCTCAGCATGACACTCTCGTGAAAATCCGGTGATTGTAATACGCATGGATCTGTCCTTTAAATAGACTATTATCTGATTGTGTACATGTTAAACACATGCTCAATATCCACGTTAAACTGTTGATTGTTTACTATAAGGTGTCAATCGGCAAACCTTTTAAACACGACATTTAAGTAGCTTCCATATTTTCACTTCATAACAGACTGAGAAAGAAAAAAAATGGTGATCATACGATATGGTTGCGTAAAAAATGATAAAATCGTGCACAGAAGACTATGTTTAGGATATATATACATGCATTAGTTCAAGAATTGGATAAACATTATTTTTCACCGGTCACTTGTTTCATATGACTCTAAAATGAAAAAGATTGGTGTATTCATCATTATTACCTCATGTAATGTGCAATACACTATGCTGTTGTAAATTGACCCCCCTACACCCCCCTCCCCCCAAAAAAAATAATTGAAGAAATTTTCTATTTAATTTCTAAAATCTGAAATGGGAAAAAATTGCCCCCCCCCCCCCCTTTTATAGCTGACTATGTAGTATGGGTTTTGCTCATTGTTGAAGGCCATACAGTGACCTATAGTTGTTAATTTCTTTGTCACTTTGGTCTCTTGTTGAGAGTTGTCTCATTGGCAATCATACCACATCTTCTTTTTTGTATTAAATGGCTATAATTAATATTCTTTAATCAGTTTTAAATTTTAAAAGTAATTTCTAAAAAAAAATTGACAGCTAATCACCTCAAGACAAAACAACATTTCTTGATGCATAATTCAAAAGCAGTGTAAGGGAGGTAATTTGATTTTTATTAATAGTCCCTTAACAATTTTCCCCACTCTTTTGCCCCTTATTCCTTAACGGTTTAAGCCATAACCCTGCATAGCCAATCCTAACTATCCCTTTGTTGTATGGAAACTTGTTAATTTTAGAGAGATCCATACCACAAGTTATAAAATACTTATTTAGGCCCCTTTGCCCCCCTAATTCCTAAACTGGTGGGACCATAACCCCCAAAATCATTCCCAACCTTCCTTTCATTGTCATAAACTTTGTGTTCAAATTTCATAGATTTCTATTCACTTATACTAAAGTTATTGTTCAGAAACCAAATGTCTTTGGAGGACAATGACGTGATACCAATATATGACTACAAAACTTATCATTATTTTTACCTGTTTAAGAATGATTTTTTTTTGTAGATCGAATCAGTCAAAGAAATGTTTCACCTTAGTTTCACTTTCAATGTTGGCATTCTTTTCCTTTTAACAGCTGAACACACCTATTACATGCATAAACCATCTGCAGCTGGGAAGGTTTTGATTGAAGATAAAATACTTATTTGGGCCCCTTTGCCCCCCTAATTCCTAAACTGGTGGGACCATAACCCCCAAAATCATTCCCAACCTTCCTTTCATTGTCATAAACTTTGTGTTCAAATTCCATAGATTTCTATTCACTTATACTAAAGTTATTGTTCAGAAACCAAATGTCTTTGGAGGACAATGACGTGATACCAATATATGACTACAAAACTTATCATTATTTTTACCTGTTTAAGAATGATTTTTTTTTGTAGATCGAATCAGTCAAAGAAATGTTTCACCTTAGTTTCACTTTCAATGTTGGCATTCTTTTCCTTTTAATAGCTGAACACACCTATTACATGCATAAACCATCTGCAGCTGGGAAGGTTTTGATTGAAGATAAATACTGATTCACATGAGTTAGAATTATTAACTTGCAAGTCAATAACACATCAGCGATGTTTTTTTTAGCTTATTTTGACAAATTTGGGCCAAACAAACTACTTATAACCAAATATTATTTCAAAATTCCATTGTCATAAATACTTAAGAAATACAAAAAGAATTGTATACTAAACTTTTTCTAACTTGTAGCTAATGACCCTTTAATGGTTTACTGAATTTTCAGTTCCAACATCAACTCATTTCTGTGGTCAATGTAAGGTTATCTAGACTAAGTATTCTTCTATTACCTTTTTTCTCTCTTTTCACTGCTTTCTTTTGTTGATTGCTGCCTAGAAAAGACATGCAAAATTTGAAGACTTATCTGACCTAAGTACTGAATTTTTATTCAGTAACAAGAGTGCACACGCTGAAATGTCTCGCCTTCTTTACTTATTATTGATATTATATTGATAGGGCCAAAATTTTAAAATTTCGATTTCTAATTGCGAATATGTAAAAGGCCGAGTTTATTATAGTCCGAGTTTGTTTTGGGCCGAGATGAGATGAAATAAGACTTTGACCTTTTGAATAAACATTTGTAAAAATCATAGTAAGCGACAAAAATTTTCATTCATGCTGAGACTTCTATAACACATAGTCTCATATTCATGAAATATTTTAAACTTGGTATTAATTTTCTCTTCAACCGGAGAAAGGCATGAAACCTTTGAACCCGGGATTATAGTTCTCCCGTTTGGAGGCACACATATATGGATCTGATGCATGTCTGGAGAATACCGATAAAATAATAACGTAGAAACTGCTGTCTCGTGTGTGTATTTATTTCACTTTTCGAGTAGTGCAGATCCACGAAGTAGTTTTGTTCGTCATTTTCGAAATGAAGTTGAATTATTTGATTTATCGATGAAAATTCAGTTCATTTTAATTCAAGCTGTATGCTATTAAAATAGAAGAGCTCAAATTTCAAAAGCATCTTTCTGTTATTAGTTTTCAAACACCAGAACTACATTATCTAGAAGTAGGACACACTTCCTTAAGTAAGATAGTCTGTCTCTTTTCCTGTCAATATACACATTTACATAGTATGTCCTTATAATCTAAAAGGGTTTCATTAAATTCTGTTGTGTGGTTTGAGAGGAGTTGCGATGACAAGAAATAATACTGACGGAATTGCCAGACCAACGGACAGATGGAGGGACGGACAGACTGATCAAAAACATTATACCCTCCACAACTTCGTTGCTTGGGGTATAATAAAATTTAACAATTATGGAATTGAACTTTTGCTTTTAGATTCACACACTTAAACTTAACTTAATTATAGTCAGGAAACTATTAAAATGTCTTTTGAAGACGACAACAATGACAACAACAGCGTGGTAGCATTATACGATCCCAAAATTTTATTCCGGGTCATAAGCTTATTGTCAAAGGGTAACAATAAATATGTTCAACATTCAGGAAATAAAATTTGCTGTCTATTACCTTTACTCTTTCTTTTCACTCCTCTCTTTTGTGAATTGATGCCTAAAAAGAAAATAATAACTTTGTAGACTGTGTTGCTCAATCTTGAAGCTTATAAATTGATTTTTGTTTACTATTGTTTGTCTTTTGGTCTTAAGAATTTATTTTAAGGGGGATTCACTGGTAAAAATGTATTGGCATAAGGCATTTGCCTGCTTCAAAAAACAACCTTGTAGTTTTGGCCGTCAACCCGTTTAAACCTGTTTCAATAACATAGGTTGATTGAGTCGGAGGTTAATTTTTGGCATTGCATACCAAATATTGTTCTTACTTCGGGCCAGGTGAGCTAAATAGTTATTAAAGCCACAGGGATTATAATTAAGTATGCCAGACGCGCGTTTCGTCTACATAAGACTCATCAGTGATGCTCAAATAAAAATATTTATAAAGCCAAACAAGTACAAAGTTGAAGAGCATTGAGGATCCAAAATTCCAAAAAGTTGTGCTAACAAGAGTGCACAAGCTAAAATGTCTCGCCTTCTTTACTAATCATTGATATCATGTTGATAGATCTAAATATAAAGCTTTATTACAACTGTCACATAAACTCAACATTAACCAAGAAAACGAAACATTGATCAATGAACCATGAAAATGAGGTCAAGGTCAGATGAAGCATGCCAGGCCGACATGTACAACTAACAATTCTTCAATACAACAAATATAGTTGACTTATTGCTTATAAATTAAGAAAAACAGACCAAAACACAAACACTTTACACTTAGCAATGAACCTTGAAAATGGGGTCAAGGTCAAATAAAACCTGCTTAACAGACATATAGATCATAAAATATTTCCATACACCAAATATAGTAGACCTAATGCATAAAGTATTAGAAAAATAGACCAAAACTCAAAAACTTAACTTTGACCACTGAACCATGAAAATGAGGTCAAGGTCAGATGACACCTGTCAGTTAGACATGCACACCTTACAATCATTCAATACACCAAACATAGTAGACCTAGTGATATTGTATAAGAAAAACAGACCAAAACACAAAAACTTAACTATGACCACTGAACCATGAAAATGAGGTCAAGGTCAGATGACACCTGCCAGTTGGACATGTACACCTTACAGTCCTTCCATACACCAAATATACTAGAACTATTGCTTATAGTATCTGAGATATGGACTTGACCACCAAAACTTAACCATGTTCACTGATCCATGAAATGAGGTTGAGGTCAAGTGAAACCTGTATGACAGGCATGAGGACCTTGCAAGGTACGCACATACCAAATATAGTTATCCTAAAACTTATAATAAGAGAGAATTTAACATTACAAAAAATCTTTAACTTTTTAAGTAGTCACTGAACCATGAAAATGAGGTCAAGGACATTGGACATGTGACTAACGGAAACTTCGTATCATGAGGCATTTATATACAAAGTATGAAGCATCCAGGTCTTCTACCTTCTAAAATATGAAGCTTTAAAGAAGTTAGCTAACGCCGCCGCCGGATCACTATGATCCCTATATCGAGCTTTCTGCAACAAAAGTTGCAGGCTTGACAAAAAGTAACAGTTGTGCACCTGCTGACAACAATCAGAGTCTCCATTTTAGGTTGTTTAACAAATATCCTTACACAACTCCAAAGTATAAGTACATTCACTACTTTTGTACAAGTTAAACAATTTTCATGACCGCAGGTTAAGTTTTCTAAATGACTCAACTTGAAACGAAACTCATGACTGCGATTGTTTTTGATTCCCCCATTTTGTTATTCACGAGGTTTTTTTTCTCAAAAAATCTTTGAAAGTGAAAAAGATTTTTTTTACTACAATGTTCCACCCAATACTAATAGGTCCAATGCATTTGGTGTTTATCATAATATTATATTTAATGGATGCACATGGTCAAGAAACCTTTCAAAACGTTATTTTTTTTTGTTTGCACTGTGACCGTCTAAAAATAGAAATTTATGTAACCCTAAATGTATCCTTATGGATACATTCGGTATCTACACTGGTGTGCTAACAGGATACATTATATAAGCCATGCACACCAGCTGCAAGGTGACAAAAGATACATGTGGTATAAAAGGTTTAAGAGTTAGAAGTCCCTTTGGTAACTTTCCCCCTTTTTTTTCTCATTGATTTTGGTTAAATATATATATCAGCAAATGCTTTACCCAAATAGAGGCTCTAAAGAGCCTATGTTGCTCACCTTGATCTATGTGCATATCAAACATAGGAAACAGATGGATTCATGAAAAAATTGTGTTTTGGTGATGATGATGTGTTTGTAGATCTTATTTTACTGAACTTTCTTGCTGCTTACAAAAATTGTTAAAAATTGACTATAAAGGGCAATAACTCTTTAAGGGGTCAATTAACCATTTTGGTCATGTTGACTTATTTGTAGGTCTTACATTGCTGTACATTATAATTGCTATTTACAGTTTATCTCCATCTAAAATAATATTGAAGATAATAACCAAAAGCTGTAAAACTTTCTTAAAATCACCAATTCAGGGATGGGAACCCAACAACAGGCTGCGTAATTGGTCTGAAAATATCAGGCCGAATAGATGTTGACCTAATGAACAATTTTCTCCCGTCAGATTTACTCTAAATGCTTTGGTTTAAGAGATCTAAGCCAAAATCTACATTTTACCTCATTGTTCTATTTTTAGCCATGATGTCCACCTTGGTTGGTTGGCCTGGACACTGGACACATTTTTTAAACTAGATACCCCAATTATCATTGTGGCCAATTCCAAGTTTGGTTAAATTTGGGAAGTATTTTTAGAGAAGAAGATTTTTGTAAAAGTTAACAACAACGGATGAAGGGGACGACAGACAGACAGTGGAAGCCAAGTGATGAAGCAGGTGCTCCACTGGGCGCAGCTTTAAACAACCAGAGTACAAACCCTGAACAGTTGGGACAAGTATGGACACAACATTTAAGCTTGATACAGCTTGATACAGATTGTGATTAAATAGTTGACACAACATAGGTTTCTGACACAGAATGAATGTGGTATAAGAACTTAAACTTAAACACTTAAAAATTTTAAATTGGACATCTACCTAGTATGGTAATATATATAATATTTTGGCGTTAATATTGATTCACTTATAGGGTCTTTGCATCGGAACTAAACACATTTATTCAAAAACCAGTTGTTGGCATGACACGGGTTATGTTCTTCTCATATATGTTATGATGGTATGATACTAAACCCCTAACGGGAAGGATTGTGCCTGATGTTCATATGATGAAATCATAATCTTTCAGTCAGTTTAATTGAAGTCTGGAGCTGGCATGTCAGTTAACTGCTAGTAGTCTGTTGTTATTTATGTATTATTGTCATTTTGTTTATTTTTTTTGGTTACATCTTCTGACATCAGACTCGGACTTCTCTTGAACTGACTGGCTAGAGGTATAGGGGGAGAGTTGAGATCTCACAAATATGTTTAACCCCGCCGCATTTTTGCGCCTGTCCCAAGTCAGGAGCCTCTGGCCTTTGTTAGTCTTGTATTATTTTAATTTTAGTTTCTAGTGTACAATTTGGAAATTAGTATGGCGTTCATTATCACTGAACTAGTATATATTTGTTTAGGGGCCAGCTGAAGGACGCCTCCGGGTGCGGGAATTTTTCGCTACATTGAAGTCCTGTTGGTGACCTTCTGCTGTTGTTTTTTTCTATGGTCGGGTTGTTGTCTCTTTGGCACATTCCCCATTTCCATTCTCAATTGTATCCAATATCCAAAATCTAAATACATGGTTAGATTCAGCCTATCATAGAACCCCAAGAATTCGATTTTTTATGAAATCAAATTATATTCAATTTTAGACCCTTTAGACCTCAATGTGGACCAATTTGATAACCGGGCCAAAATATTAAAAATCTAAATACATGGTTAGATTCAGCATATTGAAGAACCCCATATATATATTCAATTTTTGTTGAAATCAAACAAAGTTTAATTTTTGACCCTTTGGACCTTAATGTAGACCAAAGGCAATTTGAAAACGGGACAATACTGTGCAATTAAATATTTCTTGCTATTGCGCAAAATTGTGCAATTGAAAATTTCTTGCTATTGCGCAATTAGATATTTCTTGCTATTGCGCAATACTGTGCAATTGAAGATTTCTTGCTATTGCCCAATACTGTGCAATTGAAGATTTCTTGCTACTGCGCAATTCTGTGCAATTGAAAATTTCTTGCTATTGCACAATACTTAATATAATAATTTTGGACCCGGATTAGGACTAACTTGAAAACTGGGTCCATAATCAAAAATCTAAGTACATGTTTAGATTCAGCATATCAAAGAACCCAAAGAATTCAATTGAGCTAAAAATACATTTTACAAACATTAATAAATTTCAGGTGAAGCTGTTACTTATATCTAAATATTAATGACAAGACAACAATAAAAAAATGTAGAAAACTTAAGGCTCTTATATTAATGTGTAAGTCAAGACAAAAAATTTCCTTAAAAAGATTTGGTCGAGTGGTACTATATATATATATATGAATCAGGTAGAAATAAAATTGATGTTTTATTCTTTAGGTGCATTATTCTTTATTGGTAAAACTCAAAACTATCAAATTCAACTTGATGAATATTTCATAAACTATTACATCCCCTTCAAGTTTCAAGCTTGGCAGACTAGTGCTTGAATTATCATCAACACACCAAAAAAAACCACCCATTTTTAACTAAGGGATATTACTCTTGGCTTGTAAATGTCAAAACAATCAAAATCTAACTTGACTTGATTTTATGATTCTTGTCATTGTGTTTAAGTTTCAAAAGATTTGGCTTCAAAGAGGCATTATAATCATGATCATCTGGAAAATTAAGAAACCCTCACTTTCAAGGTAAATAAGGGCCGGGTCATCCATAATTGTCAACCATTTTCCAAGTGTACAAAACATACACTTTTTCAGACAACACTACCCTCCCTCAAAAAGTGTACAACCATTTTCAGATTTCAAAACAAAATCAATCCATCTTAATAAAAAGAAGATATGTCTATTATAGTTTAGTTTAATATAGAAATTTGCATTGAAAATAATATATAATTACTGTCTTTTGATGAGGTAAATATGCGGTTTTATTGACTTTTGAAAAACTGATACTCACTGAGGCCGACGGCCGAAGTGAATATCAGTTTTTCAAAAGTCAAATCCCCCATATTTTCCGAAACAAAAGAGAGTAATTGCTTTATTCCAAGAAAAGAAAATGTATTTAATGACAAACATATACCAAAACTAATTTTACACAAAACATTTTACCATAATGTTGCATGTCAGAGCGTGTGACGTTTAGCGCGGTGAGTAACACTTTCTCAGGTGAATATGCTTTTTTATTCAAAATGCAATTCATATAAAGAAACCTACTAAAATAATACCAATATAGAATAAACTGAATTATAATCTGTATCACAAATATTTTTAAACATGCTACTTTTGATGTACAATTTCACATTGTTTTCAAATGAATAGATAAATGGCTTCATCGCAGTAATAAAAAATTCAACCTGGCGAAAAAGTAAAAAAATCCAGAAATGAAAAAGTGTATGGTTAAAATGTTGATTTTTTTAACCCCCCTCTTACCAAGTATACGTTTTGTACACCATTGGAAAATTGTTGACAATTATGGAAGACCCCTAAGTGGTACCTTTTTGAACACTAAAATTCAAAAACGACAAATTTAACTTGAACTGTTTTCCATGGTGCACAACATTATATTTCAAAAGAATTGGATGAGAGGTACTTTAATTTTCAGAGAAACCAATCTTGTGTCATCTTCAGTTAAGATGTTTAAAAGAAATACCTGTATCAGAACTGTCATCACTTTGTGGACTAGAATCATCCTCTGAAGAACTGTATTTAGTTACTGAAAAATGAATACCCAAAATAAGTTGATTTCTTATATGCCTATCCATAATCAATACAAAATATGTATAAACAAGTACAAACAAAACAATAAGTAATAATCATTAACTGCTGGGGCGTATTGCATTTTCGCTAATTTTTTCAAAGTCCCCATACTGCGTTTCCGCAAATTTGAAATATACATTTCGGCAATTTGTATTTATTACTTTTCCGGAAATTTACTGGTAAATTATAATTGAAATATTAATAGCCGATGCTCCATCTGACGATAAATGCATGAAGTTTGCCGATTATATATTGGAATTTTATATAGATAGCAATTCAAGATTTCCATAAACCATTTGGGCATCACCTCCTGAACCCGAGGAAAAGAGAACAACAAATGGTACAAAGTCTTTTTGTGCCCAGCTGAACGAGCAGTTTTTTGCTAGTCATCACGTGTTGGCTACAAATATTCTGCCACAACTGACTTATTATAAGTTATATGGTTCGCTACTGGTCCCCTATGGATTCATAGAGGGTTAGTAAAATTCATAGGATTTTAATCACCCTCTATGGTTCATAGGAGGGTCAGTAGTTAACCTGAAATACAACAAGATTAATAGATCGTCACCATTAACGCGTCATGAACCCCCTATGACATTTACTAACACCCTACGGTCTCGTAGGGGGTCACCACGTGACGGTGTTACACCAATATCAACGTCATAATTTACCTGCATTGCGATAAGAACTCATATCAAGATATATCAGATCAGTTCTAACTATTGAACATACGTTTTCATACATTTTAATGATGAATTTTACTTGCATGTTATGATGACATTTAACTTAATAAATATTTATTTTGTATAATGTCTTTGCTTTTGACAGATATTCCTTAATTATTTGCGGAAAAGTAATAATTTATTTTTTCCGGAATAGTTCCTTTTTTTTCCGGAAAAGTAAGATATTTATTTGCAGATACGTAAACTTTTTTTCCAGAAACGTCATCTTTTTTTTCCGGATTTGCCAATTTGCAGAAACGTAAAACGCCGAACTGCTGATAAATCATGACATATTACACTAACATCTGAGATTATGTTTAATACACATCATTCTTTGTTTCATGAACTTGGGTATCAATCTTTTGAAATGGAAGAAATATTGTATTTTCATGGATACATAATTTTCGAGTTTGCTTTAGTCTGCAGTCATGCTTATAGAAAAGAATAAATTCAATCCAACAAGGGACAAAAATGTACTCAGTAACATTTACTTTTCTTCTGTCTTTTTTTCCAACTCTTTGCTTTTCCAAAACATGAACTTGAACTTGAATCTATAAACAAAATGTAATTACTCAAACAAATGTATAGAGTCCTCCAAGTGTTTATAGACAAATGATTATATTATGATTATTCAAAGGTAGTCATTATCATTTCCTTCATGTATGTGAAAAGGTTTCTTTGAAAAATATGTTTTATAGATATTTTTATAATGTCATCCATTATTTCTACAAACCATCACTCTGTTAATATATATGTGAAAACAAATCAAAATAAAATTGTGTTTTCTATTAATCAAATTCATAAAGTATTAAATGAAAATTTTCTACAATTGATTGTTTTTTAATTATAATTGAAAAATGAAACATTACCAACAAGAGGCTGTCACAACGACAGCAAACCGGATTTATTTACATTTATTTGTGTCCTGGCAATATCACAAGAACCATTACTGATGAATGGTGAAAGTGAAAATCATCAATATCAAATTTGACCTCCATTTTGTCATCAGTATCAACATTTTGAAATAATAATATTTGAAAAGCTTAGATTGAATGGTTCATGAGTAAATGCAACAACGTAAATGGAAACGCCATTTTACGATCTTTCAAGAACCATAACTCCTGATCAGTAAAAGTCAAAATCGACATTATGGAACTTGACCTCTATTTTGTCATCAGTAACAACATATTAAAATTTCAAAAGCTTTGGTTGAATGGTTCATGAGAAAATGCACGGACACGACGGGAAACACCATTTTTCAATCTTTCAAGAACCATAACTCCTGAACGGTAAAAGTCAAAATCGTCATTATTGTTCTTGACCTCCATTCTGTCATCAGTAACATCATATTAAAATTTGGGAAGCTTTGGTAGAACAGTTCATGAGTAAATGCACGGACATGACTGAAAACTCCATTTTTCAATCTTTCAAGAACCATAACTCCTGAACGGTAAAAGTCAAAATCGCCATTATTGAACTTGACCTCCGTATAGTTGTCAGTAATAACATATTAAAATTTTAAAAGCTTTGGTTGAACGGTTCATGAGTTAATGCACGGACAACATTTGATTGCCGCCTTTCAAGAACCATAACTCCTGAACGGTAAAAGTCAAAATCGCCATTATTGAACTTGACCTTCGTATAGTTGTCAGTAATAACATATTAAAATTTTAAAAGCTTTGGTTGAACGGTTCATGAGTTAATGCACGGACAACATTTGATTTGCTTTAATAGTTTGTATTTTAATAATCCATAATATATATTTTAGATAAACATACCCTCATCACTCTCTGTTGTATCTGTACTTTCATCAGTACCACCACTATTGTCATATGACGTACCAGCAATATCTTCTGAAAAAAAGATTCTCTATGATTTGAAGCCTAAAAATCTAATTTTCAGATGTAACTGTTATAAGTGTCATTATCAAATATCTTACCATGATTACAACTTTTAGTGTAAAAGTTCAATGTTGACTTAAAAATAACCATGATGATTCTAACAATATTTCAATATATTGGCCAGTTACTGTAACAAAATGCAAAATATTATTTTAATTTCCAATATCTTTTTTGGTGATTTCTTTTATCCTTTACAAATTCAACTTAATTAAGGTAACTTCCTGGTGTTTCTTCCTTCGTCTTGGATTTAATTATTTGAAATAGTAGATATAACAATCATTCTAGATTTTTAATGAAATGTGCTAAATTAATGTCAGCATGTAATTGATGTGTAGAACTTTTCCAGTTAATATAGATAAATTATGTGTTTTATCATATTTACAGCCGCATTTTTACAAGAAACAGAATATTTTTGTTTGCTTCATTTTTCCCAACATTGCCACATAAGTTTAAATACTCAGATAAATTATCTTTTATAATAGAACAAGTTTTGAATTCATAATTTTATTATGTAGCAAGAAAACGAGTGGTTACCAAATTTTTCTTTTTCTTGCCTGAAAACATATGATTAGAGCTATCCTCAAATATTCTATCTTAAAAATTCTATGTTGTATTTTTCTTTATTACACTAAATTGAGTTTTCCATGTTTAATTGGACATAATCTTACAATTTTACACATTACCTGTAGCATGAAAAAAAAACATAATTTAGACTGCATTTTGTCAAATTATTAAAAAATTCTATGGATTTAATTAAGACCTCCCCCATAATCTACATTAATGAGGTACATTAATGAGGTACATTAATGATCAAAGAAACTGATGTTTCAGACACTTTTGAGGATAAATGTATACATGTGAGCTTGAATATGTAACACTTTCATACATAACTGTCTTTAAATATACTACCTTCTCCAACATTTTGCAGTTTTGCTGGTGATGAGTGAGAGTCAGGATAAGCTTTAATGCCATCTAAAAATCAAAAATAAAAATCAGAGAGTTAACATTAGACTAGTCAACAAATTCTTTAAAAGCCTGGTAGCTGCAGTTTTATTGTCTGCATATAATTTGTAACCATTTTGTTTATGTTTTTCGGGTTTCTATGACTTTTAACCTGATCAGACAATATCTTGAAATTCACCTTAACCTTATTTATGACATGTATGACTTTGACAGAAAATTGATAATCAGAGTGTTTGTTATACCTGTAGGCAACAATGGACTAATTAATAAGGTGTTTATTGTATTATTTAACAAAATGATGGAGTTCAAAGGCGTCACATGTCACCTAAATAACAACTTTGCAAAGCACGTGTTTGAAGCATAATTTTACATTCATCGTTTTCTATTTTAAAAATGCTGAACAGAAAACTGTTGTAATGATGAAACTGTTCAAAAACAAGAAAAATCTCTGACTTAATAAACTTTTTCCTTTAGCTTTGATAGTAATAAACGATTTCAAGTGTATATGTAAGACATAATAGTGTCCTGTGAAAAAGTGTCCACCTGATCAGATTTTCATAGAATTTTAGTATTTAATAATATCCATTACCATGAAATATGGTCCCTCAAGTGGACAGATTTTTACTGCAATAGCCATGAAATAGTGTCCACCCACAGGACAAGTTTTCATAGTAGTTGCTATTAAATTGTGTCCTCCCAAGGAATTAATACAAAGGTCATTAAAAAGTTTTAATGTACTTGAATTTTAATAAAATCCAAACAATTGAATAGAAACTGATTAATATACAAATGTAAACAAACAAATAATGGATGGAAGTGAATATAGAGACATTTAAGTTCTCAGAAATACCCAGTTAATGCTAATGAAAATGAAAAAAGGAAGTGTGTAAAGTATATAAAATCAAATTTGAACAGTTTTACTATATTAAGGTGGTACCCAACACTTTCACTAAAATTAATTTGGCTCGTTTAATTTTCATAAAATTTGGACAAAGTATTTACTTTGACCCTTTAACCAAAATATATAAATTTCAAAAATTTTGAACCAACCATTTTATCAGAAAACATACACTGGTTATATAGCAGTTTTACAAACACCAATTTTGATCATTGAGAAGCTTAATATTTCCTTTACAACACAACGTAATTTAAACGTTTAGCTGATTTTACAGAGTTATCTCCCTGTAGTGTTAGGTACCACCTTAATTATGAGAAGGCAATAGAAGATATAGAATTTTTGTATTAAATAATGTCCCTAAGTGGACAGCATTTAGCTTAACAGTTATGAAATATGGTCCATCTACAGGACAATATTTTGTAGTTACTGTTATTAAATTGTGCCCTCCTGTGAAAGGAGTACTGAACTAGAGGCTCTAAAGAGCCAGTGTCGCTCACCTTGGTCTATGTGCATATTAAACAAAGGACACTGTGAGATGGATTCATGACAAAATTGTGTTTTGTTGATGGTGATGTGTTTGTAGATCTTACTTTACTGAAAATTCTTGCTGCTTACAATTATCTCTATCTATGATGAACCTATGAATTTATCCCAGTAATAAAAATTTACAAAATTTACGAAATTTATGAAATTTATGAAAATTGTTAAAAATTGACTATAAAGGGCAACTCCTTAATGGGTCAATTGACCATTTTGCTCATGTTGACTTATTTGTAGATCTTACTTTGCTGAACATTATAGCTGTTTTAAGTTTATCTCTTTCTTAATAACAATATTCAAGATAATAACCAAAAACGGCAAAGTTTCCTTAAAATGACCAATTCAGGGGCGGCAACCCAACAACTGGTTGTCCTATGTATCTGAAAATTTCATGACAGATAGATCTTGACCTGATTAACACTATTACCTCATTTCATTTTTGCTCTAAATGCTTTGGTTTCAGAGTTATAAGCCAAAATCTACATTTTACCCCCATGTTCTATTTTTAGCCATGGCAGCTATTTGGTTGGTTGGCCGGGTCATGGGACATATTTTTATACAAGATAACCCAATGATGATTGTGGCCAAGTTTGGTTTAATTTGGCCAGGTAGTTTCAGATGAGAAGATTTTTGTAAAAGTTAACAGACGACGACATGACAGACGAAGGACGCCAAGTGATGAGAAAAGCTCACTTGGCCCTTTGGAAGGGCCAGGTGAGCTAATAAAAGGAGGTATGTGGTTGATATCAATGAGGCAGAAAATCAACAGCAAAAAACCATGAGAAATCTGAAGAGGGCATTCTTAAAAAATGTAGCTTGTAGGTACATGTGTACTAAGTTTTGACACCAGTAACGACATGAAAACTTTTATTAATAATAGATCACTAAATGTCCTTTCCTTATATTAATTTTCCAAACAACTAGTTTAGACTCTTAATTGTCCAGATATGAATGTAACCTACAAATTGTGTGCAAATTTAGATATTTTCAGAAGTTCCTTTACTTCAATACTTGAGAGCCAGGGGAAAACTCTTATGCATGACTTCAGGAATTCTATCTTCTGTTATTATTTCCTTCATATTTCCTGTCTTTTTAAGCCTCTATTTTTTTTTATTTATCTCAACTAGTCTTTATTATTTTCATTCTTTTTGTCTTGAATACAAAGTCTAGGTGTTTTTATCAGGTAAATATCGATAGTGAAGAAGTCATTCAAGGACATTTTTAATTTATGACACTTCTATTAGATGGCGAATTAAACCTTATTGGTGATACATGTTTGATAGACCAAGGTCATTTAATGTTTATTAGAGCAAGGTTCACACATGCACTTATTTTTCTTATGGCTATGCATCTTTTTTCAATTTTAATTTGTACCTCTCGCCATAAACATGGATGTTTTGACTTAAATTCAATATATGTTTGAGCATTGATTTCTTTTAATTTTATACATCTTAATAGTCCATTTGCCAATTACCGATTTGATTCTATTATTACACATTTTTTAAACAAATTACTTCCCTTTGTCAATCGTAGACTGGTTCCATACCGGACAAGATTCCCTTTTGCCAATGCAAAGTATGATGAATTGAAAGTGATGTATCGGCGGTTCAGCTAATTTTTCATGAAAAATAATTTCTGATGTCAAAAGAATTAAGCTAAACAACAAATTAATGTAATTAAAAGATTTAAAAACCTTAAAGATTACTCACATTACGCACAGGTAAATTTGCTCTGCATCATAGCTCTCCATTGTAAAAAAAAAATAATGTCCGTCATAAGGGAGACAACCAAATTAGGGATCTCTAATAACAGGGTCAATTATTAAGGGAATTGGCAAATAGCCTATTAGGTGTGAAAATCATTATATATTTTTTATTAAATTTAATAATGTCGAGTGATATCTTTTACTTGTGCACAAGCAACCAGGACAACAAATTAGAAGCTCTCAAGAGCCTGCGTTGCTCACCTTACTCTACTTTAGTTTTTGTAATTAAATAAAGAAAAATACAAATCATAACAGATACTAAATAATGATTGAGGCAAAATTTGGCTTAATATTAGTTCCATAATTTTATTATAAATCCTGGTGGCCATCTTGAACAGTAGATCAGCAACAAGGTAGCAACGCTTCATCAGCACCTCATAGGGAACATTTATGACATGTTTAGTTTCATTCCAAGCGGTGACGTTCTTTAAAAGAAGAAAATTTGGATGTATTTCCCAAATGGTCCAATGTTAAACTAAGTTCACCTCTGGCAGCCATCTTGGATGATTGATTGGATACAAAGTAACAACACTTGGTCAGCACCTCATAAGGAACATTCATGTCATGTTTGGTTTCATTCCATTCAGTGGTTCTCTAAAAGAAGACATTTGTATGTATTTAACATATGGTCCTATATTAAACTAAGTCTCCGGCTGGCTGCCATCTTGGATGATGGATCGGTTCCATAGTAACAACACTTGTTCAGCAACTCATAAGGAACATTCATGCCATGTTTGGTTCCATTCCATTCAGTGGTTCTCCAGAAGAAGTCCAAAATGTAAAAAGTTAACAATGACCAGGACAATGACGACGGACGACAAGTGATGAGAATAGCTCAATTGGCCCTTCCGGCAAGGTGAGCTAAAAATACTTGACAGGGTGTTCAAACGCATGAGTCAGGTGAATTGCCACACCCCTGTCTAATATAATGAGAATCAACAACAGAATCATACACTGATTGGCCAACTATTAAAAAGTTTGCAAACTTAGAAAAAGGTAAAATACACATATTTGTTGATAATACCAGGGCTGATTGAAAGGTTTTCAACATTTAATTTAAACTTGTCAATTGGACAAGTTCACTGATCAGCTTGAGCGTTCCTGATGAAGGTAAATCCAGAAAAGGGTTTCGGACACATGAAATTATTAAACATGTTGTTTTCAATTTTTTAAGTTGACAATGATTGGCATGTAGGGATGCAGATTTTACTTGGCTAATGATGAAATTCACTAGTAATCAGACAACCTTTAATGTGGACCCTGCTATGATTATTTGTCTAAACCAGAGAGGGAAAAAGTCAAGACTCTACCTAAATGTAAACAACAAATTAAAAATTAACTTACCTTTGTCCATAAGATATAAAAACTTTCCAACTTTTGTAATTTCTTGAACAGCCAATGGACATTGGTAAACATTTTTATTGATTTCTTCTGAATGGCCCATGTGTCTATAAAAAGCCTGCCTGTCTGTCTCTGGTACATCCAAGTTTGCAAACACAGTTGACATGTAATGTCTCATTTGGGTGGCGTTAATCTCTTTTGTCAGCCCTGCCTGCTTACATACTTTGTTTACACTATTCCATCCATTAACATGAAAGTTGGAGCCTTTGATGTTTGGAAATACATATATATTACTAGGTTTTACACCTGCCATCTGTCTTATCTGTGGATCAGTAAGCTTTTGTATAGCTTTCCAAGAATCTTTCGGAATGAGCGTTGGGAGCATATGGCACACACTTTTGCCAGACTGATATGACAATTTATAAATTTCAAATAATTCAAGTTCCTCTGATGTTTTGGCTTTTTTCTTGTGGGTTTCAGCTAACCAGACACCATCTTTTGCATCATCCCATTCCTTTATAGTAAGTCTACTTGGTTCTCCTCCTCGCTTGGCATTGAACAGTGTTATTCTGGCTACCACAAGATCTCTAAGCCGGGGATATTCATTCATATCTAAAATCTTGTATGGGTCATCCATCTGTGCAATTTCAGTCAGAGTGTAATTCCGCAATCTTCTTACATCATCATCAAGAGGTAAATATTGTGGTCGTCTAAGGTTTTCCTGTCTATTCTTTATACAATTGTATTCAGCTCCATCAAATATCTCCTTTTTGTAGTAATCAAATAATGTTTTGAATTCCTCAATTTTTACCAGCTCATCTTTCTTACCCTGCAACAAATGCTGCCCTTTTATGTGTTTAATAACATTTTTTAAAAGGTGACCTACATTTTTTTTTAATCCAGATTTCATACCACCATCGTCTTTTGCAGCCATCACATGGATAGCATCCATAAAAGTGGTAAAGTGTTCCATTTTAAACATGTCTAATGTTGCATTTATGTCTATGCCAATTTTAGCTGCCTCGCTTTTAAAACAAAAGAAAAGATTTGCTATCATCCTCATGTGCTTCATTATATTTTTTCTGTTCTGTGGGTTTTTGTCCTTCCTTGCTGCAAATCTTCTGTAACTGTGAAAACCAAAGTCTTTGATGTATTTATCAGTTTTACAAAACGTTCCACTTCTGTCATCCAAAAAGCCACTTAAGATGTCTGCCTTATATTCTTCAGAGTAACCATCATCTCTAACAGCAGAAAGTGGAATTGCAGTTGGTGTAATTGTTGTTCCCTCTGCTGCTGTACATTTGATTCTGTGAATCTTCAAGTGTTCTTTTACAAAATACCCCTGACATGAGGAACACATAGCCCTATTTTCCATTGCATTTCCTTCCCTCTGTTTTCTTGCCTGCCTTTCCTTAACTATTTGATTCACATCAAAGTCCTCCTCTTTCATCAGCATCAAGTTGTACTGGTGATAGCCTCTCCTTTTCAAATTGCATAAAACCTGATTTCTGTCTTTTACTGGAAGCTGCTTTGCTGCCTTTACCTCATCGTTGTCTCTATGTTTAGTTAGAATATGCCTGCTTAATCGACTTTGAAATATACCACAAAATGGACATGGTCTTTTTGGATTTCTTTTTCCTTCAAAACAGAATAATAAAAAATAAATAACAAATCATCAATATGAACTCAGACCAACAAACACAAGAATTTCTACAAGACCATGTTTCCCTCATCTGGAATCTATGCATTTTGTAGGCTAGTTTTTTTGAAAAGTAACTAGCTTTGCTATGAGTGCATGATACGCCCATCACTTTTTCAAAGAAATATGTTCCACAACTCCTCAATGTCATATCAGATTTTTATTAGAACTAATATATATGTGTCCAAAGTACAATGATGCATCACTCACACTATCATATCATAGGGATCATGTGTACTATATTAGTTTCAAATTGACAATGATTGGAATGTAGGGATGCAGCTTTTACTTGGCTAATGATGAAATTCACTAGTAATCAGACAACCTTTAATGTGCACCCTGCTATGATTATTTGTATAAACCTGAGAGGGAAAAGGTCGAGACTCTACCTAAATGTAAACAACGAAATAAAAATAATTTTAATTTTGCATTTTAAATGATACAATGATACAAATTTTAAATTTTTTTCCTCAAGTTAAATTCATTTAGGCTCTTTTCAATTCAAATCTGTAACATTGCATGGAACTTGCATCAGTTAGTTCATGTATCTATACTTAATTATTTCGTTTATTTTTTCTGTATTTTTGATTTAAAACGCAGTTCATTTGGCTTTACACAAATCTCTATTCCTCTAATGTTCATAAAATTTGTGTTTAAAATCATGCCTAAAGGACAGCAAAGTATAACAACAGTGATTGGTATCCAACTGATATTAATGAATCCACAGTATACAGAATCAGTAAATTTAATATGGGATGAGAGCAAGCAAAGCTCAACACCAGATGAAATTTACTGACCAGCATATATTATATTAGGTCTCTAGCACAATTTGTAAAAAATAATCTTACTCTCTTACTATGGGTAATTCAGATGCAGTTGTAAATCTTGATATCACAATTTTAACACAACATTAAACTAACAGTGTATTTAAAAAATACAACACCCCAGATATCCTAATATTAAAAATGCAGAGTTCCCAAATGTTTGCCAACTGGTCATGTTGGTACTCCTAGAAGCTCACTTTTATAAACCAAATTTCAGAAATCCTTGTATGGTAGTTCCAGAGAAAAATGTGACGAAAGTTTTAAACTTGGCTATCATGTGTAAAATGATACAAGTGTTCAGTAAACAGGAAGTTGTAGAGTGATGAATCTGAAAATGCATCACACGGTATAACTTACTTATATAAACCCTGAAATTTCATAAATCCTTGTCAAGTAGTTTCTGAGGAAAATGCGACGAAATTTTCATGGCATGGACAGACTGACAGATGAATGGATTGGACAGAAAGAGGTAAAACAGTATACCCCCCCCCCCCTTTTTTTTTTTTTAAGTGGGGGTATAAAACTAGAGGCTCTAAAGAGCCTGTGTCGCTCACCTTGGTCTATGTGAATATTAAACAAAGGACGCAGATGGATTCATGACAAAATTGTGTTTTGGTGATGGTGATGTGTTTGTAAATCTTACTTTACTGAACATTCTTGCTGCTTACAATTATCTCTATCTATAATGAACTTGGCCAAGTAGTTTCAGAGGAGAAGATTTTTGTAAAAGATAACTAAGATTTACGAAAAATGGTTCAAAATTGACTATAAAGGGCAATAACTCCTAAAGGGGTCAACTGACCATTTCAGTCTTGTTGACTTATTTGTAAATCTTACTTTGCTGAACATTATTGCTGTTTACAGTTTATTTCTATCTATAATAATATTCAAGATATTAACCAAAAACAGCAAAATTTCCTTAAAATTACCAATTCAGGGGCAGCAACCCAACAACAGGTTGTCCGATTCATCTGAAAATTTCAGGGCAGATAGATCTTGACCAGATAATCAATTTTACTGCATGTCAGATTTACTCTTAATGCTTTGGTTTTTGAATTATAAGCCAAAAACTGAATTTTGCCCCTATGTTCTATTTTTAGCTGTGGCGGCCATCTTGGTTGGCTGGCCAGGTCACGCCACACATTTTTTAAACTAGATACACCAAAGATGATTGTGGCCAAGTTTGGTTTAATTTGGCCCAGTGGTTTCAGAGGAGAAGATTTTTGTAATAGATTACTAAGATTTACGAAAAATGGTTAAAAATTGACTATCAAGGGCAATAACTCCTAAAGCGGTCAACTGACCATTTCAGTCATGTTCACTTATTTGTAAATCTTACTTTGCTGAACATTATTGCTGTTTACAGTTTATCTCTATCTATAATAATATTCAAGATAATAACCAAAAACAGCAAAATTTCCATAAAATTACCAATTCAGGGGCAGCAACCCAACAACAGGTTGTCCGATTCATCTGTCAATTTCAGGGCAGATAGATCTTGACCTTATAATCAATTTTACTTCAGTCAGATTTGCTCTAAATGCTTTGGTTTTTGAGTTATAAGCCAAAAACTGAATTTTACCCCTATGTTCTATTTTTAGCTGTGGCGGCCATCTTGGTTGGATGGCCAGGTCACGCCACACATTTTTTAAACTAGATACCCCAATTGTGATTGTGGCCAAGTTTGGTTTAATTTGGCCCAGTAGTTTCAGAGGAGAAGAATTTTGTAAAAGATTACTAAGATTTATGAAAAATGGTTAAAAATTGACTATAAAGGGCAATAACTCCTAAAGGGGTCAAGTGACCATTTCGGTCATGTTGACTTATTTGTAAATCTTACTTTGCTGAACATTATTGCTGTTTACAGTTTATCTCTATCTATAATAATATTCAAAATAATAACCAAAAACAGCAAAATTTCCTTAAAATTACCAATTCAGGGGCAGCAACCCAACAACGGGTTGTCCAATTCATCTGAAAATTGCACGGCAGATAGATCTTGACCTGATAAACAATTTTACTCCATGTCAGATTTGCTCTAAATGCTTTGGTTTTTGAGTTATAAGCCAAAAACTGCATTTTACCCCTATGTTCTATTTTTAGCCATGGCGGCCATCTTGGTTGGTTGGCCGGGTCACGCCACACATTTTTTAAACTAGATACCCCAATGATGATTGTGGCCAAGTTTGGTTTAATTTGGCCCAGTAGTTTCAGAGGAGAAGATTTTTGTAAAAGTTAACGACAACGGACGACGACGACGACAACGGACGACGGACGACGGACGACAAGTGATGAGAAAATCTCACTTGGCCCTTCGGGCCAGGTGAGCTAAAAAGTTGACTTATTGCTTAAGTACTTGAAAAACAGTGTCTCATAGACTGAAAAAAATTATACTAAAATGTTTTATTTATCAATAAACAATATAAATTAGGTCAAGGTCAGACATACCTGCCAGACAAACATGTACACTTAACAATTATTTCATCACCAAATATAGCTGGCCTATTTCGTATAGTACTTGGAAAACAGACCAAAACAAAACAAGAGTGCACACTGTGAAATGTCTCATCCTCTTTACTTATCATTGATATTATGTTGAAAGTCCTAAATATAAAGCTTTATTAAAACTGTCACATAAACTTAACATTAACCAAGAAAGCTAATCCTTGACCAATGAACCATGAAAATGAGGTCAAGGTCAGATGAACCATGCCAGACAGACATATGCAGCTAAAAATTCTTCCATACAACAAATATAGTTGACCTATTGTTATAGTTGAAGAAAAACAGACCAAAACACAAAAACTTAACACTGAGCAATGAACAGTGAAAATGAGGTCAAGGTCGAAAAAAAACATGCACAACTCACCTATAAATCATAAATGTTTCCATAAAACCAAAAATAGTTGACCTATTGCATATAGTATTAGAAAAAAAGACTGAAACTTAAAAAAAATTCTATAACAAATGAACCATGAAAATGAGGTCCAAGTCAATGACACCTGCCAGTTGGGCATGCACACCTTACAGTCCTTCCATACACCAAATATACTAGACCTTTTGCTTATAGTATCTGAGATATGGACTTGACCACCAAAACTTAACCTTGTTCACTGATCTTCGAAATGAGGTTGATGTCAAGTGAAAACTGTATGACTGGCATGAAGACCTTGCAAAGTTTGCAAATACCAAATACAGTTATCCTATTACTTATAATAAGAGAGAATTTAACATTTCAAAAAATCTTACTTTTTTTTCAAGTAATCCCTGAAGCATGAAAATGAGGTCAAGGACATTGGACATGTGACTGACAGAAACTTTGTAATTTTTATAATATACAAAGTTTTTATAATATACAAAGTTTGAAGCATCCAGGTATTCCACCTTCTAAAATATATTAGCTTTTAAGAATCTAGCTAAAGCTGTAGCCGTGGGCTCACTATCCCTATGTTGAGCTTTCTGCAACAATAGTTGTAGGCTCTACAAAAACCTTAACATTGACTTATCAACCATGAAAATAAGATTGAGGTCAGATGAAATCTGCCACACTGAGATGTACCCCTTACAATCATTCCATACACCAAAAATAGCTAACCTACTGCTTAAAACTTTAAAGAAATTAAAAAAATGTTTTTATGTCTGGAAACAAAAAAATGCTTGTTTTGGTCCCTTTTTTGGTCATTTTTATAAATTTCCTGTTTACAAAATTTAGAATTTTTCAAAAAACTGAGGATTTTCTTATCTCAGGCATAGATTACCTTAGCCTTATTTGGCAAAACTTTTTGGAATTTTGGATCCTCAATGCTCTTCAACTTTGTACTTGTTTGGCTTTATAAATATTTTGATATGAGCGTCACTGATGAGTCTTATGTAGACGAAACGCGTGCCTGGTGTACTAAATTATAATCCTGGTACCTTTGATAATTATTTTGCCCCTAATTCCTGAATGATTGGGAGATTACCCCACAGCTCAATCCCAGCCTTCCCTTTGTGATATGGAAACTTGTAGTAAAATGTCAGAGAGATCCTTTCACTTACACACAAGTTATTGTCTGGAAACAAAATGCCTGTTTTTGGCCTTTTTTTCCAAAACTTTTGGTACCATAACCCCCAAAATCAATCCCAATCTTCCTTTTGGGGTAATGAAGGTAATATTTGTTAAGAGATCCATTCCCTTAAACTAAAGTAATTGTACAGAAACTCAATGTGCTTTCAAACAACCCCGACACCGAACAGACAACGACGACAGCATCAAAACATTATATGCATACAGCAAATTTTTGCCGACATAAAGAACTGAATTTCTTTTCAATCAGTCATTGAGCCATGAAATTAAGGAAATGACATTGGACACATGACAAACGAACACTTTGTAACATAAGGTATCTGCATACAAGATATGAAGCATCCAGGTCTTTAATCTTACGAAATATCCAGGTCTTTAATCTTACGAAATATCCAGGTCTTTAATCTTACAAAACATAAGGCTTTATAAAAACTGCTATTGTGACGCCGTCATTGCTGCTGGAAAGTTATACATATGTCTCACAAACTGCAATGAAATACTGAGGCGAGACAAAAAAACAAAGATGGAGGACCATCATTTGGTTTCTTTTTCTATCTTTCTAATAAGCAAGCCATATGATACAGCTGTAACTGGTTCTAAAATCAGATCCAGATGATTAACTAACTTTTTATAGTTGGCAGCCTTGCATTTGTGGAAGTTGTTTTTGTCTGTTGTAGATATGTTTTTTGCACTGCTTTTCTGCGTAAAACTAGTGTTTAAACAAAAAGAACTTCCCTATAAAGAATAATACTTTAAAACTTTTTTTTACCCCTAATTAAAAGATTGGCCATACAGTTGTTACCCATATCATATTTCTACATCTACATTTCTGATAAAAATAAACTGTTATCACAGAGATATGTCTCGCTTTTTTTAAATTTTGATAATGCAAATGTTGAAATTAAAATAGCAACACTATTACATGTAAGTTTGCAAATATTCAAAGTCAATGAAACATGACTGAAGGTACATGACAAGACAATCTCCATGGAAATGAGTTGTGCCATTAATGCTAATACAACTGCATACCAGATACCATTGATTCCCTTTAAACAAACATAAATACAAACTAATACATGTCAGCTAAGCAAAATTTCAATGTCAATAAACCATAACTGAAGGGGCAGGGTCAAACAATCTCCATGGAAATGAGATATGCCAATGATTATACAACTGCATACCAAATATCATTTACTCATCACTAGTGGCCCCCCATTAACTGACATAATCACAAACTAATACATGAAAACTTTCAGTCAATAGACCATAACTGAGGGGATAAGGCCAAATAATCTCCATGGTAATGAGATGTGCCAATACTTATACAACTGCATACCAAATATCTTTGACTTACCACTAGTAGTTCACCATAAACTAGACCTAATCACAAACTAATACATTGTTTGTGACGCCGCCGCAGCCACACTGGAAACAGCATACCTATGTCTTGCTTTTTTACTATAAAACTAAAATATTGTAATACCCTTTAAACCTTTGTTGTTGTCATCGTTGTCATCTACATCTTCCTCCTCATTTCCACCCTTTAAACCTTTGTTGTTGTCATCGTTGTCATCTACATCTTCCTCCTCATTTCCACCCTTTAAACCTTTGTTGTTGTCATCGTTGTCATCTACATCTTCCTCCTCATTTCCACCCTTTAAACCTTTGTTGTTGTCATCGTTGTCATCTACATCTTCCTCCTCATTTCCACCATTATCACTCTAAAAATCCAAATTGAAAAGTTGAGATAATGTTTTACTTTTAACAAAAAATACAGATTTAATTTAATTGAACAAATTGAAAGGTTTGTTTGTTGAAAGATTCTCATGTTTAGTGATGTAGAGTTTAATTAATGGATATTCATGTTACTAAGTTAACTGCATGAGATTGAATTGTCAACCTTAGGCCACGATTTTTTAATTTGTTGGTTTACGGATTTTCACCATGAAAAAGTCTGGTCGGTCGGTCGGGGGGGAAAAAAAAAAGAAAAAAATTATCTTCTGAAGACAGAAAAATATGCAAAATCATTATATATTTCACCTTTCAATCATTAATATGTTTGTTATGCTATTTTATCATCATATCTTAAATTTTTTTTCGATGAAATATTATTGCTCAGATTTTATAAACATCGCATGATGATTGTCTAAAAATTTACAGTTAAAAAAAAGGGGGGTGCATGGTCAAAGACAAAATTAAATCATCATTTCAGAAACAAGAAAAATAGATTTGCATAGCTCTTAATCAATTCCAGAAAACTTGGTGAATAATGATCTTCAAGCAAGAAAACTGATAAAGAAAAAAATGTAAAAACGTTGTACGAAATAAGTTTCAACACACGTGTCAAAAACCTAATAGACTCATCCACTTTAACCAAAACTGGTGTTCGAACAAAATTTCTATTAACAAACCACAAGCACATTTAAATTCTTATGTCAACAGTACCAAGGTTAAGCTCTTGTTTGTTTTCACGTTACTAAGAAAGGTAAATATTCATCTGCAGTTACCGCAAAATATATCAAAACTAAAAATATATAAAACTTCCATTACATTTACAGCAAAGATTTTACCTATTGTTAAATGTTGTACATAATATTTGTTGGATAGTTGTGTCATTATATAAAGCATTCATACCACACCTCCTTGTTTTCATTATAAGATTAGGAAATTTTTAAAGGTGAGAAAAGCAAGTCAACCTGTATCATTGCAAACTTGTACCATGTCAACTTGTTCGCTTAAACGTCAACTTGTACCTATACTAACTGGTATACATACCTTTGCCAACTCATTCCATTATAATATTTAATATCCAAATATTTTATGAAGAGTTTTTTGCAAATCTTTATAAAATATTTCTTTATCAATAGTAATATAGAATTATTTAACATATTGAATTGCTTGTTATTTGTGCATTACTTTCTAATAATTACATTAGATCTATGTTTCATTATAATACGTTATTCTGATTGGCTAACTAGCAATCTTGTGATATTCCTTAATCAATTGCATTACACAATGGAAGTTTTCATTCATGATGACATGAGGTCCCACAATAAAGTGCACAGGTAAATGAAATAAAAACTTGATAAAAGGCGTGTTTTCATGATCCTATAGATAAAAATGTAATTATAAGTATTGAATGCTTTTTTTTTGTAACTTTATAGGGTTGTAAAAGCGTTGACCCTGCGCACATTTTTAGTCGGAAACAAAATGTACTTCGGTCAATGCTTTTACATCCCAATAAATTTACAAAAAAGAGCATTCAATTCTTAATTACAATTCTAATATAAAAATTAAATTCCTTTAATTGTGTGATTAGGTGTATAATAAATTATTTACTCTAATCAATCAATTATGATTGGCATTATATAACTAAAAAGCTTGGAATTAATTATAAAAGAGGGGCGAAAGAAGGACAGTCAAACTCATAGATTGAAAATAAACTAACAACGCCATGGTTAAAAAATAGAAAGACAAACAGAAGGCTGTACCTTGACCTATAATGGTTTACTTTTATAAATTGTTACTTGGATGGAGAGTTGTCTCATTGGCAATCGTACCACATCTTTATATATCTACATGATAGTGCAGAAGACACAACATAGAAAACTAAAGACTAAGCAACACTAACCCACCAAAAACTGGGGTAATCTCAGGTGCTCTGGATGTGTGAGCAGATCCTGCTTCATATGTGGCACCAGTCATGTTATTACAAATCCAGTAAATAGTCTTATTCGGTAGGTCACATTTGTGAAAAGGGAAGGGTATTGTAGTTAAGACATAAGGAACGTATCCGATATCATCTGTGAAACGGTTATTTCATAACGATCAACCTTGTGATGGCGTTTTTAAAATTTACGAAGGGAGAATTTCAACTTTACCATTAGGAACTTTTGGTTTAATAGCTTCCTTGTGAGCAGCAATCCTCTATCAAGGAAATCATGATAGGAAATACAAGCCAGGGAATATTGTATCAATTGGAAGATATATACTTCGTATGCAGGCCCTGCTGGAATGCTCTACATATAAATGGTAAGTTCACAATTAGAAAGCTGAAATAATCTCTTTTGTCGTAAAGGTTTTCAACCGACCCTCAATTTCTAGATGTAAGTCAAGATATTAGGCAGACTTAACTGTATCTATAGTATCCTTTATCTCTAGTCAGATGGGATACATTTTTCAACATACAGTGCAACTTGCTTAATCCGACACCTGGGAATTCTGACAACTTGTGACATCAGACAAAATATTCTGGTCCTGAGAAATTTCTATAGCATTTTTTGTTAAAAAAAACTTGTGAAGTCCGAAACCTGTCCCTTCCATAATCAGACACTGTTTTTAAGTCCCAGTGATATTAGTTATAACTAATTAATCCTGTCTAATCCAACCCTTTGATCTGCTAATCAATAAATTTAGATAATTAATTATCAGGTGTTGATGTGAAGAACTATCAAACAAATTGACATGATTTTGTACAATTGAATTTAAAGATCAGAAGGTGAGTTGAGGCTCATTAAGGGTAACAGGTAAGTTTATGAATAATGAAACCGTTAATGTAAGTTATTTTCAGATTCTTAGTCAAATGCATTCAAATGTAATACGACATGGCTATGACACATTAATGTAAAAAGATATTTTAGGAAAATTACTCTGGTTTGCCTTCACCAAAACAGACTAGAACTGATTTAAGCTTTACTTTGGACAGTTAAATTTGAATACAACGATAAGATTCCAAAATTATCACAAAAACAACTTGGTGAGAAGTGTGGGTTGGAATTTGCCACAGTGTCGGATGTTTTTTTTAAAAGAAGCAATTTTATAACCAGCAATATGCTGATATTTCTGTTCAAAATCTGAAACCTGAGTATGTCACTCTTAGATTACATAAATGTTCTTTTATTGAGCCACATTTCTTTTATGTCATTTTTGGTTTGCAAACTCATACCTATGTCATATTGTACCTCTAATAGCAAACATGTACAACAAAGTTTTTACCACCTTATTTATAAACGCACTAAAATGTTGGTAAAAGTTAAATATTAATATAAACCAAATTTTGTATTATTTAGTGAGAGAACATCATCTATATAGGGGAAGAAGTTAAAGGTTATTGCTAACTTCTTATCTTTCTTTTTAAGAAGTTGCTGTATGAACGAACATCTATCATTAAATAAAATTTCTCATTATCAAAACTCAAGCTTGTAGCCGTCATTATGCCTGCTAGTCAAATGTAAATATAACACAAAACAAAAACATATCAAAATAAAACAAACATACATTTTGTTTTTTTCATTCAATTAGCTGAGGAACAATCAGCTACAAGTTTGTCATTGTAACACTCCAATCTACAATCAGATAAATATATTCTTTTTAAGTTACCCTGTTGCCTTCAAGAGTTGTTCCATCATCAATACAAGATACTGCTGTCTCTTCAGTACAGGGTTGTGGCTGAAAAGTTTCAGACAGTATCATCTTATTGTTTCCAATAGCTGGCTTAGGAGGCATCAAGTTGGTGATTCCACATGTTGACTAAAGAGATAATGATAATGAATTACAATCTCTAAATTACATTAAGTGCTCGTAGTACATAAAAAATAAAAAATTTCGGTCACCAGTTAAATTTTTCTATATTTGAATTCTTTGATTAAAGTAGAAAATATAAGGAACTGTATCTTTTACTAAGAATTCACAGTTTACTTTCGACGTCGTCCTAACACATATTCTATTAAACTGATGATATAATATGATTTCCCATGAGAGTACAGCCAGGTGGCGCTGTCCAAGGTCATTGCGGTCACGTTATTGTCCAAAGTCATACATGCATTTTATAATTTTTGTTGGACTTATTACATTTTTCTCGTTATTGTTTAACTTTATGAATGAGGGATATTAAACTTTCTGTGATGGCTTAAAAATCATGTAGATTTTTTTTTATTAACACTGATATTGAACAAAGTGGTAAAAAAATTGGCGGAAAATAATATTGATGAATCCACATCCGACAATGATCCCTGTATACAGCTGACTTCACTGAGCAGAGACAAAAATCTGAGTAACACACTGATCACACACTTTTATAGGCAAACAGAAATCTGGGAATGTACTTTAATATTGTCCTAATAAGAAATTTGTCTATTTACGGTGTATTGTTCTATCTAAGACCATGAGCACATAACACAGGACTTTTATCAGTCAACCAATTGGCAATGGTTAGCTAAAAACTTGTGTAGTATTGATTTTAGTATTCTTCATAATTCTGTCTGAGCAGTTTTTCATGTTTTGTCATAAAGAGCAACATACCTTGACCGATCTCTTTGCAACTATAGACTGGTGTACTTTTAGTAAACCTTAAAAATACATCATTAAATCTTATAAACAAAAAACATATGGACTTATTTAAGCTTGTAAAAACTTAAAATCAATGCTTTATCCAGGGGTAGCAATCTGCTCTACCACCCTCTCAGCTATGTGTTTTTTTAAATAAATATACTGAATATTCTGTCATTATTGTTTTCTTACTGTTAAATTTGAATTTACTTAAATATGACCTCACAGAAATAACAAGGAAACATTTATAAGAAAAACCACAGAAGTGAAGCAAGACAATTTTAAAATTTTTTAGCAGTCTATATAAAAGTTCTAGATCTTTTGAGGCTAAAACGAAGACCAAGAGCATTTGTTTTAATTCCTTAGTATAAACTCAATTCATTGTATTCAATGTTATCTATACTTGATAGGTCTGCACAAGAGGATGACTTTAAAAAAAAGTATCTCCCTTTAGGCCATGTCAGATAGGGTAAATTATCTCCCTCGTATAGTCCAATCAAAATCTGGCATTTTGACTTGAAGTATAATAATAAGAATATTAATCTATATATATAATAATTCAAGAATTCTCACCACATTGTCCTAATATGACTGTCCCAATTTGAAGACGATACTGATTAAGATCTTCTGCTGTCATAACAAACTGAATATCTCCACCAGAAAGAAACATTTCAGCCATCTAGAAAACAAATTACTAAAATATCAAGTTGTCTTTCATTATATACAGATAAACAACCTGAAAATGAAAGTAGTTTTCATACTAAACTAGAGGCTCTTGAAAGTTTGTGTAGCTCATCTGATTATACTTTGTTTTTTGAAATCATGGAAAACAGGAACATGCATGCCATGTTTTATTTCATTCCATTCAGTGGTTTCCAAAAGAAGACATTACATTTATATAATTGTAGGGTCATCTGTTAAACTATGTCCCCTACTGGCAGCCATCTTGGATGATGGATTGCTAACAAACTAACAGCACTTAGTCAGCACCTCATAAGTATCATTCACGCCATGTTTAATTTCCTTCCATTCAATGGTTCTCTAAAAGAAGACATTTGTATGTATTTCAAATAGGGTCCTATGTTAAACTAAGTCCCATGCTGGCAGCCATCTTGGATGATGGATCGGCTACAAAGTAAAAACACTTCATAAGGAACATTTATGGTATGTTTCTTTTCATTCCATTCAGTGGTTCTCTTTTTAAAAGAAGACATTTGTATGTTACATACTGTCCATAGGGTCCTATGTTAAATGAAGTTCCCTGCTGGAAGCTATCTTGGATAATTGATTGCTTACAAAGTTACAACACTTGGTCAGCACCTCATACGTAATATGCTGGCCATGCTTAATTTCATTCCATTCCATGTTTCTCTAAAAGAAGACATTTCTATGTATTTCACATAGGGTCCTATGTTAAACTAAGTCCCTCTCTAGAGGCCATCTTGGGTGATTGGTCAGCTTTAAAGTAACAACACTTGGTCAGCTCATCATAATGAAAATTTATGCTATGCTTGGTTTCATTCCATTCAGAGATTCTCTACAAGAAGACATTTGTATCATAGAGTCCTATGTTAAACAATGTCTCCTGCTGGTAGCCATCTTGGATAATGAATCGCCTACAAAGTAACAGCACTTGGTCAGCACCTCACAAGGAACATCCATGCCATGTTTTATTTCATTCCATTTAGTGGTTCTCTTAAAGAAGACATTACATGTATGTAATTCCCATAGGGTCCTTTGTTAAATTAAGTTCGTATGTGGCAGCCATCTTTGAAGATTGATCAGCTTTAAAGTAACAACACTTAGTCTACACCTCTAAGGGACATTTATGCTATGTTTGGTTTCATTCCATTCAGTGGTTCCCTAAAAGAAGGCATTTGTATGTATGGTCCTTAGGTCCTATGTTAAACAATTTCCTCTAATGGCAGCCATCTTGGATGATTGATTGCCTACAAACTAACAACAATTGGTCAGCACCTCATTAGGAATATTCATGTCATGTTTGGTTATATTCCATGTAGTGGTTCTCAAGAAAAAGTTCAAAATGTAAAAAGTTAATGACTACTACAGCAATAATGACTATGATGGACGATGACCACGGATGACAGATGCCAAGTGATGAGAAAAGCTCAATTGGTCTTTTTTAAATTTTTGAAAGAATTATTGAAAACTGTCTGTCAGAGTGAAATATTTAAAAAATATAAAACAAGAGTGCACACGCTGAAATGTCTCGCCTTCCTTACTTACCATTGTTATTGTGTAAAGCTTTACTACAACTATCACATCAACTTAAGATGAGCCAAAAAAATGAGGTCAAGGTCAGTTTAACCAAACAAGAAAAACATGTACACCTTACAATCATTCAATACACTAAATATAATTGACCTATTGCTTATAGAATATACGTAACAAACTTAACCATTGAAACTTAATATTGACCAATGCACCACCAAAATGAGGTCAAGGTCAATTGTCAAACAGACATATACAGCTTACAATCTTTCCATACAACAAATTCAGTTGACCTATTGCTTATAGTTGGAAGAAAAACAGACCAAAACACAAAAACTTTACACAGGACAATGAACCTTGAAAATGAGGTCAAGGTCAAATAAAACCTGCTCGACTGACATATAGATTATAAAATATTTCCATACACCAAATATAGGTGAGGTCAAGGTCAGATGACACAAGCCAGTTGGACGTCACATGTACACCTTACAATCCTTTCATACACCAAAAATTAAAAAAATGGGTCATAACTCCTATAATAATTTGTTTAACAGTTTGGACATATATGAACAATTAGTAGAGCTCATTATTCTGAACATATTTGTTCATTTCAGATTTTCAGATTTTCTCTATTCAAAAAGGTTAAAAAAATGATAGACAAAACTTGCATTTTACCCCTATGTTCTATTTTTATCCATGTCAGCCATGTCGGTTGGTAGGCGAGGTCATTTGACAACTAGATACATAAATGATGATTGTGCCAAAAGTTTGGTTAAATTTAATTCAGAAGTTTCAGAGGAGAAGATTTTTGCAAAAGATTAAAAAATTTACCAAAAATTGTTAAAAATTTACTATGAAGGCAATAACTTCTCAAGGGTCAATTGACCATTTTGGTCATGTTGACTCATTAGTAGATCTTACTTTGCTGAACAATATTGCTGTTTACTTATTATCTCTATAATCTATTATATATCTATTATAATAGTCAAGGCAATAACCAAATACTGCAAAATTTCCTTGAAATTACCAATTCTGGGTCAGCAACCCATCAAAAGATTGTCTGATGCATCTGAAAATATTAGGACAGATAGATGTTGAACTGATGAACATGTAAATTGCTTCCATATTTCCTGTTAATGCTTTAGTTTATGAAATATAAGCCAAAAACTGCATCTTACCCCCATGTTATATTTTTAACCATGGCGTCCATCTTGGTTGATGGGCAGGATCATTTGATGCATTTTTTAACTAAATACCATAAGGATGATTTAGTCCAAGATTGGTTCAATTTGGCCCTGCAGTTGCAGAAGAGAAGATTTTTGTAAAAGCTAACAAAAATTTACGAAAAATATTGAAAAAATTGTCTTTAAATGGCAATAACTCCAAAAGGGGTCAATTGACCATTTTGGAACATATTTTTACATCTAACTTTGCTGAACAATTTTGCTGTTTATAGTTTATCTATAGATATCTATTATTATATTCAAGAAAATAACCAAAAATTGCAAAATTTCCTTAAAATTAACAATTTAGGGGCAGCAACCCAACAACCTGTTTTATAATGCGTCAGAAAATTTCAGGGCAGATAGATTTTACCCTGGGGAACATTTTTACTACATGTCAGATTTGCTAAATGCTTAAGTTTCAGAGCTATAAGCCAAAAACTGCATTTTACTCCCATGCTCTATTTTTAGCCATTGGTGGCCATTTACATTCTTTAAACTAGATATCCTAAGGAGAAGTTTTGTTTCATTTGGCCCAGTAGTTTCAGAGGAGAAGATTTTTTTAAAAGAAAATGGACAAGAAAAGTGATGAGAAAAGCTTATTTGGCATTTTTGGGCCGGGTGGGATAAAACATTTGAATTTGAGCATTTTATTCCTTGAAGCTAATAAACTGTAATAAATGTTGCAAAATGTTATCTATCTACATACAATGCATAACACACGAAAATATTTTTTTTCATTTTAAAAAGAATCAGCCTCAATCAATGCAAAGTGAAAACTTCTAAAATTAAAACTTTCTGTCTTCTATCTAATCTAATGAGTGGTAAATCCCACAAGCAATAAGCAAATAATGATTTTACAGAACTTTATGACTTTATCCTACCTTTAGGACATAAACTCCACAAGAAATGCTGTCCAGTTGTTTGGAATGATCAAGCACATTTACCCGCCAGGTTCCATTTCCATCTAGCATGAAATCTGACCTTTCTTTCATGAAGAAGCTGAAATGTTCAGTAAGATACTCTTCAATTTAGTTATCAATATTGTACTTCTACTTTCTGAAGATTCCCTTGATTTTTTTGATTTTTTTATTTACCATTAATGCTTTGTCTATAACTCTCCAGATTTTGTAAATCACAACTGTTGACCTATGATAATGTGGTATATAATTAAAATGCAAATGCAATCATCTCTTGTTTTCTCTAAACCATACTGTGGATTCATTATTTTTCATTTGATACCAATTTTTATGGATTTTTTAGGAACAGCTAGGTGAACTACAAATTAAAATGTTCAACGAACTACAAATCTTCCATAGGTTTGTTAAGTAATGCAGACTTTGGCAGATCCACGAAATTAAATGTCCACGAAAGTGTAAGTTTTGTTCAATCCACAAAAATTGGTACCCACGAAAATAAATGAATCCACAGTACCTGAAGTGACAGCATAGGAGTTATGGGCAAAAAAGTTCTTATTTGGCCCAATTAATAGTGTAAATTTTAAAAAGTTATCGTTTCTTATTTTTCATAATATATAGGTAAATAAACTCATCATAGATACCAGGACTAAAAGGTGTTTGCAAATTAAAATCAAATTTTACATTTGACAGGTCGTTGTACATCAACTTTTATATATGTTGAATTGAAAAAGTATTTGCCTAGTCCTGAAACAACTTTATATTTGGTGAAATTATGAAAATAGCTATAATAGAGCTTCTTATATTTAGCTTTTTTTCTTAATTCTGGGTTGCACAATTAATGCTTCCAGGGACACTTGGTTCATTCTTAAAATGTGTTTTTATGAATATATATGATTGATTGCCCCTAATTTCAGTAAGGCTTTTGACCTTATTAACCATGCTAGAAAAGTTAAAATTTTATCATATCGGAAAACATATAATAGATTGGATAAAATCATATTTGTCTGACAGACAACAAGAAGTCCAATACGCTAACATTAAATCTGATAAATCGTTTGTAAAGTATGGAGTGCCTCAAGGTTCTATTTTAGGTTTACTGATATTTTTAATATATATAAATGATTTACCACTTCATGTTAAACAATCCAATATGGATTTATATGCTGATGATTCAACATTGCATTTTCATGATAAAAACATTGAAAAAATAAACAGCATATTGCAAAATGATTTAAATGCTATACAATCTTGGTGTAACAATAACAGTATGAAAATCAATGCACAAAAAACTAAGTGTATGAAATTGGGTTCAAAACAAAAACTTAAACAACTATCAGAATTATGTATTACCGTCAACGAAACATGTATTGAGAATGTCCATTCTTTCAAATTACTTGGAATAGACATTGATGAAAATTTAAGCTGGGAAGATCATGTTGATCGTATATGTAAAATTATCTCATCTAAAGTATCACTTTTATATAAAATTAAAGTATATTTGCCAATACACACAAGGCAACTATTTTATAATGCATATATTCTACCATATATAGACTATTGTAGTTCAGTTTGGGGAAATGTATTACAAAAAGATTCAGATAGAATCATAAAACTTCAAAAAAGAGTAGCAAGAATTATACTGGAATGCGATATTTCTATTCCATCTAATTTCATGTTTTCTTCTTTAAAATGGCTATCTTTTACCAAAAGAATAAAATACCAACAATCAATTCTAATGTATAAAATTGTAAATGGGCTAACACCTGATTACTTAGCAATACTAAATATTGATGATGTGCAACGCCACAACTTACGATCTGTCTCTAATAATGATCTTTTTGTTCAAAGACCAAATACAAATTTTTATAAAAAATCTTTTCATTATTCTGCAACCAAAGTATGGAATAATTACCACTCGAAATAAAAAAAATGTCCTAATGTGGAATTATTCAAGAAACATAGTTATAATCATTTTCTGGAAAATTATATGCAAGTCAACTAATTTGTTTTCCTCTAACAAAACTATATCAAATATTGTCATTTATTACCCTTTGTATATTTCAATGATTGAATTGTGTATATACTAGTAATATATATTGTAAATTAATGTATGAATGTATGAATGTTAACTGTATGCATGTATTTTGTTTGAGGGCCTCAATGAAAATTAGACTATTTCTAATTGAGTTACCCTCTTTAAATAAAGAATTTATTATTATTATTATTATTATTATTATTGCCCAATTGACACTGTTCCAAGACTGTTGTGAAATATAAGATAATTAATCAAAGATCTGAATATCTCTGAGGGGAAAGACAGCCCTTGTTTCCATTTTTTTTCAGGGGGAAGGGTAACTTTTTGATAGTCTTCATATAAAGAATGAAAAAAAGAACAGCTAGAACATGTAGAAAGGTTGATATTATTGAAATCAATTGTTGTTTTATGTAATTGCGTTTCCTCAGTTTAGGATTCAATTTGGACCATGGAAGAGATCTGCATCTTCTAAATCTAAACATTTTGAAATTCCACAAGTAGGTAGCACTGACACACAATACACAATTGAAGTTGATAGTAAATTATCTAAAATTCAACTGAATTTTGTCATTTTACAACAACTACAATATTTTTTGAAATCTTAATTGTGTACCACTGAACTGCAGGCTAGGGCCATTTTCCATTTTTTGTGACAGTACTCTTAAGATTTTTAGTTTTTTTCTTGTCATGTGGAGGCCGTAATATTACAGGTACTAATGAAAAACAATATGATCCTACATCTTGAAATATTTGTAAATTTCATGAATAAATAGGTTTAAACTACAAAATACAACATATAGGTTTAAACTACAAAATACAACATGTAGGTTTAAACTACAAAATGCAACATTTTTAATTTTTTTTTTTACCATTGGTACACAAAATTTAGTTTTAATGTAAGACTACTAATCATATACTAAATGTCACATTTTAAGTTTTCAGATACATTAACTTTCATTTTAGTGGATAATTACTCATCAATTTGAGGTGCTCCTGAATTGGAGAAAGATTCTCAAAACAGAACTTTACAGAAAAAAATGAATAAAATCGTTTCTCTCCCCAATCTCATGTATCCCCACGGTCTTTGTTTACTTTGAAAGTTGTTGACCTACAAATTAAAGTATTGCATGTTTGAATCATCAACAGCAAACATATCTTATAATGTTTAAGTTTAACAAATATCAATTTTTAATTAGTGCACGAATGATTTGAATAACCAGTGAAGGATATCCCTGCTTCTGCGTAGTGTGGAATTCCCATGATGACGTCACTATTAAATATAATGTAGGTTGGATATATTTAGAATAAATCGTCATACTGGTTTTTCTGGATTGAAAAAGAAATGTAAATAATGTAAAGGAGAGCTAAAGATACGATAATTTCACGAGAAACAGAAGGGAAAGGTGAAAAAAGTGTTTTAAGTCAATCTATTCATTTGTGTGTCTCCTTCTCACCAATCTCAGTAAGATTTGTTGGTTTTTTTTCCACACAAAACAAACAAAATGAATGACGTGAGGGGATGACTCTGGTCAACCCCATAGGGGATTGACGGCTTGAAGCCGTCTTTCCCCAACAAATTATATTTCAAGAAAATAGTTTTACTTACTACCAGTTCTCCATTAATGTTTGAAGTGACAGGAATGTTTCACCCATAGGATTGTAATAACAAATCATCTTTTCTTTAGGTAAAATAATCTTCAAGATAAGAAATAACTATGACAGAAATGGCTTTAAGTAAAAATTTTAAAAGATAACCGAGACTTGTATAAACATACCTGTCAACCTGTGACGATGAAAATGCAGGTCATGACCTGCATTGAAGATTCAAATCTCAGGTCATAACGCGTACAAACTTTTTCGAGCTGAATTTCAGTATTTCATTTTCTTATAATGTATATCAAAGATACCAAAACATCAATGCATGTTCACTTAATTTGTTAAGTCATTTTAAATCTTATTAAATATTATTTTATTGCACTTTTCAAGTCAGTCTCATGTGCTTTACTTTTTGAGAAATAATTACTACAATCATCAAACACTAGAATTTAATGTAATTCTTCAAAAATGTTTGAGACTATTGCCTATATAGCCATAAACCATAAAATTGTTCATTTAACAAGAAAATTAGACTATGATAAAATATAGTAATACAGTTAAAGGAAGTATAAATGTAAAAAATAATTTTCCACTTTTTAAAAAAATTGTATAAAGGTATAAAAATATTGAAAAGATTTTTTTCAATATGTATTTGAATTTTATATTTTTATGATTAATCTTTTTCACCCATAAAACGTAAATATAAGGAATAATTTTGAATGGTGACAAATAAGGGGAAGTAACTCTAGTTCAGTTTGTAAACCAATGGTGCAATTTATTTACGACCTAAAGCTAAGGTAATTGGTGTTAATTAACAGTGTGTTTGACACCAAAGCTGTCAAGTGAAGCCATGCACTTAATGGGTCACTTAATTTGACAGTTTACATAGCTAGATGAACTTCCTGTTCATGGAAGAATTACGAATTTGCCGGTATTTCAAAGGAATATTACTTATGAAATCAATCTCAAGGCTAAAAAAAACGGGTGAAATCGGGTCATTTTTGGAATTCCCGGGTTATTTCAATGACCCGGCGGGTGTTCCGGGTGATTCCTCAGAATTGTGAAAATCTCGGGTCACACCCGCAGAATACTGGTCAGTTGACAGGTATGGTATAAATCATGAAGACACAAAATAAAATGCAACCCTTAGTACATGATTGAACTGAATATTCTCCTTCAATGTCCTATATAACATATGAAATGTATGACATACATTTCATCAATTTAAGGTAATCAGACAAAGTGCCTTTGAACATACCAAATTTATAAAGAGCATAAAAATAAGAAGATTTGATAGGATTGCCAATGAAATAACTCTCTAAAAGGGACATAATGGCACAGAAATTAACAACTTTAGATCACTGTATAGCCTTCAATAATGGGCGCCCAATAATGAGTACTTGTAAAACCCATACCGCATAGTGAGCTATATAAAAAGGACCCCAAATGACAAATGAGAAACAGGGTAAATGAGAAAACTTTTAACCAAATAATAGAATGAAAAACAAATATGCTAAACATCAATAAACGACAACCACTGACCTACAGGCTCCTAAATTAGGTAACTTTAAACAATGGTATTCAATATGTCAAACATATCTACACACCTTCACAATTTCCTATTTTATTAGATTATAAAACTAAGTTTTTTACTTATTTGGCAGAAACAACATCATCAATACCAATTTTCAATGAAATGTGCTACATAAATTAGGCCATTAGTTTTCTCGTTTGAATTGTTTTACATTGTTATATCGGGGCCTTTCATAGCTGACTATGTGGTATGGGCTTTCCTCATTGTTGGTAACCTTTTAAGTTGTTAATTTCTGTGTCATTTTGGTCTCTTGTTGAGAGTTGTCTTATTGGCAATTATACCACAGCTTCTTTTTTTATATTCATGGCATAACATAATGACCAGTGTAGGGTCACTATTTACCCCTATTAAAATACATAACTCAAGAATGGTAAATGTGACACTACCCAAATGTGTACTTAATCTGTGTTTAGTGGTAATAAGCTTCATAACATTTGCCTAAGGAAAACTGAAGTTAAAAAACAAAAACAAAAAATTCTGCTATTTTTCCATGTGTAAAGGGGAATATCTCTAGAACAGTAAAAGTGAGGCCACCAAAAATTAAAACTTGATCTATGTTTTTTGGTAATAAGTATTGCATATAGGTTTCATATAATTTGTTTGAGGCAAACTATAGTTAGAGAATGGAAATAAAAAAAATTGATCAATTTTTCCATTTGTAAAGGAGCCCACCTCTAGAATGGCAAAAGTGACCCTACCCAAATTCAAACTTGATCTGTGTTTTGTGGTAATAAGCATTTTGTATAAACTTTATAACATATGATTGAGGCAAACTAAAGTTAGAGAACGGAAACCAGTTTTGGGAAAAACAGACAGCTGTACAGACATGGCATAAAAATTGGCAAGAGTTAGAGTTAGAGTTAGAGTTAGAGTTAGAGTATTATGACGTCATGATGTTTCCAAGGACATTTATCTATAACATCTTTTCAATGTTTGAAAAAAGAAATGTCAGCTATGTAGTTTAGAGGAATAATAAATAACTGAAGAAGGCCAATGGCCGAAACGTCTGAACAATTGGTTTACTTATACAATTATAAAAGGTATGTTCCCTATTGGAATTTTGAAAACAAGGAAGAATTGTACAGGTTAGCATGCTAACTTGGACGGACGGACAGACAGACAGATGCCTTGTATTTCTATGTTTCTTATCAACGTGTTGTGCAGGGGAAAATATATGTATAGCCATTTGGGACATTTTAAAGACTTTCTAATGAAATTTATTCATTACATACCAAAAGAGTCCAGTGGTTTTCTCCCTCATTCACTGCACCAATAACACAGTCATATTCCTGGAAGTTGACCTATAAATAAAGTCATTTAAATAGATTTTGCACTGAAGTACCCCATACCCCATACCCCATTACCCCCCTAAAATAAATTGAATCATCATTTAATGTCTATTTGCACATCTACATGATATGTCCCAGTGTCAATATATAATCTAACAGGGTCATACAATGTATATAATGCAGTAACTGAGTGAAAGTCCTTAATCTATATGATACATACATTTGTATGTAAATAATGTATTAGAAAAATGGTGTTGAGTGTTCTGTCAGTTAAATGGTATTTTGCAATAAAATAACACCACAGGTGTGTTTTAACCAACGTGAATACCCATGTTTGGTACAAAAAAGAATTGTAATTAAAGAACCTCAGTGAGCGCGCTCACATACCCCACGTCCCCACATTGTCATTGGAGAAATAAAATAAGTGTAAGAAAAACCAGTTGCCTCGCAAGGCGCAGCATTATACGACCGCAGAGGTTGAACCCTGAACGGTTGGGGCAAGTATGGACACAACATTCAAGCTGGATTCAGCTCTAAATTTGGATTGTGATTAAATAGTTGACACAGCATAGGTTTCTGACACAGAATGAATGTGGTCTAATGAACTTAAACAAAAAATTTTGCCTTTGAGCAATTCACTATGTCTATGCTGTTGAATATTAATCCTCTCAAAAAAATGTTTGAAGAAATTTTCTTTTTATTTATGAAATCTGAAATGAAAAAAATTGACCCCCCAATTTTTTTTTCACATCCCCCTTTCCCTTATTTCAAAACTGATCTCAATTCAAATTTCTTATGAAGTTTGCAACAATAACTACTTATTTAAATACATCATAAAATATTAAAATGTAAAAAAAGTGCTTGTTATTACTGAATGGTAAAGATTGTTTTAATCTATCAGTTGGTAGTAAAAGTGAATATACATTGTATATTGTATAAAACAATGATTTAAGTTGATTCAACTACTATTCTGGACAAAGAAAGATAACTCCAATTGAAATCCAAATGGAATTTCTTGCTATTGCACAATATTGTGCAATTAGATATTTTTTGCTATTGTGCAATACTGTGCAATTGAAAATATTTGCTATTGCACAATACTGTGCAATTGAAGATTTCTTGCTATTGCACAATACTGTGCAATTGAAGATTTCTTGCTATTGCTGAATACTGTGCAATTGAAAATTTCTTGCTATTGCACAATAATTAATATAATAATTTTGGATCCTGATTTGTACCAACTTGAAAACTGGGCCCATAATCAAAAATTTAAGTACATGTTTAGATTCAGCATATCAAAGAGGCCCAAGAATTCAATTTTTGTTAAAATCAAACTTAGTTTAATTTTGGACCCTTTGGACTTTAATGTAGACCAATTTTAAAACGGGACCAACAATTAAGAATCTACATACACAGTTAGATTTGGCATATCAAAGAACCCCAATTATTCAATTTTTGATGAAATCAAACAAAGTTTAATTTTGGACCCCGATTTGGACCAACTTGAAAACTGGCCCAATAATCAAAAATCTAAGTACATTTTTAGATTCAGCATATCAAAGAACCCCAAGGATTCAATTTTTGTTAAAATCAAACTCAGTTTAATTTTGGACCCTTTGGACCTTAATGTAGACCAATTTGAAAACGGGACCAAAAATTAAGAATCTACATACACAGTTAGATTCGGCATATCAAAGAACCCCAATTATTCAATTTTTGATGAAATCAAACAAAGTTTAATTTTCGACCCTTTGGGCCCTTTATTCCTAAACTGTTGGGACCAAAACTCCCAAAATCAATATCAACCTTCCTTTTATGGTCATAAACCTTGTGTTTAAATTTCATACATTTCTATTTACTTATACTAAAGTTATGGTGCGAAAACCAAGAAAAATGCTTATTTGGGTCCCTTTTTGGCCCCTAATTCCTTAACAGTTGGGACCTCAACTCCCAAAATCAATACCAACCTTCCTTTTGTGGTCATAAACATTGTGTTTAAATTTCATTGATTTCTATTTACTTAAACTAAAGTTATTGTGCGAAAACCAAGACTAATGCTTATTTGGGCCCTTTTTTGGCCCCTCATTCCTAAACTGTTGGAACCAAAACTCCCAAAATCAATCCCAACCTTTCTTTTGTGGTCATAAACTTTGTGTCAAAATTTCATAGATTTCTATTAACTTAAACTAAAGTTATAGTGCGAAAACCAAGAAAATGCTTATTTGGGCCCTTTTTGGCCCCTAATTCCTAAAATGTTGGGACCAAAACTCCCAAAATGAATCCCAACCTTCCTTTTGTGGTCATAAACCTTGTGTTAAAATTTCATAGATTTCTATTCAGTTTTACTAAAGTTAGAGTACGAAAACTAAAAGTATTCGGACGACGATGACGACGCAGACGACGACGCCAACGTGATAGCAATATACGACGAAATTTTTTTCAAATTTTGCAGTCGTATGAAAAATTGTATCAGAAAAAAAAATTGAATCATAATTTTATGTCAATATGCACACCTACATAGTATGTCCTTATTATCTAAACAGTTTCATGAAATTATGTTGTGTGGTTTGAGAGGAGTTGCAATAAGAAAAGGTTGCAGTAGTATAGTGGGCAAATAAGTTCAAAGGGGTGTAACTCCTGGAAAAAAATTGAATCTTAATTTCCTGTGGATATGCACATCTACGTAGTATGTCCTTATCATCTGAAAAGGTATCATGAAATTTTTTTGTGTGGTTTGAGAGTTGTTGCGATGACAAAAGTTTGCAGTAGTATATTGGGCAAATAAGTTCAAAGGGGCGGAACTCCTGGACAAAAAATTTAATCATAATTTCCTGTGGATATGCACATCTACGTAGTATGTCCTTATTATCTGAAAAGGTTGCTGGTTGCTACAAGCGAACTATTATTTCACTATTTGCATTTCACTAATGATTGAGCAAAAAAAATAATATATAAGTTTTTTATATATCTTGTAGCTATCTGGTGCTCCTTTAAAGTCATATGAAACTTCAAATCAAAAAGAAATTATACATGTTTCTTATAACTAAATGGCTAGTTTTTATTATAAAACTTATGTACACATACATTTTTCTCAAGAAAATTGCTTAATTTGTGTAATTTAGAAGAAGCCTACTTTTCTTTTTTTTGCTTGCTTCCAGCAAACAATTCGCGGACATGTTTTCCATATGCAGCGTGACCTTATTCATTTAAGTGTGAATGGAAAACTAAATGTAAACATTGCTCTGTCATCAAGATATACTACTTATTGTACCTGTTATACAAGTGCTTACCTGAATATCCATGCTTCTTTGTTAATTGTTTACGAATGGGTGTCAATTGTTAAACTTCTGCTTAAAAACACGACCATTAACATGATTAATGAGTTGCCATATTTTCACAACAACACTGACCAATTGAAATTTTTTTTGACGATTATACAAAATTTATGTGAAAAATGATAAAATTGTGCACAGAAGACTAAGTTTATGATATATGTATGCATTGGTTCAAGAATTGGATTAACATTATTTTCACCGGTCACTCACTTCATATGACTTTAATATACCTCCTGTAAACAGCCATGTGTTTCCGTCTGCCTGTTTGCAATGGCTGTCATTATAGTACTGTTGATAAAAATTGTTCCAGTTAATCCTGCAGTCAGCTGATGTAAATAAGCATCAATCACCTACAAAAATAATCTGTAATAATACTAAATTTGTCATAATAGAAGTTTCCCCATTTTTCATAGGGCCTTCATACAGTATTGTATAAAATCAGGAGTCCAAATAATGGGATTAAAGGAACTATAGCATGTATAGCCACTGTTCAACCTTTTGTGACGATGGCATTATATATTAAATACATTTTTTTGGGCAGCCGTATATAAAATGGAATAGGATTTTTATAAGACAAGACAAATGAATTATAGCATGAAACCTGTAAATTATGAACCTTTAAATTTACCACTGGGTGATGCATGTGCTAACCATATTCATTTATTAAAGAAACGAGTGAAACTGACTGATTTGTCCCACAAACAAATTATTCATGTAAAGGTTAAACATTGAATAATTTTTTTTAAATCTATAACACGAAACTTAAATGAACTTGACAAAACATCAATATCTGATTAGCATGTCCTTGTCTGTTTATTTATATTTATGTTTAATGCAGGTCTTATCATAAAACCCATCAGCAGTCTATGTAAGTCATCTCAGTGTCCAGTCAAAAATATGAAAAGCTGATAAGACTTTAAGTTGCCTTCTAGATATCATTTTAGTTACTTTTGTGATATGTTTGCTGTCTTTTTAAAAACCCTGATCTCTTTTTTCATTTTTTTAAAATTGCATGACATTGAAATTGTATGTAAATCCCTTAATCAGCTCCATAGCATGTGTCCTAGTGACATATTTAGCTTAATAAATAAAACATGGTCTTCTACATCATACCTCATCTGGCAAAAAGCCTCTCATAAAAAATAAGCTTTCCAATGTTACATTGATGTTCTCAATTTTTCCAACTGTGACATTCTTGTCAACTTTGTCCCACTTCCATAATTCTGAAATACCTTTAAACAGAAATAATACCTCATATAACACTGCATGTTGATAACATAATAACTGTAAGAGTTCATTGTCTTAGATTCATATTGAATGAATGTCATTTGATTACTTTTGTTACCAGTTTGCTATCTCATTAACATAAATATATATCTAACATATCCTTTTATTCATTAATGAGCCAATCAAGTCAATACAACAATATAGACACACATTGTGGCATTCAACAAATTTCATGCATACAAAATACATTAAAGAGGGGCGAAAGATACCAGAGGAAAAGTCAAACTCATAAATGGAAAATAAACTGACAATTAACACCATGGCAATAAATGAAAAAGATAAACAGACAAATAATAGTACACAAGAAACAACATAGAAAACTAAAAACTGAGCAACAAGTTCCTAATCAAATGGCAAAATCAAAGGATAAAGCACATCAAATTAATGGACAACAACTGTCATATTCCTGACTTGGTACAGGCATTTTCAAATGTAGAAAATGGTTGATTGAACCTGGTTTTTCAGTACTAAACCTCTCACTTGTACGACTTTCGCGTCAAATTTAATAATATTGATAATGATGCATTAACAAAACAAACAGACACAATCGGTAAAATGTCACAAATAAAGGTAAAAAGTCTAATTTGGTAGGTCACATTCGTAAAAAGGGAACAGGACTGCAGTTACGACACAAGGAACACCTCCGATATCATCTATATAACAGATATTCCATTTAAAATGCTATCAAAATGTATCTGGCCGGAAAGTCTTAACTCATTTCACTTTTCATTCCACCAAATATCAAATAGCAGTTACAAGTGTCACATTTATTTTTTTTGTCCCTATATACTCTATTCAGTCGTTATCTTTAATTGAGACTAGAGAGTGAAAATCTTTACTTCAAAATTGCATTTGCTACTTTAGAAAATTAACCAAAAGCACAAATTTTGCTATCTTTTTGCCATTAGAATGTAATATAGCATAAATAACGTGTTCTATTTTTATCATACATGTGTAGTTTCAATTCAACCATGGTTCTAAATTTCGATTTCAATTTCCCAAAAAATTGCAGACAGAGTAGAAGACACCTGCTTATTTTTCTACATGTGTTGAAGGATAAAGTTGAACACTTAGAGTTGAATGACATAGTTTTATCTTATTGAGATAATTGTTAAAGTGACCAATTCTTAGTTTCTGTGTAAAGTTTTGTGGACTGAATCTGATGGGTTTTTTGTTGTTGTTTTTGTTCCTCAACTTGTACTCTAGTGGTCGATTATCCCATTGGTATCTTCTTACTTTTTAGATGAGTATAAATCATGTTCTAAAATATTCAATAGCATAAAAAAAGAACATGTCAGAGTTTTCCTACACACAAATTCACATGTCACCTATAAATTTTTTGTAACCTACAATATTCAGTAACTCTACTAAGTGTACCTAAAAACACAACTTACAGACTTTTGCCAATAGGTCATCTTCATTCATACTTGGCAGTGGGGTTGCTGTATACATAGTAGATTCTGAATCATCTGATACATTAGGCGGTATTACTTCAGATTTTGTTCCCATACTTAGAAAATCTCCTGTCACACTTTTTGTATTGTCATTTCTTGTTGCTGTCTTATCTTCATCCTTAAACATATAATAAAAACAAAAATTGCTATCTGCTTCATTTGACATTCTTTTTATCTTTTGAATTGTTTCAAATTTTGCCATACCTTGATTTTTGATAGCTTTCATACTTTATATATACTTATATAGGTTTTGCTCATTGTTTAACATAGTGTTGTTAATGTCAATAACTTTGGTCTCTGGTGGATATAAGTCTCGTATCTTGTTTCTTATACTTGATTCTGAGAAAAAAGGGTTTTATAAAACATATATCTTAACCTTAAGGTCAATCTTCTGTGCAACCTTAAGATGAAGGTATTTTCAAGTAACTTTTTTAGCTGCTTGAGCTTTGAAAACCAAATTTATTATCATCTTACAGCTTTCGAATAACACCCTTCAGATGTTCACAAGACATAAAAGCAGTCAGATATCAGAATTTCTATTTTGTAATGTGTTTTATGTATTAACCTTCTAACTACTTGTGTTTAATGCATAACTGCAATACCTGGTATTATGGTTTCATTTTGAAACTTTGCATTGTTATTTAAAAATAAGACAAGGTCTTTCCCCAAATGGTATTTTGCTTCATGATTAGTCTTGTGAAAATGTGGGTAACTATTTTTTTGGAAAGTCCATGGCTCATAACTAATTTGTATATGTTTGTCCCAATTAGTTATTTTTATTGAAATTTTTGAGCTTGTTATGACAGAGCCTTTATATCTTACAACACAATATGGGTTTTGATCATAATGAAGAGCTGTACAGTGATCTAAAGATGCTAAAACCTATTCCATATTCATCTGATCAGCAATCATATGTACCACATTCTTTTAAATTTTCACATTGACATAAGGAAGTGGTAATGTCTTTAATAAAGTGCCCATACCAATAATAGCATACACTAAGAGATATCATGGACTTATTTATTTCTTTGTCATAGATTGAACAAATAAAGGAGTAGGTCCAGTAAGATCCCTTTTTGGCCCCAAAATATAGCAGTTTTACAAAACTGTTAAAATGCAAACATTTAGCTATTTAATGGACAGTAGAATGCTTCTGCTTCATAAATATGGGCTGTTTTTTGACAATACAATGCACATATATCGGGTACTACCACCAATAAGTCATGCTAAATTACTGAAATCTTCATAATTCTAGCATTCCAGTTAAATTTGAGACGGTTTCCTTGTAAAACGAAAGTGGCCGCATTCGTGTTCATCTAAATATTGGAATGTAAGTTGTATTTAAATACATAACATATATAAAGGTTGAGGATGAACACGGATGCGGCCACTTTCATTTTTGACAAAAACCATCTGAAGAGTGACATTTTTCAGCATATTTGGTAGATTTTTCATATTTAAGCTTGAATCGGAACGTTTTTAATGACTAAAGTAGTTAAAATCTTTCACATAAATTAATTGAATCAAATGAAATAGACACTTAAGTGTTTATAAAGTGGTCAAAATCTTTCGTCAGATGAATCTGAAATTTGAGGCCAAAATCTGTCCTTACAGGACCTACTCCTTTGTGGTTACCAACCAAATCCACAAATATTGGTATCCAACAAATGACATACCCGTAGCCAGGGGGGTTCAGGGGGTTTGGACGAACCCTCCCTTGGAAACAAATAAGCACTGTTAAAGTCAACGTTCTGTTTGAATTGTGACTGTTAAAGTCGAGTTTGTGATTCCAAATAACCAAAATAACCAATAAATCAACATATCTATCTCCTTTACCTTTTTATTTGCATATTAAGATAATCATTAAGACTAAGACTAAGTTAGTCTGTTTGAACTTACCAGAGAAGTCCTAATATATACATCATTTTGACTGTTATAATCATCCCAAATTGGTAGCGACCACTGAGTTTGTCTGAAATAGATTACATTTGTATTGCTTTTAATGTATTTTCAACACCTTTGCACACCAACTAATTTTGAACAGGATACATATTTGTTTTGTTTTTATCAATAAAAATATAGTCTTGAACTATATACTCCTTAATCTGTTTCTTCAAATAAGTTTCATATACTGTAAATTCAGAAATTATTGAGAGGTTTTTATTATATCATATTAACTAAAGGCTCTAAAGAAGCTATGATATATGGGCATATCAAACAAAGGACTCTCTCCAACACTGAAGACAAGAATAGACTTCATGACAAAAATCTCTATATTTATTTCATCTTGTATTACTGATCTATCAGTATGACTGTTTAGTTTCTTTGGCTTATTAATAGTTCTTGCATTGCTGATCATTTTTGTGATTTTAGGTTTTTATATATCTATTATAATTTAAATCATATCAGGCATTACAGAACAAAAAATGTTTCTCTCTAAATAACATAGTTTTAATGATAATAGGCATAAATGAAACAAACAAAAATGGTAAAATTTGTCAATTATGGCCAATAAGTCCTATAAGAATTTTTTGTAACAGTTTCGACATATATGGACAATAGGTAGAGCTCATTATTCTTTGCTTCATTCAGATTTTCTCTATTTTTAACAGTTCAAAAATAATAGACAAAACTTGCATTCTTCCCCTTATATTCTATTAACCATGTCAGCCATGTTGGTTGGTTAGTGGAGTCAACTGACACATTTTTTTTTTAACTAGGTACACTTATGATGATTATGGCCAAGTTTGGTTTAATTTGTCTCATCAGTTTCAGAGGAGAAGACTTTTGTAAAAGATTACAAACCAGATGCTCTGCAGGGCGCAGCTTTATACGACCGCAGAGGTTGAACCCTGAACGGTTGGGGCAAGTATAGACACAACATTCAAGCTGGATTCAGCTCTAAATTTAGATTGTGATTAAATAGTTGACACAGCATAGGTTTCTGACACAGAATGAATGTGGTCTAATGAACTTAAAATATTTTTTTTGCCTTTGAGCAAATATTAATCCTCTCAAAAAAATGTTTGAAGAAATTTTCTTTTTATTTATGAAATCTGAAATGAGAAAAATTTAACCCCCCACCCCCATTTGTTTTCACATCCCCCTTTCCCTTTTTCCAAAACTGATCTCAATTCAAATTTCTAATGGAGTTTGCAACAATAACTATTCATTTAAATACATCATAAAATATTAAAATGTAAAATAAAGTGCTTGTTATCACTGAATGGTAAAGATTGTTTTAATTTATCAGTTGGTAGAAAAAGTGAATATACATTGTATATTGTATAAAACAATGATTTAAGTTGATTCAACTACTATTCTGGACAAAGAAAGATAACTCCAATTAAAATATTAATTATATATCTGTATTGTATAAAACAAAGATTTAAGTTGATTCAACTACTATTCTGGACAAAGAAAGATAACTCCAATTGAAATTGCAATTAGATATTTCTTGCTATTGCGCAATACTGAGTATTTGAAAATATTTGCTATTGCACAATACTGTGCAATTGAAGATTTCTTGCTATTGCGCAATACTGTGCAATTGAAAATTTCTTGCTATTGCACAATACTATGCAATTGAAGATTTCTTGCTATTGGTGAATACTGTGCAATTGAAAATTTCTTGCTATTGCACAAAACTTAATATAATAATTTTGGATCCTGATTTGAACCAACTTAAAAACTGGGCCCATAATCAAAAATCTAAGTACATGTTTAGATTCAGCATATCAAAAAAACCCAAGAATTTAATTTTTGTTAAAATCAAACTTAGTTTAATTTTGGACCCTTTGGACTTTAATGTAGACCACTTTGATAACGGGACCAAAAATTAAAAATCTACATACACAGTTAGATTTGGCATATCAAAGAACCCCAATTATTCAATTTTTGATGAAATCAAACATAGTTTAATTTTGGACCTCGATTTGGACCAACTTGAAAACTGGGCCAATAATCAAAATTCTGAGTACATTTTTAGATTCAGCATATCAAAGAACCCCAAGGATTCAATTTTTGTTAAAATCAAACTAAGTTTAATTTTGCACCCTTTGGACCTTAATGTAGACCAATTTGAAAACGGGACCAAAAATTATGAATCTACATACACAGTTAGATTCGGCATATCAAAGAACCCCAATTATTCAATTTTTGATGAAATCAAACAAAGTTCAATTTTGGACCCTTTGGGCCCCTTCTTCCTAAACTGTTGGGACCAAAACTCCCAAAATCATACCCAACCTTTCCTTTATGGTCATAAACCTTGTGATTAAATTTCATAGATTTCTATATACTTATACTAAAGTTATTGTGCGAAAACCAAGAATAATGCTTATTTGGGCCCTTTTTTGGCCCCTAATTCCTAAACTGTAGGAACCTTCCTTTTGTGGTCATAAACCTTGTGTCAAAATTTCATAGATTTCTATTCACTTAAACTAAAGTTATAGTGCGAAAACCAAGAAAATGCTTATTTGGGCCCTTTTTGGCCCCTAATTCCTAAAATATTGGGACCAAAACTCCCCAAATCAATCCCAACCTTCCTTTTGTGGTCATAAACCTTGTGTTAAAATTTCATTGATTTCTATTCACTTTTACTAAAGTTAGAGTGCGAAAACTAAAAGTATTCGGACGACGACGACGCAAGACGATGCAGGACGACGACGACGACAACGTGATAGCAATATACGATGAAAAATTAAAATTTTAGCGGTCGTTTAAAATAGTTAAAAATTTACTATGAAGGACTAAAACTCCTTATTGGGTTGATTTTGGTCATTTTGACCTATTTCAGTATTTGTAGATTTTACTTTGCTGAAAAATTTTGCTGTTTACAGTTTATCTTTATCTATTATAATATTCAAGATAATAACCTAAAATTGCAAAATATCCTGAAAAGTACCAATTCAGGGGCAGCAAACCCAGTTTGTATGATGCGTGTGAAAATTTCAGGGCAGATAGATCTTGACCTATTTAGGAACAATTTTACCCCATAAGATTTGCTCTTAATGCTTTGGTGTCAGAGATAAAAGCCAAAAACTGCATTTCACCCCCATGTTCTATTTTCAACCATGGCAGCTGCCATCTTGGATGATTGGCATGGTTATCAGATACAGTTTTTAATCTAGATACCCTAAAGATTATTTTGACCAATTTGGTTAGATTTGGCAAAACAGTTACAGAGGAGAACATTTTTGTAAAAGTTACTGGACGATGACGGACAACAGACCAAGTATGATGAGAAAAATAATGCTTTTAGTCACATCTTACATGATGAACCTTTTTAACAATTACCTCGTTTTAGCATGATAATAGTACACATTGCCTTCCAAGTCGTTGGCACTTTCCCAGTTTGGTGGGAGTGACGGAACTCTCAATTTTGGTGGTGGAGGTGGTGGTGGTAGTACTGGAATATCATCTTGTACAATTGTCTCAGTACATAAAACATTCTGTGATAAATCTGGTAGTTGTTGTAGCTGTTCAAAAGTAAAAACAAATAAAAATGTCTTCAAACTTTTCATAAAACAGATGCTCGACTCCCACTATCAATTTCTTTATTCAGTGGACCAAGAAATAAGGGTCAATACTCTAATTTGACATTGAAATTAGAAAGATCATATCATAGGGAACATATGTACTTAGTTTCAAGATGATTAAACTTGAACTTCAAAAACTACATTGACCGAAAACTTTAACCTGAAGTGAGCACTATCATTTTCTATGGTCAGTGGACTGTGAAAATAAGATCATACCAAAAACTTAAACAAAACTTTAACTTAAAGCGACACAGATGGATGAATGAACAGTGAACAAACAGATGTAAGGACTAACAAACAAATTGAGAAGGGACGCACAGATGCAAAGACAGAAAAACATAATGCCCTTAAGTGGGGTATGAAAAAAAAAAGAGATTTGGTATGATTGCCAATAATCACTGCTGTAAATGTGATATCCATAACTGCAGTTACGTATATCAAAAGATGGCGGGCAATGTTTCTGGTCAATCTTTCTTTTGTCAATTCTGCTATAATACTGTATTATTCTTAGGTATTTTGTGTCTTTAATAACGTTATCTAAATTTGAAACTGATATACTAAGCTTTTTTTTCATAATTCAACAGCTTATAGCTATAGTTGAGGAACATTCGTACCAAATTTCGAGATGATATTGGTAACTGAAGAAAATAAATTTGTCAATGACATACGTAACTAAAAATATTGATATCTGTAACTAATTTTATTTCTAAACAATTCATTCATGTTTGAAATGAATTGTCAACAGTTATCAAAATTGTAATAAAAAAGAATCTGAATTGTTCTTTGAAGTCTTTATCAATAGTATGTGAAATTATTGATCAGGCTTCCTATTCTGTATTTCTATATAGTTAGTAGCATACATAATGAGCTAGAGGAAGGACATTTAAATTTGGTAGCTCACTCAGTATTAAAATCGAATATGTCATGTAGAGAGAGTGTTGTTCTCTTTGCAGGTTAATATCTATTTGAGGGGTATAAAGGTGGCCTATTTCAAGGACAAATTTTCATCTCTATCCAATTTAAAATCATTATTCAGTGGCAGTACAAATGACACAGATATTAACATTGATAGGTCACCGTACGGCCTTCAACAGTGAAAAATCCAAACCGTACAGTCATCTAAGTAAAAGCCCTTAAAAGACAAATGTAACACAATTCAAACAAGTCAACTAATGTCCTTTTTTAGGCCACACCAATCTAATTCCTTGTTCTACAGACCATTTTTTTTCAAAACGTAAAAAAATATTTTTTTCAATATATCCGCTTCTTGCATCGGGAAAGAATTCATGTCTTTTTCCCACATCTTTTTTTAGAAACATTGAAAAGATAAAAAGCAATCGTAAGAGCATTTTAGTCAAGGTCAATGCAGCCTTTGGACTTTTTCATGCATTAACACAGATTTATTATCAAAGTCAACAAATAATGATGTCAGATATTCATTATTCTAAATTAAAGAATGCAGAAGGAGAATTGTTGCCTTCAATATCATTTGTGGGTGGAACAAAACTATCCATATATACCCACTGCATGTTTATGCGCATGTCCTGAGTCAGGACCCTGTTGTTCAGTATTTGTTGTTTTTTGGCGTGGTTCATAGGTATTTCTATGTTGGTATATATATTAGGTTGTTGGTTTTTCTGTTTGAATTGTTTATCATTTGAGGTCCTCTATAGCATGTTGTTTAGTGTGGACAAAAGCCTCATGTTAAACAGTATAACACACAATAAAACTAGAATGTACACACTTTTACCAATGTCTCCCCTCCCCCCAAAAAAAAGAAAGAAAAAAAAAGACATAACCTTGTTGCTAGGTATAGGTCATATCCTTGCCTGGGAAGGACTCAAGATATCAATCACATGGCAATTTAATGGAGATCAATTAAAGCAGTTGAAATAATTATTCAGTTCAAGATATGATGCCTCAGGAACTTTATTGTAATCAGAGAACAACAATGTGACTTCAAAAGGGGAAGGTGGTATCTTAATTTTCTAGAAAAATATCCTGATCCCAAATTTGACGGGAAACAAATTCTGAATCCAGATTACCCCTTACCTTATATTGTAAAATATTAAAAAATATAATTTGATTGAAAAAAGCATTGAAAAATTTGATAAATTGACCGCACTTTGCATGAAAAAAAAAACAGTCTCAGACAAAAAACCATATCCCACCACATTGAAGTTGAATGGTTGCCTAATACAAAAAGTCATCAATTTGCTTCAATTAAAAATAGGCATGTCTTAGCGAACAGGGGATAAAAGCACTTGGCAGTTGATAAAGTAAAGAAATGTCAAAACACAAGTAATAAATCAAATTTTATACCATCTTGTTTTGAATAATATTGTCAGAACCTATGATTTTATGTTTACAAAAAAAATTATAATCGTCGCATTTAATTTTTAAACTTCGCCTAAAAATAAATTGTAAATTTAAAAAAAAAAATTGTAAATTTATTTTATTATTATTAAAATTTTCAAATCGCTCGCTTGCCCCAATTTTTTTTTGAGAAAAATCTGTAGAACAAGAACTTAAATTGGTGTGCCGCCTTAGATACAAATAAAATATCGAAAAACAAATATGTAACACAGCAAAGAAAGACATCCACTGAATTATAGGCTCCTGACATAGGACAGGCAATACAGAATGTTGCTGGGTTAAACATGTTAGCGGGCGCCCATGCCTCCCCTAACCTGTGACAGTTGTGTAACAGTACAACATAAGAGAAGACTAAACAAGAGGCTGTCACAACGACAGCAAACCCGATTTATTAAAAAAAAAAATTTGTCCTGGCAATATCACAAGAACCATAACTGATGAACGGTGAAAGTGAAAATCGTCAATATCAAATTTGACCTTCATTTTGTCATCAGTATCAACATATTTAAATTTGAAAGAGCTTAGGTTGAATGGTTCATGAGTAAATGCAACAACATGAATAGAAACGCCATTTTTCAATCTTTCAAGAACCATAACTCCTGAACGGTAAAAGTCAAAATCGACAGTATTGAACTTGACCTCCATTTTGTCATCAGTAACAACATATCAAAATTTGAAAAGCTTTGGTTGAACAGTTCATGAGTAAATGCATGGACACGACTGGAAATGCCATTTTTCAATCTTTCAAGAACTCCTGAATGGTAAAAGTCAAAATCGCCATTCTTGAACTTGATCTTCATTTTGTCATCAGTAACAACATATTAAAATTTAGGAAGCTTTGGTTAAATAGTTCATGAGTAGATGCACGGACACGACTTGAAACACCATTTTTCAATCTTTCAAGAACCATTACTCCTGAACGGTAAAAGTCAAAATCGTCATTCTTGAACCTGACCTTCATTTTGTTGTCAGTAACAACATATTAAAATTTTAAAAGCTTTAGATGAATGGTTCATGAGTAAATGCACGGACAACATTTGGTTGCCGCCCCAAATCAATAACCGACATTTTTGTCACAAAAATCCGGTTAAAAATCAGGTGATAATGCTCTACTCATCAGGTGGATACAAATCAAAACTAATCTAACAAAAACTTAGTGGATGTGGGAGAGTACTTGTACATCCCATCAACAAAAAGACAATAAGTACAGATCTGAGAGAACTAATACTTACTGAAAGCTAGTTTCAAGCCGATAATAAATAATAAAACAAATGATGCGTTTAAGACAACATTGAAACTCAACAGTTACTGATATCCTTTTAAAAAGTTTGTTACAAATATCAGTCGAGACCACAATTATTTCGTAGTGCATTTCTTTTAGAACATAAATGAAAATAAAAAAAATCCCACCTGCGCTTTCTAGAAGAAATTTTTACAGTGTGTTGTACTACTTTTAGGACAAATTATATCAAAATTATAGAAAACTTCATTGGCTCTAACTCAAAATATGGACGATTTTATGTTTAGGGCGTCTTGAAATCTTTTGTCAGCTTCCGAAGTGCTAATTTTAAAACCTTTTTCAACTGGACCAAATCACTACTTTCCTTAAAAAAAATTTACAGTGTAATTTCACCCCCTTACTTGCAATTTGAGGCCATGGAGAAATAAATTTGGAAGGGGTAAAAAAATTAATGGTAAGTAATCCACTGTCAACAATAGGGACTATATTCAAGAACAACAAAAATCAAGGGACGACAATTGTGGTCTCGGACCAGTCTATACAGTTACCTATATCCTCACGAATTTTAGGACTGCTGATTTTTCCATTAGCGATTAAACTATGAAAAAAACCTTTGTATTTCATTTTCAAACTTGCGTTAAAAGAGACACAAAAACCTGAAGAATAATACATAACTATTACAGAATTGACAAAACAAATATTGACCAGAAACATCGTCCGCCATCGTCTTTTTTTGAAACAAGACTTACATTTTCAATATTTTCCCACTATGGTACATTTCATATCCCAAAAATGTAAAGCAACAAAATAATGTCAATCCAAGTTGCTTTGAAACTTATTGGCTTATAATTACTCTGAATTAGTCAAATTACCTCAAAAGTGTAGGTCTGGCAATTAATTAATTATGTCAATGTTTTTCAGATAAGACATATTTCAACACCTGATGTAATTTGATATAAATATTTTTAATTTCATTAATTGATTGATTTTTGGTGTTTTAACGCCACTTTTTTGCACCACATTTCAGCAAATTAGTGGGGGCCAGTTTTTATTGGTGGAGAAAGCCAGAGTTGCCTAGAGAAAACCACCAACCTTTGTAGGAAAACTGACAATCCTAGTCAATTAAGATTGGAGTCAAGTGCACCCGCGAGAGCAGGGTTCGAACTCACAACCTCAGTGTTGACTGGCTAGTGATTACAGTAGTAACTACTTAGACCACTCGGCCACCAAAGCCCCTTATAATTTCATTGATCTAGTCCTTTAATAACATTGAGAAAGGAAATGAGGAATGTGTCAAAGAGACAACCGGACCATAGAGAAGCCAACAGCCAAAGGCCACCAATGGGTCTTCAATGCAGCGAGTAACTCCCATACATGGAGGAATCCTTCAGCTGGCCCGTAAACAAATGTTACTAGGTCAGTGATAATGGACATCGTACTAAACTCTGAATTATACACAAGAAACTAAAATTAACAAGAGTGCACACGCTGAAATGTCTCGCCTTCTTTACTAATCATTGATATTATGCTGATAGTCCTAAATATAAAGCTTTACTACAACTATCACATAAACTTAACATGATCCAGGAAAATGAGGTTAAGGTCATATAAACCAAACAAGTAATACATGTATATCTTACAATCATTCAATACACTAAATATAGCTGACCGATTGCTTATACTTTCTAAGATTCAGACTTAACCATGAAAACTAAACATTGACCAATGAACCATGAAAATGAGGGCAAGGTCAGATGAACAATGCCAGGCAGACATGTACAGCTTACAATTCTTCCATACAACAAATATAGTTGACCTATTGCTTATAGTTTAAGAAAAACAGACCAAAACACAAGTATAAAGCTTTTAAGAAGCTAGCTAATGCCACCACCGCCGCAGGATCACTATCCCTATGTCGAGCTTTTTGCGATAAAAGTCGCAGGCTCGACAAAAATCATACAAAACTGACAAAGGCCAGAGGCTTCTGACTTGGGACAGGCCTAAAGATGTGGCGGGGTTAAACATATTTTTTTAAATCTCAACCCTCCCCCTTTACCTCTAGCATATGTAGAAAATCAGTTTAAGAGAAGACTGAGTCTGATGTCAGAATAAGTAACAAAAGAAACTAAAAAAAATGACAATAATACATAAATTAACAAAAGACTACTAGAAGTTACTGACATGCCAGCTCCAGACCTCAATTAAACTGATTGAAAGATTATATATGGCTTCATCATATGAATATCAAGTACAATCCCTCCCGTTAGGGTTTAGTATTAATTATACCATCATAAAATATATGAAAAGAACATAACCCGTGTCATGCCAACAACTGGTTTTAGAATAAATATGTTTAATTCTGATGCAAAGACCCTATAAGTGAATCAATATTAAAGCCAAAATATGCAATCTTTATTGACCTGACAACAGTATCGTAACAATATCCCTTCTGAATAAATCTGCTTATAGCTTTTGAGCTGAATACTGACATTTTTGTGCTTTTTAAAGAATATTACCATAAAAGATTGGATGTGAAATACCTATACATATAAGAGGTCTACATGTTGAGCTACATTTACAAATTATGTCTGTGTACCGATGATAAAATTTAGTTAATGTTTTGACTAGTTTGTGATAACGAAAATCCTGGTGTAATAATTTTTTAGTAATACATAAATTTTTCTCGCTAAAATCTAATATGTTGTTGCATACACGAGCGAATCGAACAAGTTGAGATATATAAAAACCGTAAGATATATAGTTACAAGGGAATGTCACCATCTAAAAATGGATAATTAACAATAGGAAATGAAAAATCATATCTTTTATCATAATTTTTTTATTAACCTTCCGGTTAATGATATAAATATCTAATCTAAGTTTTTTTTAATGAATGAGTTACATCAGTTGACCAATGGTGTAAAAGATGTATTTGATCATTCTGTATTCTGCATCGTTGTAAAGTGATTATTATTGTGACATTAAAAATATATGGTAAAGAGCACAAATTCATTAGACGTCTATGGACTTTAAGCTCTTAAGATTTGTGAATACTTTACCTTTAAATGAAAAGATTTAAATAGATGAATTACTACTACTTATTTCAGTTTCCAGGTAACTACATGATATTTCAAACATACTTTTACTCTGTCTTTTAATGCCTCTTTATATTGCTGTTTAATTGTGTCATCAACCGTGTCAACTTCTAATTGATCCTCCATCACATCACTAAATATTAGATTCATATTTAATGCAGAAGATGATTCCAGCACAGTCTCCAAACCTGAAATCTCCTAAAATGTATAAAATAAAAAATTTTGAAATAAATATTCAATTCTATTTTTGGTAACCTGATATTCAAACATATCCTGCTGCGAATGTTTCCACCTGTCCTAAGTAAGGAATCTGATGTACAGTAGTTTGTGTAATTTATACATGTTTCTTGTTTTTTATATAGATTAGACCGTTGGGGCCCTTTATAGCTGTTGTTTAGTGTGAGCCAAGGCTCCGTGTTGAAGGCCGTACCTTGACCTATAATGTTTTACTTTTATAAAATTGTTATTTGGATGGATAGTTGTCTCATTGGCACTCATACCACATCTTACTATATCTATATAAAAATTGTTCACAGTCAAGAATTAAAATAAAATTTCTTATGTTCAACATATTCACTTTTTAATGACTCTTCACTCAGTGCAAATTGTACCATGAAAAACCCAGAAATCAAACTGCCTTATTTTGACTTAAACTTTTAAATGGAGGGGTTTTAAAATGGTTAATACTAGTCAACAAAAATACTGTTGAAAGATTTCATAACTACAAACTGATGTCAATGCAATGCCCAGATTACAATAAAGAACAACTTGAAACTATAACCCTGTCTGTTAAACACAAATGATGCCGCCACCTAACCTAAGAAATTATAAATTTAACACTATGTAAGATAATGTAACTCTTTAGGCGGAGATAGCTGGACAAACCATGATCTCCTTATGCAGCGTATACCAAAAAATGTCAAACTACTTGTTAATTTAAAAATTTAAAAATAATCCAAATCCTGTGGCTATGTACACCTCCATTATGTGTTTCAACGTCCTACAAAAGATTAAAGCTGTATCTCCAAAACTGTAGGAGCAGATAGCTGGACAAACCATGATTCCTTTATGCAGCTAGTTCCAAAAAATTAATAAGCCAAACTTACTGTCTGAGTGTCATTTTCAAAATATTAGAATAAAAAATAAAACCCTTTGGCCATGCACTTCTTAATATATTGTGTTTCAACACTCCAAAAGGAAGAAATAGCGGGACAAACAATGTATCCAAATCCAGACGGACTGACAGACAAACGGACAGAAAATGCAGTTCATATTTGACAATGATAAAATGAAAGTGAAAGTAAAAGTTAATAAGAGTTAAACAATAGACCATGACTAGGGGGGTAGGCCAAATATTATCCATGAAAATGAGATGCCACTAATCTTTATACAAATGCATACTAATAAAGATTGGCATACCACTAATAGTTCCCCTGGAAATGACCTAATCACAAACTAATTCATGTAAACAAAGCAAAATTTTCAGTCAATAAATCATGACTGAGGGGGCAGGGCCAAATAACCTCTGTGGAAATAAAAGATGCTCATACAACTACATACCAAATATTCTTTACCTACCACAAGTAGTTCACCATAAACTAGACCTAGTCGCAAACTAAGACAATTGTTGACGCTGACACTGGAAACAGCACACCTATGTTACGCTTTTTGACTCCTTCAAGGCAAGAAAAAAATGGATAACACCTCACTGGACATTCTGTACCATTTCAACTGGCTCCACTCTGAATGAGGTACTACTTCCAATTGCGCAAGGAATAGTTTACGTTGTCGTTGTCAAACCAATAATTGTGACGTAACCTCATACAAACCGCATTTTATATACATCATCACTTTTTACCTATCATTAAATTGTCCTGAAGCCGCTACCATAAGTGGTGAAACATGTAGACCAGAATAAAGCATTTCCTTATAGTAAAAAGTAAAATCACAAAAATAATGAACTTAGAGGAAAATCAATTCGGAAGTCCATAATCACATGGCAAAATCAAATAACAAAACGTATCAAAAACGAATGAACAAGAACTGTCATATTCCTGACTTGGTACAGGCATTTTCAAATGTAGAAAATGGTGGATTAAACCTGGTTCTATAGCGCTAACCCTCTCACTTTAATGACAGTCTCATCAAATTCTGCTATATTTACATTGATGCGTTAAAAAAACAGACACAATCAATAAAATAGTCAAAATATGGGTACATCAGTCATCATTGTATAACAATTTTAAAAGGAACAATTTAACAGAACACAAAAAAATCTACTATCTACGAACACATTCATTGATTTGAGTGTCTGACGTCAGAAAATTTAATATCCAGGATCTCGATGTCTTTTTATAATTTTATTTTCCCAAAGTTTTAAGACAACCACAGCATACTTCTGTATCCATCCCGATTACTCTGCTAGCCTGTATGGTTAAAAGTTGTTGGCTCACTTGTGTAGATGATTTTACTTTTGTTTAAACAGTCTAAGGAAATGGAATAACTAATATAACTATTATCTGTGGAGGCAGTTTACATTTGTCACTTAATTCTGCTGTTGTTTTATATAGATTGTGATGAGAGTACTAGTATATAAGTAAGTGTTGTAGAGTGTAATAGAGTGAAATCCCAAGTCAGGTCAACTGACATAACACACAACAAAAAAATATGTGCTACATGTATCTGCAAAAAAGAATGATTACTAAAGTTAAGTTCTACTTACATATTCTGCCCTTTTGTTTTCTTTACTATTATTCCTTTTTCTGCCTAATGAATTACAAAAATAATTCAACTACATGCATATACAAGTCAATCATTCATGCGATGGGCAATCAATTTCAATTCTTAAGAATGAAAGTTCTTCTGCATTTAGGTTTGTAGACCCAATAGGGCCAAATAAAAACAATCAAATCAATGCAACAACTCAGCTCAAGACTTACATCCAAATAAATGAAATGTCCTTACTGTGTCAGATACCTACACTATACAAAGAAAACAATGAAGTTTCTGTTTATCTAAGTCAGTGTTTTTCAACTAATCATTCAGTACTTTCTACTAGTTCCTTTACTACTTAAAAAGTTAAATAAGAACACTAACTATTGTAATAATGCATATACAAATAATGGAAGAAGATATTTTTGGAGTGTTCAAAACTCTCTTGATGTTTTGGACAAATTGCTTGCTTTTGATTGTCCTTTCAATTTGGTTGATATTTATGAACATTGGACTCTACACTAGACTACACTCCCACATATAATTGTTTCAAACAGAAGGTTTCTTATCTAATCAAATGGTTCTTTGAAAATGTTTTCTGTAATGAAAAACATAAATTTGATATTATTAAATTATCAAAACTGATTAAAAATAAAAGCTGGGCTGTTAAATGTTTCCCCAAAAGAACTTACTTCAAACCAATTTGATATAAACAGCAATAACTGTCCTTTTCTAGATTTGGATATAACAGTTTCACAAAGGAACTCTTTTCAAAAAACTTACAACAAAAATAAGAGACTTATTTTGTTCCCTATTGTTAATTTACTTTTGAAAGGTGTTGTTCCCCTTGCTCCATCTTACCGTGTTTACTAACTTGTTTGCTATGTTCATGTCAATCATGTTCTAGATATCAAAAAACATTATCTATGTGCAACTGGTCAGTCATCAAATCAGAGATTTTGTTACCACTCATTACTTAAAACCTTTACTTATTCTTTCATAAATATAAATATATTAGTCTTATTACATATATTTACACTACCACGAAGGCTACCATAATTGCTATTTGTCATGTTGACACAAAACAGCAGATTGGGACATGTATATCCTGTATTTTACAAAAGAGGGGAGAAACAGAGGGACAGCCAAACTCATAGATAAAAAAATAAACTTTCAAACTTTTTAGTTTTAATGTTTTGTGGCAAATATTTCAAGCATGTTCAGAAAAATCCTTTTAATTAACCAAATGTAGACAAGTACATTGGCAATAATCATTCATATTTATGCAATACCTGAATTATCAATATTCAAGAGAATTCAGTAATTCATGTTCAAATCTTTTTGGGACTAGCCAAGTAATTCTTATACATTTAGATAGTTTCATACCTATGTGACCAGGTTGTCCTACTTTAAATCTTCCACCTGTAAAGAAAATACATCAAACAATAATAACTTATCCTTTCTGTAAGTTTATATTTTATGAGGAAAAGAACCATTTTTTTAACATGTAGGTAACTAGGTTTTGTAAGTTTACAAATCAAGATGAAAAGATCTCAAAATTCAAATTAATTAATATATCCCACATTTGTATGTATGTCCCTTTCCAGAGTCAGGAACCTTGATATTAGTTACCATATGACTTAATTTAGTACAACCTCTATATTATTTGGAGAATAAGTTGTTAACGACAGATCAGTGTTTAGTTAAATTTATTCAAGAATTTTAAAGACTGACTGGACAATTAGGATATGTTTGAAAACTTAATGTTGGTTGTGTACATGTTTTAGTCAGTTTTGTTGATGGGTTGCTGTCTCATTAACATTTACCCTATAGCTCCTTCAAATTATGATAAACACTTATTTTATACAAATAAACACAAAATAAATCACAAATTGCCACACATAAATAGAATGCTTACAGTTACTGAAAGCAAGCTCAAATCATTGTTTATGTTGATTTAAAATGTTGATTCATATAACATTTATACAGCATATTCATAATTATAATGTTGAAACTTGTAACAACATAGGCATTGTAGTTTAATTAAAATGTAATATCCATGGGTTTTGGTCGTGGTTGAAAATCATGCAGTGCTTTATTATTGTTTACATTCCCATCATTTGGTTTCTGGAGAACAGTTGTCAGATTGGCTGCTATAACATAGGGGTTAAGAAATTTTGTTATAGTTCACTATAAGCCTAGGACTTGCGGTCATAAAACTTTCGAGCACGATTTTTGTACTCAGACTCGAGAATCAACCAATCAAAATACAGGATTTGGTGTTTCGACCATGATTTTTGTGCTCCAAGCCCTGAGCAAAGTTTTATGACTTCAACCCCAGGGCTAATTGGTAGCAGTATTTTACTAGCCCTGACAAAATCAGGTATCTACTGTCAAAAGGGATTCAATCATTCACATAAAATTGCAATAAATTATTCAGAAGGGGGTACAATCAGGTTACATTATATTTCCCTGGTTGCATAAGCAATGTACAATACCCCCTGTACTGACAAATCGATATTGAAAGGTTACAGGATCCACCCCGAGTTATTTGTTCTATTTTAAAACTTTTACAAAATCAGTTCAAATTCTGGGAAACCCTGATGACATAGTCGAATCTGATTGGCTAAGATAGAATTGTGATGAGGGGATTTTCCACTTTCTATTTTGGAAACGCCAAGAATTTTTTGTTACTAGTCCTTCGGGCATATTGGGTTACAAATTTTGGTTGCCCGAGGCCTAAATGCTGTAGTCTCGGGCGTCAGGCTAGTGGATTTTTTAACCCCTGTAACAGTTTTCATGATACTTGTTCTTTTAAAGGTAGAATGATTTCATATATCATATAAACACATATACAATGTATATATCTAAGTACAAACATGTTACCTTTCAGTTTAGAAATACAAAATCTCTTCAGACTAACAAAGCATTTCTTAGTCATCTGAAAGCAAAATATTTTAATTTTATGCACCAACTTATAGTAAGATTCTGATGCATAATATATAACTTTTTTCATATCAAAATTATGTGACCTAAATGTGATACAACAACGACTTTTACAAGGTGGCAATGAAGATCATTCATGCAACAGAAACACTTCTGATGATGAAATATAATGACGAATAAAGATTTTTTTGTGCAATATTTTGTAACAAAGAGCCAGTTTACATAGATTGGAATAAAATACAGTCAGTTCTTTCCAACTAAAAGGAAACCATAAGTATTGCAAATAAAAATCATTTTTCAATGTAACTTAACAGAATAAATACAAAAACTTGTCCAACTGATTTTGACTGTGACACCAAATTTTTAACACAATCCAGTGTTCAGATCATAATAGAAAACAAGAGTGCACACACTGAAATGTCTCGTCTTCTTTACTAATCATTGATATTATGTTGATAGTCCTAAATATAAAGCTCAATTACAACTGTCACATAAACTTAACATTAACCATGTTTGCCAAAAAAACTAATCATTGACCAATGAACTATGAAATTGAGGTCAAGGTCAGATGAACCATTTCAGGAAGACATGTACAGCTAACAATTCTTCCATACAACACATATAGTTGACCTACTGCTAAAAGTTTCAGAAAAACAGACCAAAACATTCAAACTTAACACTGAGCAATGAAGCATGAAAATGATATCATGGTCAAATAAAACCTGTGTGACACATATATAGATCATAAAATATTTCAATACACCAAATATAGTTAACCTATTGCATATAGTATTTGAAAAAAAGACCAAAATTCAAAAAATTTAACTTTGACCACTGAACCATGAAAATGAGGTCACAGTCAGATAACTCTTGCCGGTTGGACATGAACACCTTACAGTCCGTCCATACACCAAATAAACAAGACCTATTGCTTATAGTATCTGAGGTATGGACTTAACCACCAAAACTTAACCTTGTTCACTGATTCATGAAATGAGGTCGAGGTCAAGTGAAAACTGTCTGACGGGCATGAGGACCTTGCAAGGTACGCACTTACCAAATATAGTTATCCTGTTACTTATAAGAGAGAACTTAACATTACAAAAAATCTTAACTTTTTTTTTCAAGTAGCCACTGAACCATGAAAATGAGGTCAAGGACATTGGACATGATGACTGGCGGAAACTTCGTAACATGACGCATCTATATACAAAGTATGAAGCATCCAGGTCTTCCACCCTCTAAAATATATAGCTTTAAAGAAGAAAGCTAACACCGCCGCCGCCGGATCACTATCCCTATGTCGAGCTTTCTGCAACAAAAGTTGCAGGATCGACAATGAAACTATAAATATTTCAAAATCTGTAGCATACATATCAAAGAAGTGAAACAGTTAGCTACTGCTAATTGATGAAATCCCCGCCACAACTGTATAATCTTAATAGTGTAAAAATATGATAGTGTTTTTGGTAAACAGGAAGTTGTTGAGTGATGAATCTGAAAAGCATCACACAGTATTATATATTAAGCTGACTCATATAAACCCTGAAACCAATTTCAGAAATCCTTGTAACAAACTTTTCTAGAATTGTCTGTTTATGAATTTTGAAATTATTTTAAGAAACTAAGGTTTCAACTCCCTCAGGCAAAGTAAACTTTGGATGAATTTAGCTATCAATTTTAGGTATTTTTCTCATAAAGCTCGAAGCAACGGTTTCGGTACTTTTATATCCTCAAATTTTTGGCTTTGAGTGTCCCTGATGAAGGTGAATCCAGAAAAGTGCTTCGGAAGCATGAAATTATAACATGTGTTGTTTTCAATTTTTTATTTTAATAATCAGTATGACTTTATCAAATAACAATAAAAGTAACTAAAAATCCAGGCTAAAAATAAGACAAAGGTATTTTGATTCAGTCATGGGCCCGCCATGTCGCTTGTGTGTTCTAGTTAATACTAAAAATAACCCATTGAGATTTTTAGGGGGCCCAGGGCCCAAATAGAAAAAAATCTTTCAAGATTAATGTGTCTCACCTGAAGTTTAGAAGACAGCACTTGCTCAGTAGGTGAACTGCCGTCACACATTTTCTTTTTGCTTTCAAGTAAACTAGATTCACCTGTTTGTAATGGAAATGCAAAACTGTATTAATCTCCCAAAGTTGACAACCTTGATTTCATGGAGTATAAATGGTAAGGTAAAAAAAAAAAAGCATTTAACTTCAATTTTCTCTTGAATTATTTGAAAATGGCAAACCAATGTTTGATGCCCAGATCAGGCTTGGCACAACCTGTCCAGAATATAACTTGTCAGACTTGCAGTCATAGGAATTGGGCTTTGGCATTTAAAAGAATCAAACTGATGAATCTTCAAATTTTCTTAAGAATGTTACATGAATTACAACATTAACAGGACAGATTATATTTTTGTCCGTCCTATGCTAGCTTAGAGGACTAGACCTGTCTGGACAAAAAAAACTTTTTAGAAGCCCTGGTACACTTGTTTCATAGTAAAATTTAGCCATTTAAGTATATTAAACATAACTTATTTTTCAATTTGAAGTATCATACAATATTTCATTAATGGATAACCTATGCCCATGAATTCAACAAATTAATATATAATTGAATAAACTGAATCTGTCTAATCATATATGGTCTAAATAAAGTATAAATAAACTATTTGGAAGATATTTTGTTAATGAAATTTACTTACACAATAAACTGCCTTGTTTAAAATCATCCCTTTCAGTATATTTTAGTATGTTCTGCTCTGTTGAAAGTAAGTCAAGGTCATTCATTGATGGTGCATTATTGTCAGCAGAAAGGAAGTCAGAAGAATATCCAGGGTTTGTTGACTTGCCATGTGACAGAATATTTGAACTGTGTACATTAGAACTTCCACTGTCTTCATGGTGTACAATACTGTCATGACTGTCTAAAATGAGTAAGCACACGGAATCATGGCTGTACACTTGTTATATCATTTACTATAAATTTGTAAATTTGTCTGATGTTTCAGTTTGTTTTACTTAAACAGACCCTTAGATGCAATCCCTCGCAAAAAGATCGATAGAGTTTGGATGGGTACTTTTCTGTCATTTGAAAATAATCATAAATAAAAATTTAAAAATCAATTGAGCCATGCTTTCTTTTCTGTTTTTGATAAGTCTGATACCCATAGAATTGTTTTCTTTATTATTCATTTAAAAAGAAAAAGGGATTAGCCCCAAACTACTTAGTAACTGCATTCTAAATTCTGAGAAATACGCTGTGTTTCCCTTAATTACAAAAATTTGTTACATCGATCAACAATCAAAATGAAAGACTTGATCCAATGATCTCTGAATTTACTAATATAATTTCCCTCATAATTATGCATTGTCATTTAAGGGTTGGTATCTCAGTAACATCATAGCTAACATCTGATTACATGATTATAAAATTTTCTTTTGAAAAAACTCATCCTAGAAAAATGTTCCAGGATTGACATTTTAAAATTGAAATAACAAAATAATAACAAGTTTTAATTTTTGAAGCAAGATCATAATTAAATGATACAAATTTAATATATGTACCTTTATCATCAGATTCTTCATCTGTGTTTGTTGTAGACTGTAAATGAAATTTTGATGAAAATCACTAAAATCTAAGCAGTATGTATTTGATCAACTTAAGAAAAGAATCAAACTATTTTTTAGACTTTAGGTAAGCAGAGGTTTTTTTACATGGAAAAAAGAACGCTGGTAATCCCTCTTTTCCAGATAGAAATATTAGTATCCATTAGTACCCATTATTAGGTTGTCTGCATATTGATATTGTAAAATATCAGCTCTAATAACTATATTGGCAAAATTTGACTTTTAAATAGACCTTGCCATGCTGATCATTTTTTTTCTATAAATTGTTTAATATTTCACAGTGGTATCTTACTTTAACTTTGTTTAAACCTGTTTATTTACTTTTGACCTTCCTTATTTATCCCTTAAAAGTTATAAATTTCATTAACTATGAATTTGCATTCATGTATTAAAGATCAATGATATTTTATAGTGTGTTTTACTATGTTGTGATGTTATACTATTGTTTCAGTACAGGGAGAAGGTTTGGTACCATTAAAACGTTTAATTCAACTGCAAATGTTTGCACCTGTCCTAAGTCAGGAATCTGATGTACAGTAGTTGTCGTTTGTTTATGTAGTTCATGCGTGTTTCTTTTCATTTTTATATAGATAAGACCGTTGGTTTTCCCGTTTGAATGGTTTTACATTACTAATTTTTGGGGCTCCGAATAAAGCTTGCTGTTTGGTGTGAGCCTAGGCTCTGTGTTAAAAGTAATGTTTTACTTTTATAAATTGTTATTTGGATGGAGAGTTGTCTCATTGGCACTCATACCACATCTTCCTATATCTATTCTCTCTTAATATCATAGTTTTCATGATAATTGGCAACTATAGGCTCTCAAGAGCCTGTGTCGCTCACCTGTATTGACTGTTATTTTGAAATCATGTAAAATAAGGTTAAAATCATAATTATAATAATAATAGTATTAGAAACCCTTATGTATATTGAGGTCAAGTTTGGTTTAATTTGACCCAAACTAAAACAGGTCATTTCATTGTAGTACTCTTACAATAGATATTATCATTATTTAAATTAGTTTTTAAGTTGTTTTTTTTTATTTACAATTTTCCCTTAGGCTTCTATAGTAAACCCCTATGTTCTATGTTAGCCATTGCATCCATGTTGGTTATATGACAGGGTCATTGGATACAAGTTTCAATCATGATAGCCTATTGAAAAATTGTGGCAAAGTTTAATTCTTTTAGGCCAGTGCAGTAGTTAAGCAGAGAAGTTTTTTGTATAAGATTGCAAAAATTTGACTATAAATGGCAATTACTCCTTAAGGGGGCAATTATCAATTTTTGTCATGTTGACTTATTTGTAGATCTTACTTTGCTGAACAATTTTGCTGTTTACAGTTTATCTCTATCTATTATAATATTCAAGATAAAAACCAAAATCTTCAAATTTCCTCAAAATCAACTATTCTTGGCAGCAACCAAACAATGGGTTGTCTGATGCCTCTGAAAATATCCAGCCAGATAGATCTAAACCTGATAAAAATTTAAACCCATGTCAGATTTGCTTTAAATGCTTTAGTTTCAGAGATATAAGCTAACAAGAGTACACACGCTGAAATGTCTCGCCTTCTTGACTTAATAAATCATTGATATTATGTTGATAGTCCTAAATATAAAGCTTTATTACAACTGTCACATAAACATAACATTAACCAAGAAAACTAAACATTGACCAATGAACCATGAAAATGAGGTCAAGATCAATATTTAGTTGCCAAGCAGGCATATGTACAGCTAACAATTCTTCCATACAACAAATATAGTTGACCTATTGCTTATAGTATAAGAAAAACAGACCAAAACACAAACTTAACACGGAGCAATGAACCGTGAAAATGAGGTCAAGGTCAAATAAAACCTGCGCGAATGACATATAGATCATTAAATATTTCCATACACCAAATATAGTTGACCTATTGCATATAGTATGAGAAAAACAGACCAAAACACAAAAACTTTACTATAACTACTGAACCATGAAAATGAGGTCAAAGTCAGATGACACCTGCTAGTTGGACATGTACACCTTTACAGTCCTTCCATACACCAAATATACTAAACCTATTGCTTATAGTATCTGAGATATGGACTTGACCACCAAAACTTAACCTTGTTCACTGATTCATGAAATGAGGTCGAGGTCAAGTGAAAACTGTCTGACGGGCATGAGGACCTTGCAAGGTACGCACATACCAAATATAGTTATCCTGTTGCTTATAATAAGAGAGAATTTAACAGTACAAAAAATCTTAACTTTTTTTTCAAGTAGCCACTGAACCATGAAATCGAGGTCAAGGACATTGGACATGTGACTGACAGAAACTTCGTAACATGACGCATCTATATACAAAGTATGAAGCATCCAGGTCTTCCACCCTCTAAAATATAAAGCTTTAAAGAAGTAAGCTAACACCGCCGCCGGATCACTATCCCTATGTCGAGCTTTCTGCAACAAAAGTTGCAGGATCGACAATGAAACTATAAATATTTCAAAATCTGTAGCATACATATCAAAGAAGTGAAACAGTTAGCTACTGCTAATTGATGAAATCCCCGCCACAACTGGATAATCTTAATAGTGTAAAAATATGTTAGTGTTTTTGGTAAACAGGAAGTTGTTAAGTGATGAATCTGAAAAGCATCACACAGTATATTATATATTAAGCTGACTCATATAAACCCTGAAACCAATTTCAGAAATCCTTGCAACAAACTTTTCTAGAATTGTCTGTTTATGAATTTTGAAATTATTAAGAAACTAAGGTTTCAACTCCCTCAGGCAAAGTAAACTTTGGATGAATTTAGCTATCAATTTTAGGTATTTTTCTCATAATAGCTCGAATCAACGGTTTCGGTACTTTTATTTCCTTGGATTTCAAATTTTTGCCTTTGAGTGTCCCTGATGAAGGTGAATCCAGAAAAGTGCTTCGGAAGCATGAAATTATAACATGTGTTGTTTTCAATTTTTTATTTTAATAATCAGTATGACTTTATCAAATAACAATAAAAGTAACTAAAAAACCAGGCTAAAAAAAAGACAAAGGTATTTTGAATCAGTCATAGGCCCGCCATGTCGCTTGTGTGTTCTAGCAAATACTAAAAATAACCCATTGAGATTTTTAGGGGGACCAGGGCCCAAATAGAAAAAAATCTTTCAAGACTAATGTGTCTCACCTGAAGTTTAGAAGACAGCACTTGCTCAGTAGGTGAACTGCCGTCACACATTTTCTTTTTGCTTTCAAGTAAACTAGATTCACCTGTTTGTAATAGAAATGCAAAACTGTATTAATCTCCCAAAGTTGACAACCTTGATTTCATGGAGTATAAATGGTAAGGTAAAAAAAAAAAAGCATTTAACTTCAATTTTCTTTTGAATTATTTGAAAATGGCAGACCAATGTTTGATGCCCAGATCAGGCTTGGCACAACCTGTCCAGAATATAACTTGTCAGACTTGCAGTCATAGGAATTGGGCTTTGGCATTTAAAAGAATCAAACTGATGAATCTTCAAATTTTCTTAAGAATGTTACATGAATTACAACATTAACAGGACAGATTATATTTTTGTCCGTCCTATGCTAGCTTAGAGGACTAGACCTGTCTGGACAAAACAAACTTTTTAGAAGCCCTGGTACACTTGTTTCATAGTAAAATTTAGCCATTTAAGTATATTAAACATAACTTATTTTTCAATTTGAAGTATCATACAATATTTCATTAATGGATAACCTATGCCCATGAATTCCACAAATTAATATATAATTGAATAAACTGAATCTGTCTAATCATATATGGTCTAAATAAAGTATAAATAAACTATTTGGAAGATATTTTGTTAATGAAATTTACTTACACAATAAACTGCCTTGTTTAAAATCATCCATTTCAGTATATTTTAGTATGTTCTGCTCTGTTGAAAGTAAGTCAAGGTCATTCATTGATGGTGCATTATTGTCAGCAGAAAGGAAGTCAGAAGAATATCCAGGGTTTGTTGACTTGCCATGTGACAGAATATTTGAACTGTGTACATTAGAACTTCCACTGTCTTCATGGTGTACAATACTGTCATGACTGTCTAAAATGAGTAAGCACACAGAATCATGGCTGTACACTTGTTATATCATTTACTATAAATTTGTAAATTTGTCTGATGTTTCAGTTTGTTTTACTTAAACAGACCCTTAGATGCAATCCCTCGCAAAAAGATCGATAGAGTTTGGATGGGTACTTTTCTGTCATTTGAAAATAATCATAAATAAAAATTTAAAAATCAATTGAGCCATGCTTTCTTTTCTGTTTTTGATAAGTCTGATACCCATAGAATTGTTTTCTTTATTATTCATTTAAAAAGAAAAAGGGATTAGCCCCAAACTACTTAGTAACTGCATTCTAAATTCTGAGAAATATGCTGTGTTTCCCTTAATTACAAAAATTTGTTACATCGATCAACAATCAAAATGAAAGACTTGATCCAATGATCTCTGAATTTACTAATATAATTTCCCTCATAATTATGCATTGTCATTTAAGGGTTGGTATCTCAGTAACATCATAGCTAACATCTGATTACATGATTATCAATTTTTCTTTTGAAAAAACTCATCCTAGAAAAATGTTCCAGGATTGACATTTTAAAATTGAAATAACAAAATAATAACAAGTTTAATTTTTGAAGCAAGATCATAATTAAATGATACAAATTTAATATATGTACCTTTATCATCAGATTCTTCATCTGTGTTTGTTGTAGACTGTAAATGAAATTTTGATGAAAATCACTAAAATCTAAGCAGTATGTATTTGATCAACTTAAGAAAAGAATCAAACTATTTTTTAGACTTTAGGTAAGCAGAGGTTTTTTTACATGGAAAAAAGAACGCTGGTAATCCCTCTTTTCCAGATAGAAATATTAGTATCCATTAGTACCCATTATTAGGTTGTCTGCATATTGATATTGTAAAATATCAGCTCTAATAACTATATTGGCAAAATTTGACTTTTAAATAGACCTTGCCATGCTGATCATTTTTTTTCTATAAATTGTTTAATATTTCACAGTGGTATCTTACTTTAACTTTGTTTAAACCTGTTTATTTACTTTTGACCTTCCTTATTTATCCCTTAAAAGTTATAAATTTCATTAACTATGAATTTGCATTCATGTATTAAAGATCAATGATATTTTATAGTGTGTTTTACTATGTTGTGATGTTATACTATTGTTTCAGTACAGGGAGAAGGTTTGGTACCATTAAAACGTTTAATTCAACTGCAAATGTTTGCACCTGTCCTAAGTCAGGAATCTGATGTACAGTAGTTGTCGTTTGTTTATGTAGTTCATGCGTGTTTCTTTTCATTTTTATATAGATAAGACCGTTGGTTTTCCCGTTTGAATGGTTTTACATTACTAATTTTTGGGGCTCCGAATAAAGCTTGCTGTTTGGTGTGAGCCTAGGCTCTGTGTTAAAAGTAATGGTTTACTTTTATAAATTGTTATTTGGATGGGGAGTTGTCTCATTGGCACTCATACCACATCTTCCTATATCTATTCTCTCTTAATATCATAGTTTTCATGATAATTGGCAACTATAGGCTCTCAAGAGCCTGTGTCGCTCACCTGTATTGACTTATTTTGAAAATCATGTAAAATAAGGTTAAAATCATAATTATAATAATAATAGTATTAGAAACCCTTATGTATATTGGGGTCAAGTTTGGTTTAATTTGACCCAAACTAAAACAGGTCATTTCATTGTAGTACTCTTACAATAGATATTATCATTATTTAAATTAGTTTTTAAGTTGGTTTTTTTATTTACAATTTTCCCTTAGGCTTCTATAGTAAACCCCTATGTTCTATGTTAGCCATTGCATCCATGTTGGTTATATGACAGGGTCATTGGATACAAGTTTCAATCATGATAGCCTATTGAAAAATTGTGGCAAGGTTTAATTCTTTTAGGCCAGTGCAGTAGTTAAGCAGAGAAGTTTTTTGTATAAGATTGCAAAAATTTGACTATAAACGGCAATTACTCCTTAAGGGGGCAATTATCAATTTTTGTCATGTTGACTTATTTGTAGATCTTACTTTGCTGAACAATTTTGCTGTTTACAGTTTATCTCTATCTATTATAATATTCAAGATAAAAACCAAAATCTTCAAATTTCCTCAAAATCAACTATTCTTGGCAGCAACCAAACAATGGGTTGTCTGATGCCTCTGAAAATATCCAGCCAGATAGATCTAAACCTGATAAAAATTTAAACCCATGTCAGATTTGCTTTAAATGCTTTAGTTTCAGAGATATAAGCTAACAAGAGTACACACGCTGAAATGTCTCGCCTTCTTGACTTAATAAATCATTGATATTATGTTGATAGTCCTAAATATAAAGCTTTATTACAACTGTCACATAAACATAACATTAACCAAGAAAACTAAACATTGACCAATGAACCATGAAAATGAGGTCAAGATCAATATTTAGTTGCCAAGCAGGCATATGTACAGCTAACAATTCTTCCATACAACAAATATAGTTGACCTATTGCTTATAGTATAAGAAAAACAGACCAAAACACAAACTTAACACGGAGCAATGAACCGTGAAAATGCGGTCAAGGTCAAATAAAACCTGCGCGAATGACATATAGATCATTAAATATTTCCATACACCAAATATAGTTGACCTATTGCATATAGTATGAGAAAAACAGACCAAAACACAAAAACTTAACTATAACTACTGAACCATGAAAATGAGGTCAAAGTCAGATGACACCTGCTAGTTGGACATGTACACCTTTACAGTCCTTCCATACACCAAATATACTAAACCTATTGCTTATAGTATCTGAGATATATGGACTTGACCACCAAAACTTAACCTTGTTCACTGATTCATGAAATGAGGTCGAGGTCAAGTGAAAACTGTCTGACGGGCATGAGGACCTTGCAAGGTACGCACATACCAAATATAGTTATCCTGTTACTTATAATAAGAGAGAATTTAACATTACAAAAAATCTTAACTTTTTTTTCAAGTAGCCACTGAACTATGAAAATGAGGTCAAGGACATTGGACATGTGACTGACAGAAACTTCGTAACATGACGCATCTATATACAAAGTATGAAGCATCCAGGTCTTCCACCCTCTAAAATATAAAGCTTTAAAGAAGTAAGCTAACACCGCCGGGGATGTTGACCCTTTACAAGTTTTCAAACAAGAGGGGGTGGGGTGAGCCCCTAGGGACATCACTTTTATTTCATTTCATTTGTTTTATTGTCCCCTACAAGAATATATATGGTTTAGGGGTGGGGATCTGGACCGTTTACAAGATAATAGCACATTCTCAAATTGAACGGGGTGGGGATGACCCCCAGGGACTTCCCTTTAATGTCATTTGATTTGTTTTATCATCCCATTCAAGAATATATATGGTTTAGGGGTGGGGATCTGGACCGTTTACATGATAAAAGCATATTCTCAAATTGAAGGGGTGGGGATGACCCCCCAGGGACTCCCCCTATATTTCATGTGATTTGTTTTATTGTCCTATAATCATTGTATCTATCACTTACAGTTTTCAAGTTATATTCATTTGAAAATTTTAGAAAATAAAATCCCATAGGGTTCTATAGTAAATCCCTCCCTCCTTTCTACCCCCCAAAATACCCCTTAATAGACCCCAATGCACAAACAAAAGATTGATGGCTCACCTAGACATATTAGTCTACCATTTTATGAAATCCTAAGTCAATCTGACAAGTGGTTTAGGAGAACCGCTGCAGACAAGTTCATTTTTAAAGTGGCGGAAGAAGAGGAAGAAGAGGAAGAATAATAAAAATAATAAGAACTGACCAAAAACAATAAGTCTCCAAACTTTGTTTGGGAGACTTAATAATAACCAAAAGCTGCAAAATTTACTTAAAATTACCAATTCAGGGGCAGCAACCCAACAACAGGTTGTCCGAATCGTCTGAAAATTTCAGGGCAGATAGGTCTTGACCTGATCAACAATTTTACCCCATGTCAGATTTGCTCTAAATGCTTTGGTTTCAAAGATATAAGCCAAAATATACATTTTTCCCCGTGTTCTATTTTTAGCCATGGCGGCCATCTTGGTTTGATGGCCAGGTCACTGGACATATTTTTTAAACTAGATACCCCAAGGATGATTGTGGCCAAGTTTGGTTAAGTTTGGCCCTGTAGTTTCAGTGGAGAAGATTTTTGTAAAAGTTTACAGACGACGGACGACGGACGTCGGATGCCAAGTGATGAGAAAAGCTCACTTGACCTTTCAGGTCAGGTGAGCTAAAAAAGTGGACAAGAATGGCCAATAAAATTTTCGGGTTGCGGTGATTTTACCAGGTCGGTCGTGGGCGGGGAAACAAACAATGTTTTATTTTTGGCCTCACTGATCCATGAAATGAGGTCGAGGTCAAGTGAAAACTGTCTGACAGACATGAGGACCTTGTAAGGTATGCACATACCAAATATAGTTATCCTATTACTAATAATAAGAGAGAATTTAAAATTACAAAAAATCTTAACTTTTTTTTTTAAGTAGTCACTGAACCATGAAAATGAGGCCAAGGACATTGGACATGTGACTGACTGAAACTTCGTAAAACAAGGCATCCATATACAAAGTATGAAGCATCCAAGTCTTCCACCTTCTTAAATATAAAGCTTTTAAAAAGTTAGCTAACGCTGCTGCCGAATCACTATCCCTATGTCGAGCTTTCTGCAACAAAAGTCGCAGGCTCGACAAAAACTGCATTTTATCCCAATGTCCTATTTTTAGCAATAATACATATATATCTAAGAAATTTGAAAAAAAATAAGTGATATGTGATGTACATGTTCCTTGTACACTCAAAATACCCCTGGCCCATTTTATCAAAATTTGGGCTAAAAAGACAGACATGCTTAGTAATAAAAATAATTTTGTCACACTTAATTTGTTGAGCTTGAAATTTGGTATTGTCGTCATTTGAGCATGTTATACTGAGTCATGCACTTAAACAAAGCCAGATAGGTCATAAAACAAAACTTTCTGGTGACTTCCTTATTCTTCTGACGTTTCAGTCTCAAAGAAAACTTGTTCTGGTAAAATGGTGAATGACAAAACATTTGAAAAACTTAACAACCAATATAAAATTGCAATGCTGAGTTGCCTCATAAACATTTAACTAATATTCCACTCAGTGTTTTTCACAAATTATGATTCAATAAAATTGACCATTCATCTGGCCTAATATAAGTTAGGTATTGATGAACAGTTTTGTCTCTGTTCAGTAGCCAACACTTTGGTGTTGACATGAATATAAATAATGTGGTAAATCTTATTCCAAAATTACCAATTCAGAGGCAGCAACCCAACAACGGGTTGTCCTATTCATCTGAAAATTGTAGGGCAAATAGATCTTGACCTGATAAACAATTTCACCCCATGTCAGATTGCTCTAAAAGCTTGGGTTTTTGAGTTATAAGCCAAAAACTGTAATTTACCCCTATGTTCTATTTTTAGCCATGGGGGCCATCTTGGATGGTTGGCCGGGTCACCGGATACTAGATACCCCAAAGATGATTATGGCCAAGTTTGGTTTAATTTGGCCCAGTAGTTTCAGAGGAGAAGATTTTTGTAAAAGTTAACAGACGACGCTGGACGACGACGACGACAACGGACGACGGACGCAAAGTGATGAGAAAAACTCACTTGGCCCTTCCGGCCAGGTGAGCTAATGACGTGCTACACCGATTATTCAGTGTGCCCCACATTTTTGTGTTATTTCATCATAGACAGACAAAATATTATAGTCATTCCTTAAACATGTTATTAATAAATAACAAATTCACAATAAAAATAGAAGCTGTCTTATAACACACAGTTGCGTAAAATGCAATGCTGTTAATACATACTAGTATATTGGTGATTTTTGACTTCCTCCTCCATGGCAGGTATTTAGATGTTTCACCATAATCATAACGGAGTTCCTCTCCTGTGTTTATGTCTCTAACAGCAAATAAAGCCAAATGGGGCCTGTCTTCAACATCAATTCTTTTCATAACAGAGTTTTTTTCAATACCTATACCATCATTTACATATCTGGCTTTAAGCCTAGAAAATGTGCCATCAATGCTAAAAGAGAACAGAATACAACATTATCAACATGAAGTAACAAATTGGAAAGTGTATCCATCAGACACAGATGATGCCCCTTCTTTCATGTAAGATTATAAAGGGACATAACTCAAGAACAGTAAAAGTAACACATACAGTTTACTATATTTGTACTTAATCTGTGTTTTGTAGTATGAATAAGCATTATGTATAAGTTTCATGACATTTGATTTAGGCAAACTTAAGTTATAAAGAACAAATGTGAAAAAATCAGCAATTTCTCCATTTATAAAGGGGCATAACTCTAGAAAAGTGAAAGTGATCCACCAAATTTCAAATTTGATCATAGTACAGGGGTCCAATTGGCCCTGGTCCGGTGGTCCGAAACCAGTATAATTTGCATCGGACCAGTAGATTTTTTCAGCGGGTGGTCCGGCGGACCAGTAGAAAGGAGTATGTTCGATAAGGCCCTAAAATGACCCCCTTTTTAGTGTAAATTTCAAATTGGAATTTATTGACTAATATCACGATAAATTATAGCTAATACATTGACTAGATAGGATATAAGCCATTTTGTTGAAAATTTTACATTTCTGCGTTTCATTATGACGTCACAAGTTGTACTCATATTGATTTTTCACGAAAAAATCAATGAAAATGGGTAAATTTCCAAAGATTATTTGACAGGAAACATAGAGCGCATACGTCGACAACAAAGATTTTTTAAAATAATGTTTATGAAGACATTTAACATGTCTTATTTGAATATTAAGCTTGTCGACCCATGCGCTCTATGTTTCCTGGTCATTTATTTGGTTGAAATCCAGCTGATTTTGTCAAATTTCACCAAAATCCCTTATCTTGACCTTTTTGGGATGTAAAAATCAACGTGTTAGAATTAAACTTTGACAAAAAACAGCTCTGTTTAAACATTTTCACATGTCTTTAAGGCAACTTAAAACAATTAATGTCTTGTAACCATGAACTTTATAATTGGGGCCAAATATGGCACTTACCGAACTTACTCCTTTGTCGATAAAAATCACAGATTGCATCGCAATCTCGGTTTGTGACAGACCTAGATAAGAAATGGATTTTTGTAACGGGATCTTAGAATTTTAAGTTAGATTTTGTTCTTGCTCGTGAACAATCAGAACAGCACAAAAAAATCTACCCGAATAAAGGAGAGGAATGCATTTTCTTGACTAACATATATGTAAAAGAAAGCATGAAAATAAAAGAAAACATCAGAAGCCTGTAATTCAGTGGTTGTCGTTTGTTTATGTGTTACATATTTGTTTTTTGTTCATTTTTTTACATAAATAAGGCCGTTAGTTTTCTCGTTTGAATTGTTTTACATTGTCTTATCAGGGCCTATTATAGCTGACTATGCGGTATGGGCTTTGCTCATTGTTGAAGGCCGTACTGTGACCTATAGTTGTTAATGTCTGTGTCATTTTGGTCTTTTGTGGATAGTTGTCTCATTGGCAATCATACCACATCTTCTTTTTTATATCTATCATTTATATAATTTAGTGTTTGTCAAATTTTTATGAATGTCATTTTTGCAGGACCAGTAGATTTGGTGCCGGACCAGTAGATTTTTAGTCCACTGGTCCGGCTGGCCATTACACAAAAAAGCTTAAATTCGATCCCTGTGCATATATATAAGTTTGGTAACATTTGTTTGAGGCAAACAAAAGTTAGAGACCAGAAACAAAAAATTCAGCTATTTTTCCATTTGTAAAGGGATTTTAAATTCTAGAACGGTATAAGTGACACTACTGAAATTTTAACTTGATCTGTGTTCTGTGGTGATGACCATTGTGTTAAGTTTCTTAACATTTGGTTTAGGCAACCTAAAGATAGAGAACAAAAACCAATTTTGGCATTTAGGGGAATACGTACATAATGATAGATAAACGGACAGACAGACAGACAAGGGTAAAACTGAATGCCCCAAAGATGCTACAGTGAGGGTATGACAAGTATTTCTAAAGAGTTCATCTGTCTTTAAAAGACTAATTTGGACAGGGCTTTTTGTTCCATAAGTGAACCTTGTCCTTTATTTTTTATAAGTTAATTTAATTCTATAATAATAAACATGATAAAATTATCACTCTCTACTTAAAATCAAAATCATATCATGAGTCATCAATTGACATTTCCTTAAATTTACAAATTTACCTCATTTTTTTTTCATCTTTATTTTTGAAAAAAAACACATAACAACCAATGCCACTTGCCACATGCTCATCCAGCCTACTGACACCTTCTTCGCTGGAAAGCAACTCTCCTTCATATTCAAGGAGAAAATCTCCTTTCTTAAAATTTCTGCTTGTAAACACCCCTTTTCCTAAAATTAATTAAAAGGATTTGTCACAATTGTCTTTGGTTAAAATTGGTGACAAAACTCTATTTGTTAGCCTGTAGATTAGATAAGGTATATTAAGTCACTCCCCTCTAAAGTCACATATGGGTGACTAAGAAATAGAAATATGGTCATAATTGATATCCCTCCACCCAACAGTGAAATCCTCATCAAAAATGGGGTGTTCATTTACAAGTTGGCAGTCACATCATGTCAGATTGGGGACGTTAAATCCAATGCCTCATGTAAAGAGATGGCCAGACTCTTTACTTGTTAAGAACCCTGTCAACAACTTTTTGAAGGGTCTTCCAGTGGTCTGTTGCTAGGCCTAATTTCTGTCCCTGTCTAATACCTTCATTTTCCTGTGGCAGTCTTCCCTGACCTTCGTCCCAGACAGCCTCTATGACAGGACCTACCTATTGTTTTATTGTTCATTTCTTCTCGTCTTGAACATGGATGGAATTATTTGCCACAGTTTTTTTTTTTACATCAACCTTAAAAGTTTTAAACTTTGAATGCACTGTCAATTTAATTTAATTTCTAAATCATGTGATAAAATGCTTAACCCATTGGCTCCCAATCCAATCAGTCTTCAAGTTGTGATTACATCAGACATTCCTAAAGGTTGCACGTCTGTAAAAATTGACATATGATCTTATTTTAAAGCTAAAACTATACCACTTCTACTATGAAGTTTTGAACAAAAAATTATACCGGATTGGAAAGATCAAATCCACTACTCTACATCTAGACACATTTAAAGAATTCTTTGAAATAGCAAATGGTAATCACGCTTAAGTTCACATATTTTGGATACAGAAATGATATTTCTGGACACTGTCATTTATAAGTGACTCAATTAAGGGATACCTCATTACAAGTATATTATCAACTGTCATGATTTATTTACTGTGGTCAATAAAGTCTGCATTTGAGAGGATGTGATTCCAATTAATATTATTATACTTCACATCAAAATGCCATATTTAAATTGGCTAAGAGGGAGATAATTTACTCTATCCCATGCATAAGCGGGAGACAATTTTTTGAATGTCACCCTCTTGTCCATAGATAAAGTAATAAAAGACAATGCTTTTAAGTTCTATGTTTTGGCTCATATTTTATTATTTTACTGTCAAAATAAAAAAATACAACATCTTGTTTGACTTCTGTAGATTTTTCTAATACATGACTACCAGTAACATTATTATGCATCAGTGACGTCACAGAAAATGCTTTAAAAAAAATTCAGGGATCTCCATGGCCTGATTAACGATATCAACTGCTTAAATTTGATAAATCACATTATTCACATAAATCAATAAATTGCAATTTAATTAAAAAAAAATGATTGAAAAGGAAACATTTGCAAGTATAATAATGTCTAAAATAAAGAAGTTGTTCCCCCAACCTTTTCTTAATTTGAGGACAAATAGCAAAAGTTGGCAGTTGATGATTAAAACTGTGTATCAATTCAGTGTCTGCAAATCATTGAAACTGTTAAACACATGATACATATGTCTTCAATCTCAGAATTTTGCATGATCTCCAAATCCAGGGTGATCACATATAATGATAGCTGATAGTTTGATGAAAACCAAGCTGATTTGAAAAGGTTATAAAAAATATTCAAGATGCCTAACTGAATTTAATCATTTTTTTTTTACCTATTTAAATTCTTTAATTTCACAGCAATGAACCAAACTACCAACTTAACTGCAATTTTATTAGATATATATTAAATTAGTTAGATGGGCTGATTTACACCAAACAAGACTAAATTGGAAGGTCCAGACTAGTTGAGACTTAGTTGAGACAGGTTGAGACTAGTTAAGGGAGGTCAAGACTGGTTGAACCTTGGTGGAGACCATATCAGACTACACAAAGATCAACAAGTATTGAAACAGACTAATTAAGTACAGTTGAGACCTAGTCCAGAAGAGTAAAGTACAGTTAAGTACTGTTCAGACAATATCAAGACTAGTCGAGTAAAATGTGTGCTCGACTTTACCAAACGCATAAAACTTTGCTCAGTGCCCGGAGCACAAAAATCATGCTCTAAACATGAAATCCAACAATTTGATAGGTGATTTTCGAGTATGAGTACAAAAAACTGACTCGAAAATTTTATGACAACAAGGTGGTCTTTTCAGACTCTGAGCAGTTTGTAGTGTATAGACTAACATTACTGACAAAACTCACCTATGTTTGGAGTAATTTCTCTAACAGCAAAGCCCTCCTTGTCTTCACGCTTTCTTATATAGAACTCTGCATCTATCACTGGATTAAACTCCTAATGAAACAAGAATCTAATTCAATTTATTAAATGCACTCCCATATTTCAACTGAAATTACACATATATATCACAGTTGAGCTACTGACAAAATATGAATTCATTCTGTTCAGAGGTACTATAACTGGCAGGGAAGACTTACGTACTCGGCTTCCTTTTCACAGCAAGCTGCTATCCAGTGGTGAGGCTGAAAGCGAAAGTGACAAGCACAAACACAAACACAACAACAACACACTGTACACATCATACAATCATTCCAGCAGCATTGTCTGATAATTAAATCGAAATCAAAGAAATATATACAAAATATATACTGCATTTATGCTTCTGTAGAAACTAATAATAATTGAAGTCAGAATATTTTCATAGTTGCAATTTAGAAATAAATATTCTAAGACAGGATACTCTGCTCTGGTATTTTTAAATATTCCTTTGTAAAAGGAAACACAATAATTAAATCTGAATAAATCCTTGCATCCTACAAAAAAAAGATGTTGATATATAAACAATAATCATTATATTTCAACGTTAATAATTTCATACTGTTTAAGTAAGGTTTTATAAGTATTATCAGTGGTCTCGTTAGCCCAAATTAGAAGGGCGCCGTGCCCTGGGTGCCCTAAGTTCGCCCTGTGTGTCCTCAGCCGCGCCCTTCTGCCCTGACGCCGTTTTCTGAAAAACCTTTGTGCCGTTTTGGTAAAATTGCCTTTTGTTTCATCGATTTCTTATCAGAAGTTAAATTACATATATGACACCTGGTGATTACCCCCAGGTAACCAGGTTAATCATGTCATTTATAGGCAGATCCAGGGGAGGGGCTGGGGGGCCCGGGCCCCCCCCCTTTCGTGGGAAAAATTTGGTTGATAACTTGATTATATAGGGAATCACTGAAGCATGACTGGAGCAGGCCCCTTAGGTCAGTCAGCGGGCCCCCCCTTAGGCAAAGTTCTGGATCCGCCACTGTCATTACAATCAATGATTGTGGATAAGACTTCAAAGGTGTTAATTAGTAGGTAATTTAATTAAGACAATGTACCTTTTTGTCATAAATATGATGAATGTGTCCGCATTTTCTTTTCGATCTCCAAGTCACAATGGAAGAGTGTATAAATGAAGACTTTCATGAATTTAGAATTGAATTGAAGTAATCAACTTTGCCTTCACAGAAACATCGTCCATCTCAACTTGTGAGCGACGAGCAGACGTAAACATGTTGGAAATTAATTTTGGAGTTACTTCCCCTGAAAAAGCTTATTACAAAATTGTGCTCCTAAAATATTATCTAGCACTAAAAATAGAAAAAAATAACCAATTGAATACAAAATTATATAAGAATGTTACCTTAAGGATACTAACTGTCTTTGAACATACAAAAAAAAATATGTTGCAAATTATTTTTGATAATCATACTTTTGGCAATCCATGTTTTATACATTCTCAATTAAGAAATATGTATAGATTAATTATATGAACGGAGTCAAACTATCAACTTACAAAAAAAAAGAGTGTGTAGTGAAACTCTCATCACAAATCAACATGATTAAGCTACACTAAATAATATATTCCTAAACACAAACAATAAAAAAAAGTTTTGAGGGCCAAGCTCTAGATGAAAATTTTGAAATACAACTACTCTGTCATGTACATGTATGGTAAACTATATATATAGCTATGAGATGTTTAGTTTATGTTCTTTCTTTTTGGAAGGAGAGGGGGTGGGGGAGAATAGTAAGTTTAATTTTCCTCTTTTGGTTAATAGTATGAATGTGTATTGCCATGTTATATGAACATGTAGTATGAATGACTTTTCTTATGCAAATTTTATAGAATAAATAATCATAACAACAACTTATGCATCTTTATTGACAATATATACAGTAAAAAAATATGTGAACTTGTGATACATGCAGGGACATAGACATTAGAAATGAGCAGTGCCTTCTCCTATCATAAAAAAGTGCCCTGCCCTCCACTGGCACCCTGCCCCTTTTGAATTTTAGCTGGAGCACTTGTTATTTGTATTGTAATACATGTATATCCATAAAACAGAAAGTAAGATAAATTAATTAAATATTTAAATTTTAGACGATCGTGAATAAAAAATAATTGTGTGTTTCACAAAGCATGATTTTAAATCCTTGCAAAAAAACGTAATAATAATTTACAATAATCATAACAAAATTTAATAACTACCATAATGTTAATTATTTTATACTATTTTAGTATGGATTTAAAAGTCTTTGCTTATATCTTGTAATGATTGTAAAGTAATATATATTTATATAGTGGAATGTTAGAATTTAAAAATAGATTCATTCGTTAAAACGTCCATCTGTAAATGTTTATTGATATTTTGTATACATATATTCAAAATTTGTTGAAAAAAATTACTACCAGGAACTTATATGTTTATTATAAAATTTCAATTCTATTTTTCTTTGTTTTAATAATTTAACCTTATTATATAGCATCTACATATTTGTACCGTATGGTACAGTTTTGAAAATTGTATTCAATGTGTTTATCAACTATCCTTCACATCTTGAGTCATTCACATTATAGATCACATTTCAAACGCACACTATCGGTTTGCCTTAAAAAAATTCCTGGATAAATTGTCAATGAATCCGGAGTCAAAACATTTGATGTAGTTAGTTTGACATTCAAATTCAACTATTAGGTAAATATATGTGAAGACGCAAATGCGTATTCTTTTCCTGAGTATCAGTGTGTATGCCTTCTATTTCCTATTTTGTGCACTAAAATACTGCTTGCATGCAATAATATTAATTTCACTCATGAAAGGGCATTTTCGTTTTCCTAATCTAAACTCGGGACACGGCAGAAAGAGCTTGACATGCGACTTTCAAGCACGGTCATCATTACTAAAGGTATTCTTACCTCTAGCTGCTTTTCTTTTGTTTCTTTTTTGAGTCACTGTCCTATAATAAACTTTGACCTTTTCGAAAAGCAAAGGATTGTCTATCCAAGGAATAGATTCCTTAACTTTGTAATTTATTTGGCCTTTTAACTTTTTTTCTATTGAGGGTCACTGATGCTTTTTTTGTAGACTTAACTCATGTCTGGCATACATCATTTTAATTCTGGTATCTTTTTATATTTATATATCTTTTTATATAAATTGGTTATTTTGAAAGTGTGTACAGGTATTCATAAAACTTCTGAATTAAGATATTCTTCGGGGAAAAAAAGTTTCCCTGTTGAGTAATTGAATTGATTTGATTAGGTAAAATTAAGAAACCCTTAAAATTTGATATGTTTTATGAAACCAAAATCAGTCTCTTTATAAGAGGTTCCAATCAATTGCATGCTACAGTTTTCACCTCACATGGAAATACAACATCTACCATGAGTAAAGACAGCTTCAATAACTAGTTGAGAATAAAAAGGCATCCATGCAGGAGCAAAATATAAAGATATGATAGATAAAATAAATGCACCCAGAATTCCAGATTATAAAGCAAACTGAGTGCATTAATTTATATTGCAATTGGTTTGTGCAATTTGCATAAGTCATCGGGTTTGTAGAAATTGGGATTTTCAAAAGGGTTATAATCGGAAAAATTATGTACATTCCTAAGTAATAGATAAAATAGTCCAGCTTTAAAATGTATATTCATATAGTAGCTATAAATATACACTTTCAACTGGCTTCTATTTACAGTCAATTATTTCAATTCAAAAGCAAATACAAATTCAGCAACAATCTTTTGTTGACCCAGCAGTCAGCAGCCTTAGGTTCACGTATTGCTTTCCTTTTTTTTAAAGAAAGCAACTTGTTTCATAGTTTTCATGTATTAGTTTGGTAAGTTATAATAGTTGGTATGCAGTTGCATATGCATTGGCATATCTCATTTCCATAAAGATTACTTGGCCCTACCCCCTCAGTCATAGTTTATCGACTTTGATACTTTTGCTTAGTTTTCATGTACGTATTAGTTAGTGATTTAATGAAAATGAAACATTATAATCAATAAAAAGTACTTACATTTTCCTGGCCTTGCTTTGTGATTCTTTCACTTTTCCTAGTCCTGTTTAAATAAAGAAAAAACTAATATTACTACCGATTTGTTGAAATTTGAATAGCTACATGTATAAACAATGTATAGTGTTAGTTCTGCTTTTAATATGTAAGAATAAAAAGATGTGGCATGCTTGCAAATATGAAAACTCTCCATCAGAGAACAAATGAAATAGAATTTTCCACCTATACTTATTCTACATCCATTAAGATTAATAAAAGAACATACTGGAGTTCCAATTCCCCCCACATCACCCATATTTCATCTATCTAAGGAAGAAGGGCAATAATTAAAAGAAAACACTTCTATTTTCTGTTCTTTAAAACTTTTTATTAATTATTATGGAGAAATAAAAGCTTCAGAGCAAATGTAATGTTATTTCCATTATAATTAATTTTCCAAGCTGTATTTAAACTTGTTGATAATATTTGATCAGCACTTGTTTTCAAAAGTGTCAAAGACATTGCTGATGTAAAGTAAAACCTAGATTCTTGTTCATCTACCTGTATTTAAGAAATACCGTCCGAAATTAAATAGCCCTTTCCTCCATACTAATGACGCCTTTTGACGCCACCCTCCTTACTGAATAATGACGCCTTTTGACGCCTGTGTAGTACCTCAGTTGAAACACTTTGACTACAAAGTGTCTGTAGTTGACTTAATAAAATTTGTATCCAATATGAAAAGGAATATCATAGGAATATCCGACTTAAATTTATTTGATGAAATAGTTCTTTTTCGCAATGCCTTAATACTTTAAAGCATATGTTCAGCATTTTATTAAAAAAATCCTATGTAAATCACGTATGCAAAAATAAAACAAGTGAAACTGCGAGCTACTGCTCACTGATGATACCCCCGTCGCAAGTGGATAATATTAATAGTGTAAAAATATGCAAGTGTTCGGTAAACAGGAAGTTGTCAAGTGATGAATCTGAAAACGCATCACACGGTATAGCTGACTTATATAAATCCTGAAACCAAATTTCAGAAATCCTTGTATTGTAGTTCCTGAGAAAAATGTGAAGAAAATTTTCAACTTGGCTATCATGTGTAAAATCATACAAGTGTTCGGTTAACAGGAAGTTGTCAAGTGATCAATCTGAAAACGCATCACACGGTATAGCTGACTTAGATAAACCCTTAAACCAAATTTAAGAAATCCTTGTATTGTAGTTCCTGAGAAAAATGCGACGAAAAATATTCATGGGACGGACGGACTGACTGACGGAAGGACAGACCTAGGTAAAACAGTATACCCCCCCTTTTTGAAAGCGGGGGTATAATTAAAGCGGGGGTATAAAAAATCAATGGAGGAAAGGGATAGATGAACGAGAATCAAGAAGGCATTTCTTTTTAGTTATGTACTTTCACTTTCGTTTTATAAAGTACATGTACCTACATTGTGCTATATTATGATGTTCAGGACTAAATAAAAATGTCGCTAATAGACGTTACCCCTGACGACGTCACAAGCAAGAAGATCTGTTAAACAGTGAAACTGGTAGAATACTATGGAGGATAATATGGAGAACATTTTGATATAGTAATAGACAAAATGTAAATATTCATATTGAATATAAATATTTGGTGCATTTTCAGCCTTATTTTTTATTATACCCTCAGCTCCCACTATACATGCTACAATGTATATGTCATGCTAAAATTGAAAGAAAAAAAGTAAGTTCGATAAGGGCCATATTTGGCCTCAATTATAAAGTTCAATGCTACAAGATAAAAAATGTTTTAAGTTAACTTGAAGACTTGTGAGAAAGTTTTATAGAACAGTTTCTGTTTTACATTGTACATGTTGTAGTTATATTCTAAAGTGTTGATTTTTACATCCCAGTTAGGTCAAATAAGGGATTTTGACGAAATTTGACAAAATCGGCAGGATTTCAGCCAAATTTACCATCAGGAAATATAGAGTGCAGCCGTCGACAACCTAAATATTCAAGTTAGACATGTAAAATGTCACTACAAACATTATTGTCGAAGATCTTTTTTGTCGACATATGGTCAATAAATCCCAATTTGAAATTTAGGGCTAAAAAATGGGGCCATTTTACGGCCTTATGGAACCTACTACTTTGAATAATTATGACCATATTATTGTATCACAAAGTTTGATATATGTTAGTGGTATGAGTGTGTAAGCAAAACAGGGTCCCTTTGTCATGTCTGCTGGTTAGAAAGGGGTCGCTTTTTCATGCCCTGCTGGTGAGAAAGTATCTTATAGAACAGAATCGCTTATTTAACTGTTTAAGATACAGTCTAGAACCCCGGTCTGGAATGTTCAGCATCTATAATTTTATACGGTTTATAACAGGGTATACATTTTCTGAGCGTGTCCAGAACAGGGTATGTTTTTTGATAATTCTGTTTAGAACAGGGTATGTTTTTCGATGTGTTCTAGGTAGAACACAGTATGATTTGGAAAGTGATGTTGGCACAGTTATACCCGAAAGAATAGAGTCAGTTAACCCCCCCCCCCCACACACACACACACACACACCCCACCCGGGTTTAAGGCCTTCGTGGCCGTGCATAATACTTTGCCAGTCTTCAACCGACCAGATTTGATAAGAACCCGAATTGACTAAAGTAACCCATATTCCTTACTTTGTTTTATACTTTTGGAGCAAAAAAATTTATGAAAACACACTTTTTAGGTTCATTCTACATCATCCTACCTTTAAAAGCGTTCAAAATTTATAAAGTGCGTCTGACGAACTTAAGGAAAGGAAGTGCATTTATGACATAAAAGGAAGCCGTTGACGGAGAATATGGATCGATCCGTAGTTCATTGTTTTAATCCCTATAATGGAATGGACTACCACACAAAATGCGTAAAGCTCAAAACACTTTTACTTTTAAGCAAAGTATCAAGAAATACCTAACACAACCCTGATAAGAAATGTTTGCTACAATGTATTTGTATATTTTTTATTTTCATTTGATTGTTTGGTTTCATGTATATACATATGTTGTGTACAAGATGTAAGTTTGTACAAATTATAATTTGTACATGTTTTTTGTTCAAGTTATAAGTTTTTTGACACCTTCCTTCTTGCAACAGGTGATACAGGTGTATCTTATAAAATGTACAAGTGGAATGTTTTAAATTCAAAATATTATACTTCAACCTAACCTAATGGGTTAAATTATAATTTTATTTTTTTTCCTTATACCATATATTCATCTCCATACAAAATCTTTGTGTGGTCTTATAATGCTTTTGTATCAATGCTCAGTATTAGACTGTATCATGAAGTTGTGAAAATATGACAGAAATATGCGAAGCAAAAGACTGTGTGCTTGCATCATCCATTTGTGTTCAGCAGGTCATAAAACACTGATAACTTGTACAAAAAATCTGTACAAATTATAATTTGTACAACATTACAACTTGTACACAACATCATGTAAAAATCTTAAACAGCATTATATCAGGGAAGATTAGTTTATTGTAACTAACTGAGTTTACCCTCTTTAAATAAAGAATTTATTATTATTATTATTATTATTATTCACTAATTATTATCTATTGTTAAAAGAGGGTTTAAACCCAGGAAAAAACGGGATCCAACGATAGGTTTTAATTCAAACGCATTGGTCGTCATAAAAAAAGAGGTTCAAACCCCAGGACCCCCCTTTTTTTTAGTGGCCCCGACCAATGACACTGCGTGGAACTTGCTGAACATATGATCAAATGTTGAAAGCCAATGACATGGTTATTGAAAACTGGTGCCATCAAGGATTTGTAAATACTTGGTGGCATGTTTAGTAGTTTTTTCACAAGTTTATATAATTAGAAAAAAAATACTTACATTATAATTATAAAGAATAGGGTATATATAGTATCCAAATTAATAAGTTTACACTAAATTGTAATTGAGGAATACAATACAATAAAAGTATAAATGTTTTGTTGAATATCTCTGTTTAACACCCAAAAAAGTGTGTCACGATGATTCTGGAAAAACCCACAAAAACGTGTGTGAATTGACACAGGATGCAGAAATTATCACTGTAGCTAGCAAGATATTTGAACAACCCAACCTGTGTAATGTTAATTTTACTGATAAAATTACAAATTTGACAAATTTCATTTAATGAATGTTGACAGCCACTTAGGTTTTATGTTGTTTTTATCTCAACAGTAGTTTGGTAAAACTTTTTTGAGGGCTGTGTGTAGAACTGGTTAGATATACTGTTCCCAGTGCTAATAAACTGCAATCTGATATGTTGACAAATCGGAAAATCAAACTTTTTAATTAATAAACCAATAAAATATAAAATAAATTATTACCGATAGAGGAAAAGTGTCTTTACTGTGTTCTCTATAAACCTATGAGCATATTTTAGTATTGCCAATAAATTGAAAAATCCTCCATGATTTTTTTGTTGTGTGACTTTTCAGAAATGCTTTTTGAATGATAAACCTTTTCTAAAATTTAATCGTTCTTCTCCTTGCATGTAAGGGACGACATCAAAAATTCAATGCAGGATAACAAACTTAATTCGCATAGTTGATCAACTGACCCCCCCCCATCCCCCCTCCTTAACTTAATTTGGGGAAAATTGATTTACCAATATGGATACAGTCATGCATGTAAAACCGATTTTGGATAAACAAGACTTGCAGCAATTTTTACCCCACCCCAACCCCAATCTATTTGAATTAAGTTTTTTATCCTTCGTTGATCTGTTGATGTTGTCCCTATAAACTGAAGGGGTTGAAAACCCCAAACGCGATAAGGTTGTCAATTATACAACCAAATCATGCAAGTTTAAGTAAATATCCGTCTTCAACAATGAGCAACCCATTACGCAAAGTAAGCTATACAGGTCCCTCCATGTCAGAATGTAAAACAATTCAAATATTAAAATAGCGAGAAAAAGAAAGTGTCCACAGTACACGGATGCACCACTCGCACTATCATTTTATATGTTCAGTGGACCGTGAAATTGGGATAAATACTCTTATTTGGCAAAATTAGAAAGATCATATCATATATATATATATATATATATATAGGGAACGTGTGTACCAAGTTTCAAGTTGATCTGACTTCAACTTCAGCAAAACTACCTTGACCAATAGCTTTAACCTGAAGCGGGACAGACGGACGGACGGACGGACAGACCAGAAAACATAGTGTTCCTCTACTATCGTAGGTGGGGCATAAAAAAAACTAAAAAAAAAATAAGAAGACGTGTCATGATTGCAAATGACACAACTCTCAACAAGAGACCAAATGACATCAAATTAACAACTAACAATCACCGTACGGCCTTCAACAAGGAGAAACATCCATTACGCATAGGCAGATATAAATTCTTGTTATTAAACTCGTTCTATTATACACGTAAGTGACCCAACCTGTATTATATCCGTCTTTCAAACTGTTTCTTAATAAGATAAACTTTATCTTATTTTTATGTTTATTTAATTAATAGGTTAAGATAAAATCCTCAAATCCATAAACAACTATTTCAGTGTTATAAACCTTTACAAAAAGTATATCCGTAAGTGAACTGTATGATTGAGACTTGCTTGCTTAAATATCCAGTGACAAATATTACAAGCATACTCTCTACGATCCGTACGTAGGAAGTACACAGAAAGCTTCAAAAATGAAACGGTAAAGACCACTGCATGGTTTTCTGTTTTCAATTGAACACTAAGTATGGATTTTGTAAAAAAAAAAATGGCGAAGTGCTTTTGTTATTGTTGTTATTTTAAAGCACGTTATGTTATACTAGTAAGTGAATCAATCTGTATAGTATCCGGAATATATACTGTATCTTAATCACAGAAGAGTCGAGGGCCAATACAGCTGACCGAGAATCTATACCAGTGCCAATTCAGAAATAGCCAGTTCATAACACTTTTATTAAATAATCCAACTTTTTCAAAACAGACTTGTTCTGAATGCTGTTTTGCAATTTTGCGCCTGTCCCAAGTCAGAAGCCTCTGGCCTTTGTTTGTCTTGTATGATTTTTAATTTTACTAGTAGTTTCTTGTGTAGAATTCGGAGTTTAGTATATATCACGTCCATTATCACTGTACTAGTATACATATTTTTTAGGAGCCAGCTGAAGGACACCTACGGGTGCGGGAATTCTCGCTACATTGAAGACCTATTGGTGGCCTTCGGCTGTTGTCTGCTCTATGGTCGGATTGTTGTCGCTTTGACACATTCCTCATTTCCTTTCTTAACTTTAATCAAATGTGAATATAGGGCCAATATTTCCAATACGGACTGGCAATAATGTAAATATAGGGCTAATATTTCCAATACGGACTAGCAAGTAATTCTGAATTACATGCACAATATATGTTTACATGTAATTCAGATTTATTGCCAGTCCGTATTGGAAATATTGGACCGGGCCAAAAAGCGATATAGATCACGTGATCTTGGTCCTCAGTCATAAAACTTTACTCAGAACTTGGAGTACACAATTAGTGCTCGAAACACCAAATCCAGTATTTTGATTGATTGATTTTCGAGTCTGAGTACGATTTTCGTGCTCGAAAGTTTTATGACCGCAAGACCTTATGTAACGTTCTCAGCAACGTCATCATCGGTACCGATTATCAGGTTATCTACATGTTGATATCATAAAGTGTCAGCTGCGAGACATAATATGAAGCTTTTTGTCGAGTGAGCGTAGCGAACGAGATCAAAAAGCCTTCATATAATGTCAAGCAGCTGATATTTTACAATATCAATATGCAGATAATCTGATAATCGATTTATCGGGTTAAATTTGCGTGTTTCGGAAGTGTTTTCTTTGTTTCACCAGCACACAAAAGATGACTTGATAAGTTCGGGTCAAAGTTATTAACGTCGGTTCAAACATTATGACGTCGCTGATATGTCCGGGTCAACGTTATTAAGGCCGAGTCAACGTATTTGACGTCACAAAGACATGATACGGAATAATATTAAGAGCTGAACAGAGTGATATTATAAGTTATATGGTTCGCTACTGACCCCCTACGGATCCATAGAGGGTTAGTAAAATCCATAGGGGGTGAGGCCGGAGGCCGAGTTCCCTATGGAATTTATTCACCCTCTATGGATTCATAGGGGGTCAGTAGTTAACCGTATAACGAATTTATCGCACGCTAGACTTTTTCTGCTGCGTTTTGTTGAAAAATAAACAAAAAAACACAACAACATTAATAGATGACGTCACTATTAACGCGTCATGAACCCCCTATGAAATTTACCAACCCCCTACGGTCTCATAGGGGGTCACCACGTGACGGCTTTAAACCAATCACAACGTGATGATTTACCCGCGGTGCGATAAAGACAGTGGGACGACCGATAATGTTCCATATCAATACTGTTCCATTCGATCTATTTCTGATTAATACGTAGATTTTTAGGAAACAGCACAGTCATGCCATCAAAATCAATAGAGGCAGAGGCAGAGGCAGAGGCAGAGGGAGCTCTGGCCTTGAAGTCATAAAACTTTGCTGAGTGCTCGGAGCACAAAAATCTTGCTCGAAACATGAAATCCAGCATTTGGGAATATTAGTACAAAAAAAAAGTTTTATGACTTCACTGTCTGGTATTAACGAATCCTGATTCAGCATAGATGTCGGACCGACTAATTCAACCTGAATCACAACCTATCACTGGTCCATCTAGCTCAAATGACGATGTTTTAGTGAATGATATAAAATGTGTCAAGCATGGTTGAGCCATGAGAGAAAAAGGACAAGAGGTCCAAATTACATACAGACAAACAAAACCTGGAGAGCTTTTGCATATCTTATGTGAAAATGACAATGATCATATGGTCGTAACTTACGAACGTAGTCAGGTCGTAAGAAGAACGTGATACGACTTTACTAAGATCTACACGATCGCATTACGATCGTCAAAATTTGCATTTTTTTCACGCGATCATGGCCTAGTGTGATTGCGACATAAAATTATTTATTCTGCATTTGGTCAACTACAAATGTTCCAGTTCATGCATGCTTTATAAATATAATTCCGACATGTGTCAAAGAGACAACAACCCGATCAAAGAGCACATCACAGCCGAAGGTAACCAATGGGACTTCAATGCAGCGAGAAATCCCGCACCCGGCGTCGTGATTCAGCCGTTCCCTATACAAAAATGTATACTAGTTCAGTGATAATGACTTGTTTTTGTTTGAGGGACGTCATGAATATGCATGACATATTTGCCACTGGACGTCTAGCAAACATCAATCTATCAGAAATAGTTTAAGCAAACAGTTAAATCAAAATTACTGTTCATGTTGCAGGCCATTTTGCAATTGTATACTTCTTTGAAAATCATCAGTAACGATTGGAAACAAGCAAAAAATTGTCTATGTTTTTTCAATCTTTTTTCGTATTTCCTGTCGTTTTGTATTACATTATACGTATAATTATTATTATAATGTTATACAATTAGACAGGAAATACGAAAAAAGATTGAAAAATCATAGATAAAAATCTCCGAACCGAGTCCCTGTGATTTTTTGTACATAAATGAGGCCGTTAGTTTTCTCGTTTGAATTATTTTACATTTCGCATTTCTGAGCCATTTATAGTTGACTATGTGGTATGGGCTTTGTTCATTGTTGAAGGCTGTATGGTGACCTATAGATGTTTATTTTCTGTGTTATTTGGTCCCGTGTGGAGAGTTGTCTCATTGGCAATCATACTACATCTTCTTTTTTATATTGAACTTTATGTTTGAGAAGCGGTTTGTGTCCACTGGCGTTTGTATGCATGCAAACTCCCTTCTCATCTCACTACAGCAACCAAGAATCTAATATATGCGCAACGGTCACCATAGAGCCGCTATGACGAAGACGTAAATATTGACATTTTTTGCTGCCTTTTTATCTACCGTGTCAAATGAAACAAACATGATTGCATATGCATGGCTGCATACTATAGATTCGATTTTTGTATATGTTCATAATGTTGTTCGTCAATAAATTTAAACCCCCATGATAATTTCCGTTTTCTCCGGACAATCAAATCATTGCTAGTGCGGGTCGTCCTTTTGAATGTGTGTGATGTTTAAATTCAGAAATGAGACGTGAAATCTGATGCCTCATGATGAGAGTGCCATACAATTTTTTGTATTTTGAAGAACCTCTGAAACAACTGTTTGATGGTCCGTAATTACCCGAGGTAGGTGCCCAGTTATAATGCTATTTTCCCCGGCGTTCAATGCAGATCTATTGTATTCATTGTTAATTTGTTTTCGTCCTGATCTTCCTTATCATACGTGAAATACTTGGCACCGGACATAATGCAAATTATTGAACCATTTTAGATTTATTCTGCTTTTTATCGATCTAATGAGTATAATTCTACGATTCTTTTTTTTTATTATAAAAATCATCGACTTATCGCCGGTTCGTTGAAAACCAAACAAGCTTTTACTTCTGAAATCCGAAAAGATAACTAAGATCTTTTTGTTAATCATTATGTCGGACTAAAATTCTTTTTTTGTTGTTGATGAATTGAACAAGCACTCTGCTACTAAAAATTGATTCCCAATCACTGACTAAGTACTTCATATCAAAACCCGGAGTAGGCACATGAACGAATGTACGAATAAAAATTGTTAACTTGTATTTGTTTTTTTGTTATTATCCCAGTCTCCTTTTATTTCAATTATTAGAATAACAAAAAAAAGTACAATAAAGCGATACTAAGGACGTATACCGAGTATTTGATACGGTTTATGGGTTGATTAAATAAAGACATTCTGTCCGAAGTCAGGAATCTGATGTTCAGTAGTTGTCTATTTATGTGGTTCATAAGTGTTTCTCGTTTCTTGTTTTTTTATATAGACTAGATCGTTGCTAGACAGAATTAATAATCTTTGCACCAAAACATCAATTGAAACATCTTTCAGATTTTCGTCTGACATTTGATGGAACAGTGTTAAGCGACGTTTCTTGTGTGAAAAATCTGGGAATGTACTTTGATAAAACCATCAGTATGGAACACCAAGCAAGTGCGATCACCAAGGCTTGTTTTTACCAAATTCGGAATATTGGTCGAATTCGATCTTTAATTTCAGTTGAAGCCTGTAAAACACTAGTGTGCTCCCTAGTTACATCAAGGCTGGACTATGGCAATGCATTGTTGTACGGTACTTACACCAAAAATTATCAGTAAATTGCAGCGATCCAAAACACAGCAGCACGTTTGATAACACGAAAAAGGAAATTTGACTCAATTACGCCTGTTTTAATATCGTTACACTGGCTACCCATACATTACCGTTGCCAATATAAACTTCTTTTATATGTGTACAACGCACAGCATGGCAAAGCTCCTAGTTACCTTCAAAATTTAATTACGCCATACAAGCCAAGTAAATCCCTCAGGTCGGAAAATAGTATGCTCCTACATCCTCCAAATGACGTTCGAACGAAAAGCTACGGTGAGAGGCGTTTTGACAAGGCTGCGCCTACACTCTGGAACAATTTGCCATCGTCTTTACGGAGTGTAAATTCTTTAGTTGTTTTTAAAAAGCAACTCAAGACTCATTTATTTCGGACTGCTTTTAAGGATTTCTTGTAGATTTTATATATACTTTTATTTGACTGCATTAGTTTTAGACAGTTTTGTATATATTTTAGGGTACATGCATTTTTCGTTTCTTTTTAAAAAAAAAAATTATAAATTTTTATATGCTTGTTTGCTTCTTTTAAGATAGTGCTTTGTAATCTATGTTTTATGTATTTTTTTGTATTTTATATATTTTTAAATGTGAAGCGCTTAGAGTAATTTTTGTTATTATATAATGCGCTCTATAAATATTGTATTTATTATTTATTTATTATTCCCGTTTGAATGGTTTCACACTAGTAATTTTTGGGGTCCTTTATAGCTTGCTGTTCGGTGTGAGCCTAGGCTCCGTGTTGAAGACCGTACCTTAACCTATAACTGTTTTCTTTTAAAAATTGTGATTTGGGTGGAGAGTTGTCTCATTGGCACTCATACCATATCTTCCTACATATCTATATCATAACCAGTGTATGTGAATGTATTTTCTTTATCCAAACAAAGTAATAACATGCATAATACTGTCATGCAGTTTTTCTGTCATTTCCCAAAGAGGAAACAGCTTACGTTGGGGAATCAATTTTTATACAAAAAGATATGTCCTCACATTCTTCTTACGGGGAACTAGAGGCCAAAAGACATAGGCTGCAATAAAACACGGAACACGGGCTGATTTTCCGAGGGTTGGAACCCCCTCCTTTTTCTATATAAATCTTTTAATTAATATCGTTTCATCCATAGTGTTGGCCAATTAGAGCTCATCGCGATCTTGAAAACCTCATCACGACCGTGATGCGCCCTTACTACTATCTACACGATCGCGCTACGATCGTCAAAATTTGCATTTTTTCACAGATCGTAGTGCGATCGTGGTTTATAATAATGTGACTGCGGTATAAATTATTTATTTTGCATTCGGTCAACTACAAATGTTCAAGTTCATATACATGCTTTATAAATATAATTCCGACATACCATAAAATGAGAATGGAAATGGGGAATTTGTCAAAGAGACAACAACCCAACCAAAGAGCACATAACAGCCGAAGTCCACCAATGGGTCTTCAATGCAGCAAGAAATCTTGCATCTGGCGGTGTGATTCAGCCGTCCCCTAAACAAAAATGTCACGATACTTAATTGTTCATCAGTGATAATGGCTTTTTTTTTGTTTGAGGGATTACATGAATATACATGGCATATTTGCCACTGTACGTCTAGCAAATATTAATCTATCAAAAAAAGTTTAAGCAAACAGTTATATCCAAATTACTGTTCATGTTGCAGGCCATTTTCCAATTGTATACTTCTTTGAAAATCCTCGGTAACGATTGGAAACAAGCAAAACTATATATATGCGGTAAGAGTCAACATACAATTTAATATAATATGAATGAAAGCTTTACTCTAACGTTGACGAAATAAAAATGTATATGTATATATTTTCACAAAACAATATAAAAACTCGACAATATACATATATTTGTTTATGAAAAAAAACCAAGTAACGTAAATGCATTTTATGAAATCTACAATACTTTTAAATTAAAAAATTCCATATACATTGGTAAAATGTACTCGTGGATAGTATGAAAGCTTATTTGGGTTATTATAATATATATGATTATATGCTCTAGAGAAAAAAAATGTTAGGACGCATGCGTTAGATATTGCTACTACCACGAAAAATAGCGCTAACTAACTAATTGACGGGGAAATTTTTTAAGAAATGCTGAAATTAATATTTCAAATTATATATGAAAAGAAAGATTGCTTCGTAAATTTTCTCATTATTATAGAGAGAGAATAAAAATATAATATTATTAGGCTTCGGAAGACACAGATTATCAGAAAACACGTTTACTTAGCGTTGTCCCATGTAACAAACTCGAAACATAAAACTCGAACAATTAAAAACTAAGTCCATTGATAAGTAAAATACGGAAAAAGTGATTTTTTTTTTACAAAATTTACTTCTGAATAATATCTTATGATCAGAAATATGACGTGATATATTTCAGTATTGGTTTACTCCATTTTAAATTTGCATAGATATTTTGAAAAGAATATGATGTACGGAAATGTCCCAGGGGAAATTTAGTTTGGACACTTGAAACATTTCAGTTAAAAAAATAAAATTTTGACAGATATAATTTATTGAATTGTAAACACGATCGTTTTATACTAAATGTAAGCTCAAATATTTTAATAAATGTTGAAAATATTATTGTGTTTGTGAGTGGAAAACTACTTAAAATTGTAGAAATATTCAAAAGTAGCTCTCGCGTTTTTGTTCTGCGGCTACGTTAACGGAACACCAATCAAGTAATCGATCTTCAAGACTATGGCTTCAATATTCAATGGTATAAAATATCATGTTCTGCTTGTCGTAGACTCAAAAAGACTTCAAGTTGGAATAGATCTACGAAGACTAAAGAAAGTTCATGTGTGGTTTGGCATTGTACATGCCCACGACACCGATGTCCAGATATTGTTCGGAAGATGTTTTGAGAAGTAACGATGCTACCGGACATGTAAAATTAAACTGTTACAGTATATTACAGAACACAAAACTGGCTATCTTTGCTGTAAATACAAGTTAAAACCGGACATGGTTTACATTAAAGCTAAAAATCACAATCCCACGGCATCAAATAATTTAAAAAAAAAAACATATGATACTACCATATACCTCTAGTAGGCAGTAAAAGTGCTATATGTACGTTTTGTTTGGGTCTAGCCCAAGAATAATTAAGTTCAAGTCTTTTTAGAACGTTATCGGAAGGACATACTAATACAAAAACTTAGTACCAGTGTTATATGAACGTTATCGGAAGGACATACTCCTACAAAAACTTAGTAAATTAATGTTTTGGAAGAACATATTCCCACAAAAATTGAGTACCAGAGTTATATGAACGTTATCGGAAGGACATTTCATACAAAAACTTTGTACTAGTGTTATATGAATATTATCGGAAGGACATACTCCTACACAAACTTAGTATCAGTGTTAAATGAATGTATCCGAAGGACATACTCCTACCAAAATTGAGTACCAGTGTTATATGAACGTTATCGGAAGGTCATCACATGTATGAATTTTCGCATACCACACTTGTAAAGATCATAACATTCATGATTTCTCGTGTATCTATTGTCACTTAATCCTTCACTCAACACATGTGTCACACATTATTTTGGTACCGTCAATTTTATATTTCAAACTGTCTAACTATATTGATTTCTATTATGTACATTTCGTTTACAGCATGCATATTTAATGTATTCAATACTAAGAATGATCTAGAAAGTCGCTATGAATTTACATGTCCGAAATATTTGTTTACATCTGAAACATGTAAGATTATAAATTTCTATTTGTCAATAACCTTTTAAACTGTAAGCTAATCCAAACATCTTACAAGTTCGTTATGCAACTTTTATACGGTCATATCAAATAATTTACCGATAGATTGATCACCTATCGTAACTCTCTTTGATAAACGTAATCAATCTGTTATCTAATTTCTGTTGACGAAATGACCATTACAAACTGTGTTGCAATAGCAACTTCTATTTGGTATTTAAAGAAAGATAAATTTGTATATAAGGACTCCGTTTGGATATGCCAACGAGAGCACATGAACTGCGTTCGGATTTTCCATCGCAATCATATACATTGTTTTTGGTTTAAATTAACTAAGTTGTAACACTGATACTTTATATTTGGACTTTATTAAATGAATTTGGACTTTACCAATTTGTTTATGTTTACTGTATTGAACTGCCGACTTGTGTGTGAATAAAGAGCTAGTACCCCGCATTGTGAATCGTTCCCAAAGACGGAATCCCATTCGAAGCCATTTTGGCAATATTTATCTGGAAAGGTACAAAATCTGTAACGGTTATAATGTCTTTACGATAATAACCGTCGGAACTAAAGCTTGTACCCATACGTCACATTGTAGGCCTTCTTTTATCAGTATATGTTTTTGTATGTCTCAGACAATTACTGATTCTGCCAACTCTTTTTCAAAATATCACATCTTATCTTTCCAAGTATGGATTTTCATGTGTTTATTACGATTGCTTTTGTGACCAAATGCTTTACCACATACATCACATCTGTAAGGTTTTTCGCCAGTATGTGTTATCATGTGTGTACGACAAGAACTGCTTTGGCCAAATTCTTTTCCACAAATATAACATGCGTAAGGTTTTTCGCCAGTATGTTTTTGCATGTGTACATTATAGTTGCTCTTGGTACTAAATTCTTTACCACATTCATCACATTTGTAAGGTTTTTCACCAGTATGTGTTCTCATGTGAATTAGACAATTATCTTTTTTGCAAAACTTTTTTTCACAAATATCACATTTGTAAGGTTTTTCGCCAGTATGTGTTCTCATGTGAGTTAGACAATTACTTTTTCTGCGAAACTGTTTTCCACAAACATCACATTTGTAAGGTTGTTCACCAGTATGCTTTCTCATGTGAATTCGACAGGCGCTTTCTCGTTGAAACTCTTAATCACAAAAAACACATTTAATATGTTTTTCCACAGTATGAATTCTCATGTGTTCATTATAGTTGCCTTTCTGACCAAATTCCTTATCACATACATCACATTTTGTAAGGTTTTTCGCTAGCATGTGTTTTCATGTGAATTTGATAAATATTGTTTTGGCAAAATTCCTTTCCACAAATATCACATTTGTAAGGTTTTCCACCAGTATGGATTTTCTTGTGTATATTATAATTGCCTTTATGACCAAATACTTTTCCACATTTATCACATTTGTAAGGTGTTTCGCCAGTATGGATTTTCTTGTGAACTTTACAGTTGCTGTTTTGGACAAATCCTTTTCCACAAATATCACATTTGTAAGGTTTTTCGCCAGTATGGATTTTCTTGTGTATATTATAATTGCCTTTGCTACTAAATTCGTTACCACATACATCACATCTGTAATGTTTTTCGCCAGTATGTGTTATCATGTGTGTACGACAAGAACTGCTTTGGCCAAATTCTTTTCCACAAATATAACATGCGTAAGGTTTTTCGCCAGTATGTTTTTGCATGTGTACATTATAGTTGCTCTTGGTACTAAATTCTTTACCACATTCATCACATTTGTAAGGTTTTTCACCAGTATGTGTTCTCATGTGAATTAGACAATTATCTTTTTTGCAAAACTTTTTTTCACAAATATCACATTTGTAAGGTTTTTCGCCAGTATGTGTTCTCATGTGAGTTAGACAATTACTTTTTCTGCGAAACTGTTGTCCACAAACATCACATCTGTAAGGTTGTTCACCAGTATGCTTTCTCATGTGAATTCGACAGGCGCTTTCTCGTTGAAACTCTTGATCACAAAAAACACATTTAAAATGTTTTTCCCCAGTATGAATTCTCATGTGTTCATTATAGTTGCCTTTCTGACCAAATTCCTTATCACATACATCACATTTGTAAGGTTTTTCGCTAGCATGTGTTCTCATGTGAATTTGATAAATATTTTTTTGGCAAAATTCCTTTCCACAAATATCACATTTGTAAGGTTTTCCACCAGTATGGATTTTCTTGTGTATATTATAATTGCCTTTATGACCAAATACTTTTCCACATTTATCACATTTGTAAGGTGTTTCGCCAGTATGGATTTTCTTGTGAACTTTACAGTTACTGTTTTGGACAAATCCTTTTCCACAAATATCACATTTGTAAGGTTTTTCGCCAGTATGGATTTTCTTGTGTATATTATAATTGCCTTTGCTACTAAATTCTTTACAACATTCATCACATTTGTAAGGTTGTTTACCAGTAAGATTTTTCATTTGACGTAGACAAGAACTTTTTCGGTGAAACTCTTTGTCTGCAGTAGCCTCTTTACTGGACATAACTAAGTGTTACAGTCTGTTCACAGATGTGTTTTTTTATCTACAACATACAAATACCAATTTATTTAAAGATGGTAGGTAAACTATGTTATAATTACAACTATAAGCAGTATGTATTGTGTACATACATTTGTACTAGAAGTCTGATTTTTTTCATTTATCCCTGTTCAGGAGCACCTGAGAGCACCGCGTTTTTTTTGTGGGATTGGTTTCCCTTGATGGACCGCTGTTTATCTTGTCGTCGTTTCGTAGTTTTCCAATGCTCGCCGACTCGCTTTCGACTTTATTGAGAGTGAATGTTTCTTTGTCATCATTGGTCTCTCTTTTAACAAATAAACTAGAATATTGTGGATACCTTTTTTTTTTTTTTACAAAAACAGATTATGTCATTACTTTTGTTTGAGAACCTCTTAAAAAACTATAATTTCGACCAAAAAAAGAAAGAAAGAGATTAAGGTACAAAACTTTGATAATGGGACGAAAAAGATAAAAAAAGAAAAAAAAAAAAAAAAGATTATCAAAAAAGTATTAGGCCTAAGATCTTGCATGCCAGACGCGGGTTACATCTTCATAAGACTCTCAGTGATGCTCGAATAGAAAAAAGTTAAATAGCCAAATCAAGTATAAATTAGAAGAGGGTCAATAATTTTTCACAGATTTTTCCAAAATACGACTACGGTAAATAGTTTTGCTTGAGTTAAAAAAATCTTTAGGATTTACAAGAATTCAGAATTACGCCAACTGTAAGTTTAAAAATATGACTATGTTTACATTTACACTGTGTCTAAACCACACCGACAAAATTTGTTCGGACTCGATGGTATCTAACATCGGGCACAATGACGGAACATCAATAGACAGAAGAAAGATAGATTTCTCCTTATTTTCTTATTTTTTTTTCATGATATCAAAGAATATATATACATATACAACTATTTTCTATTGTGATATGCAATATTTTCTACAACTGTTCTATATTAACGGAGAAATAAGTAAAAATGCATGTCAAAATGACGAATTGAGTGAACCTTGCCTCGAAATTGTTTAATTTCTCGTTAAATTGTTCATTTTGTACGGAAAGAAAGGTACGGGAAGATAGATACTGACACGGAGATTGCAAAACTAGTCATTATGAGCATCTCAATACTTGTATTTCTGTGTATGGAACGAAAGAAATGGGTCGTGTCAAAATAGAACTGGCCGGTTTCGTTAATGTTTACCACCCGGTTTCGTCATAGATTTCACAATGCATAACCCGGTTTGGTAAAAAAAAAAGATTCATAATCGCATTACATTATAATTAATTGATTATTTAACTTCAGAGTTGAAAAGGAGTTTTGTGGGTCGTTGGAAAACAACTTCTTTCACCGGACAACGGCTTATTTTTTATATGAGTCTCAGATTCAAATAAATAAGAAGCAAACACTTGAATTCCTACTCTCATAGAACACAAATATTTTTATTTTACTTTGCATTCCGAAATTTTTTAACAGGAGATTGAGGTTAAAGCTCTCTAAATATGCGTTTTCTATATGAGTTATGGGAAAATATTTTGAACAAGTTTAAACTTGAAATTAAAGTTTACGGTCTTAAAAATCGAAACACACAATTGATATGTGATTTTCTCGCACAAAAGGATGGGCACCTTTATAAGTAATATAATCATTCTATGTATGTAATCTTTTCTATCATCGTTAAAAAATAAATCTTCTAAAGGATAAACGTTGATATTAAGACAAATGTATATGCATGCATAATCGACATAGAAAATGAATGTAGGATTACAACTACCATGCATTAAAATAAAATTTATTTATCACTAATTGTAACTATACTGCTATGTACAAATTAGTATAATAGTCTCAGGTCATCGACAAAATTCAATAATAATTATTTTGTTAACATTACTAAAAAAAAAACCGGGTCTGTACTGTCGCCATTGTGTTATGATGATCGTACACTGACGTTGGTCAATATATTTGACAATATATACGGACAGACGGATTCAGTTTATTTCAAAGTGGACGTTATTCGAACAGCTTTTACATACTGTCGAGTTGAACAATATTTTGATTATTTTTTGCTTTACAAAATCGTTAAATACATGAATCAATATAGTTTTGGCAACCAAAGCCGGTGGGGTCGGGGGCGTGCAACCTATACGTCTTCCAGATTCGCCACTTATCTTATAAAGTGTATACCGAATTGAAATATTGTAAGAAATGAGAAAACAGGGACACCCGGGAAATCGGATTATGTGAGTTGGATTATGCTTATTATAAACATTCTCCTTGATATTTGTAAACAAGCGAGACATAGTGATTCGAATTCATAGCGTTTTGAACTATTTGTATAAAGCTGCATATGTCAAAAGTTAGAAGGTTTGACTGGAACATATACAAGTATGGTACACAGATCTGACGATTTCTTTCTTGTTTATAATAAACATAATCCAACTCACATAATCCGATTTCGCGGATGTCCCTGTTTTTTTATTTCTTACAATATTTTAATTCGGTATACACTTTATGAGATAAGTGACGAATTTCAAGTTCTTTTTTTCGATTTCTGTACATTTTTTTTCAAATATATATGAAAGTTATATAGCAAAAATGATAAGGAAGACAAAATATACAAATAAGTCGACTTGGCCGACATCCTAATAAAACTTATTGACCTTTAATTACGAGTCTTTTTTTCCATTTCTTTGGGTTTTTACACTCCCGTTACAATTTTGACAGGACGTATTATTGTATACATCCGTCTGTCCGTCTGTCCGCCCACCTGTCCGTCCGTCCGTCCTTTCATCCGTCCGTTCCTCCATCTATCAGTCGTTCGGTCCGTCCGTCCGTGTATCAATCCGTCTATCCGTCTGTCCAGCATAAACATGTCGCATCGTAACTTGAGGACAGTTATCTTATTTCTTAAAATTTAACATAGTTATTTCTTATAATGGTCAAACGATCTGTAAACCTTTTAGTGAAAATCAAATTAAATCTTTTTGAGTTACAGGAAATGTAAGTGAAACAGGAATGTGGGTTTTTTAACATGTCGCGCCATATCTCAAAAACGAAGTATTATAACTACATCAAACTTTACATACTTCTTAGTTATATAAATCTTTTAAACTTCTGTTTACTTTTTGGTGATGTTTAAAATTTTGGTTTAATAGTGATTGATTTTTTTTTGGTAAAACAAAAGGGGGTCACTTATTGTGATGTATCTCAAAACATATTTATGATTATTGTTTACATTTTACTCACTTCTTATTAATATTAATCCGTTAAGATCTCTGTACTTTTTGGTGATGATTCAAACTTTTATTTTAGAGTTATTGAGTTTTTTGTAAAAATAGAGGTTTTCACATGGTGCGCCCTATCTCAGAAACTATTTCTGATTATTGCAAACAACTTCACTCATAAGACGACGGGCGTATCATGCGGTCATGGCGCAGCTGTTTATTGCCAATTATGATACAAAATTCCCCTCTTTGACAAATTTAAAATTAGTTTGAAGTTAAGTGAAATAAGGGATACACCTTTCATTTGGGGAAAAAATGTGTATTACCATAATAACCTATGCCCAAACGTGCCCGTTTAAAATAGATTTTAACACGCGAAGTTTACTTTACAATAAATATATATTCAAATTCTCGAAAGAAAATGTTCAGATCCGTGTTAACGCTGCTTTTTATTAATTTGTTTGTTTAAAAAAAAAAAAAAAAAAGGTGATATATATAGACGAAACCGGGTGATTGCATAGTAAATAACATTGACGAAACCGGTTTATTTTAATTTGACATGACCCTTTTCTTTCGTTCCATACACAGAAATACAAGTATTGAGATGCTTATAATAACTAAATTTGCAATCTTCGGGTCAGTATCTATCTTCCCGTACCTTTCTTTCCGTACAAAATGAACAATTTAACGAGAAATTAAACAATTTCGAGGCAAGGTTCACTCAATTCGTCATTTTGACATGCATTTTTACTTATTTCTCCGTTAATATAGAACAGTTGTAGAAAATATTGCATATCACAATAGAAAATAGTTGTATATGTATATATATTCTTTGATATCATGAAAAAAATAAGAAAATAAGAAGAAATCTACCTTTCTTCTGTCTATTGATGTTCCGTCATTGTGCCCGATGTTAGATACCATCGAGTCCGAACAAATTTTGCCGGTGTGGTTTAGACACAGTGGTTTATATCAGTGATATATCATGATAACGCAGAAATGTTGACTACGTAGCATGTAATAACCTCGGGGAGTTAACTTCAACCAGCAGATGCATTGACCCGATTGATGCGGAAAAAAAAATAATAAAATTTATTTCATATCGGTTGAGAATCAGATTCTCTTATTGGATTAAAAGGGGTCACATGACATTCATTATTCTTCAGTAATAAATTCCATCGGTCATTAACAGAAAAAACGGACCAGAAAACCGGTCGTTAACGAACTTTTACATGATAATGACCGATGGGGCGTGGTTTCCGTCTGATAATGACCGTTGGGGCGTGGTTTCCGTCTGATAATGACTGTTGGGGCGTGATTTCTCTGTTAATGACCGGTGGGGCGTGGTTTCTCTGTTTAGAGAGATGTACCTTTCACAAATAACTTAAAACTTGTACTTTATTCTTCCATAGATATAAGCTTATTGACCCTTTAAATAAACTTATTCTAAATGTTAGCAATTCATCTCTGTATTTGAATATTGGTTTTATGTCCCATTTATGCCATTATGTTTTCTGGTCTGTGTGTCAGTCCGTCTGTTCGTTCGTCCGTCCATTCGTTCGTCCCGCTTCAGGTTAAAGATTTTTGGTCCAGGTAGGTTAAAGATTATGGTCGAGAAGTTTTTCATGAAGTTGAAGTCCAATCAGCTTGAAACTTAGTACCAATGTTCCTTGTGATATGATCTTTTTAATGCCAAATTAGAGATTATACCTCATTTTCACGGTCCACTTAACATGGAAATGATAGTGCAGATGGGGCATCCGTTGACTTAGGACACAACATTTTGTTATTGGTATAAATATAGATTTTGTTACCGTAAATTAATAGCAGACTAGACACTATTGTTATATACATATGCACTTTAATGGATCTACCATCTGTCGACGCATGTATCTTGGCGTTGAACAAGGTAATGGTTTTCTCTAACTGTTTATATGACGTCTTTCCACTGCATCCATTAATTGTATGTTGGATGTGATTGATAATTGAGTCTTGATGCACGATTTTTTTTTATTGGCTTTGAACTAGCTGTCACTGACTGCGAGTCTTCTCAGATATGTACTTTTCGTTGTTGGAATGTACAAGTACCATGTCAGGTCCATGTGTTTTGTTATATGTATTTAGCCTTTTTCAACACAATTTTATAAAATTGAGAATGGACATATAGTTCGTTCATATGCTATGCTGTTACATCACTGTCCGAATTAAGGGTAGGGTTGAGATTCCGCTAACATGTTTAACCCCGCCACATTTTGTATATATTTGTCTGTACCAAGTTAGGAGCCTGTAATTTAGTTGTCGTTTGTTGCTGTGTTAAACATTTGTTTTTCGTTCAGTTGTTTTTACATTAATATACATGTAGTTTTGTCGTTTGGTTTCATATTTGTGATTTTGGGGTCTTTCAAAGCCGACAATGCGGTATGGGCTTTGCGTATTGTTGAAGGCTTTACAGTGACCTATAAAGATCTGTTAATTTCTGTGTCATTTGTTCTTTTGTGCAGAGTTGTTTAATTGGCAATCATACCACATCTGTGTTATTCTGCTTGTTTATTTTAAATATGATGGCATACAAACCATCAAAGTTTGAAAGATATTTGTCAAACAGTTTCACAGCATTTGCGTTCAAAACGCCTTGGGCAGTTGGAGTGACGGATAGATACTGTTACTATATATATATCTATATTCAATAACATTTCAGCACAGGCACTTGTTTCTGTCAATATGTGGTTTACTATCCATACCCGTACTAAAAAATCACTCGATTTTTAATTTTAGTACGGGTATGGATAGTAAACCCCATTTGTTTTTACTTGCTCTTGATGTAAACGTGTTATATTGGTCCTTATGGTATTTTGCTTAAAGTATATAATTTGATTCTTTTGTGGCCAAGAAACGTGACCGTCACGCGTTCGGCTAAAATAGAAAATAAGGATAACATGCAGTTTTTGACTTATATTTCAGAAACTAAAGTAGTTATAGTAAAATTGATAAGGAGTCAAATTATTCAACAGGTCGGCACTAATTCTGAAAAATCCGACAACCCAATGTTGGGTCACTGCCCCTGAAATGCACAGTAACTTGTTTCTGTCAATATAGGGTTTACTATCCATACCCGTACTAAAAATCACGAGTTTTAGGGCCTTTATTGTACCTTTTTCTTCCTCAGTTGGAGATATAACCCAGAGCCCAGAGGTAGATTAAAGGGGGAGCAGGGTTTTATTTCTAAAAAAAATGGTTGAATATAGAGGAAACGCAGGCGGATCAATCCATTTTAAAAAAGGGTTCCTAACCCAGGACAAAAAGGGGGGATTGTATAGGGAACAAAAAATCTTACCCCTTTTGAATCCGCCACTGTGGAATCACTGAAGAATGAGGAGAGCGGGCCCTTACTTTATGAAAATTTCTAAATCTACGCTAAATAAGCTTTTTTGTCAACAAATCATCTCGCCAACAATTACAACTAGATGCATTTACTACCTATCTATTATATCTATTATACTGACAATGAACAAATAATACAAATAAAATTCTATTTGGAAGTCTCATACCTTGATAAACTCGTAACATAGTACAAGTGACGTATTTGATCACATGAGATTCATTGCTAGAAAAAAATACCTTTTAAATTAACTAAGAAAGTTGGTTTTATATAATTTAAACAAAAAATTAAGGTATTTTACACTTTATCTATTTCATAAATAAAAAGCAAGATATACATGTTTAATTGAGATATATATGATTAAAGACCGTACACTTAAGTTATAGTTTGAAGCAAGCGCATAGGTCATCATATATATACGTCTTCAAATTTCGAGTGTCGGCATTTTACTAAAATAAACGCAATTGAGTTAATTTTTGGTGCATCTGAAAGATACTGTAAAAGCCTTTAAGAATAATACCGTAATTCAATGAACAAATAAGTTTTTCATAGAAAAATATAATATGTTTGTAGGAAATGCATACTTAAACCCCATGCCTACTTTGGTGAATATATATACTTTTCAATTAACCGGAAACTGTTCATGAGAGAAATGTAAAAATAGTTTTGATGAAACCTTTTCAAATTACGTCAACGAATAAATATCAGGAAATAAGTTAAAACTCAAATGAAACTAAAGCAATTGATGTGCTTGTACAATTCAATTGTATCTTACATCTATATCCATAAGTTGTGTCTTTGTTTATTCACTTTGGAAAAAAACACACAGATTTGTCAAATTCTGGAAATTCTGGAAAACCCAAAAATAATTGTGAGGCTGTTTATTTTATTACGTCATGTAGAAATTATGCGTATAAATATGTGACAACTGAGGTGACAACTTAACGAATCGAATATGTATGTCGTTTATACAGAGCAAACGCCACATTTATTTTTACTATACATACAATTCTTACTTTAAGTCAACAATATAAATTTTAGAACTGTATTTTCTTCAATTTAAGAACCTTGCTAAACTGCAAAAAAAGATATGTTTTAGGAAAACAAAGTTCTCAATCCCAACTTCGAAGATATTTATAAATATCTTGATTTTGGACTAATTGGTATTTTTTGCAATTTATTTTAATGTTATGATAATGTACTTCAAAGGTTAGTTTTATTTCTAGACGAGTTTAAAAAATGCAGAAAAATATAAGCTCTCTAATTATAAAAAATTCGTATATTATATTCCCGTGAAGCAATTAAAATAAGAAAAACAAAACGTGAACCTCGTTGGCAGTTTAACTGTCCGTCTGGTATATTTCGTCCCTCTTTTTTTGATCTATTAATATATAGATATCCATGATTTATCCTCATTCTGTACATGGGATTTGGAAAACTGACATGTATTCTTTTAACTTTGGACCTCAATCAAAATATTTCCATAGCTTAACTCACCTGGGTCTTTAGGTCCAGGAAACCTTATGCAATTGCCTATCTTTTGTACCTAATGTGGATAAAAGCTTAGCCGTAGGGAGTTTTGTATGAATTAAAAAAGTGAATGGAAAAATCAGCCTACCCCACCTTTGGACATCAATTAAAAAAGTTCCTTGAATTTACCCACCCGGGTCTTAAAGTCCAGATAACCTTAAGCAATTGCCTATCTTTTGTACCAAAGGTGGACAAAACCTTTGTCGTCGGGAATTTTAAATGAATGAAAGAAGGGAGTTGCTATGGACACCCTACCCCAACTTGTGACCTCAATTGAAAAACGTTCAATAACTTAACCCACCCGGGTCTTTTGGTTCATGCAACCTTATGCAATAACCTATCAGTTGTACCTTATGTGGACAAAACCTTTGCCACAGGGATTTTTTTTATAAATTAAAGAGGGGAAGTGGTAGGGTCACCCTATCCCAAATTGGCACCTCTATTAAAAACGTTAAAACACTTTACCCATCTTGGTCGTTGGGTCCAAACAACCTCTGTACTTATTGTTGACAAAAGCTTTGCCGTAGGGAACTTTTGATAAATTAAAGGAGGGAGGTGGTAGGGGCACACTACCTAAACTTTTAACCTCAATCAAAAACGTTTATAAACCTTACCCACCTTGGTCTTTGGGTCCAGACAACCTTAAACAAAATTCCTATCATTTGAACTAAGTGTGGACAAAACCTTTCCCGTAGGGATTTTTTTTATGAATTGCAGAATAGATGAGGTGGTGTCACCCTACCATAACTATTGTGTATTAAAGGGCATGAGTGGGGTGTTAGATGTATATATTATATATGAAGGTGTGATAGATACAATAGAATCATTATTACAAAGATATGATGTCTGTATGTATTATATAGTTGATTGTGTATGACTAGAATGTCACAAATGCCTGACTAGGGTGTTACAAGGGCATGCCTGGGGTGTTAGATGAAGACATTATAAATGAAGGTGTGATAGATAGTTGAGTGTGTACGACTAGGATGTCACAAATGCCTGACTAGGGTGTTACAAGGGCATGACTTGGGTGTTAGATGAAGACATTATAAATGAAGGTGTGATAGATACAATAGAATCATTATTACAAAGATATGATGTCTGTATGTGTTATATAGTTGATTGTTTATGACTAGAATGTCACAAATGCCTGACTAGGGTGCTATGAGGGCATGACTGGGGTGTTAGATGAAGACATTATAAATGAAGGTGTGATAGATACAATAGAATAATTATTACAAAGATATGATGTCTGTATGTATTATATAATTCATTGTGTATGACTAGGATGTCACAAATGCCTGACTAGGGTGTTACAAGGGCATGACTTGGGTGTTAGATGAAGACATTATAAATGAAGGTGTGATAGATACAATAGAATAATTATTACAAAGATATGATGTCTGTATGTGTTATATAGTTGATTGTTTATGACTAGAATGTCACAAATGCCTGACTAGGGTGCTATGAGGGCATGACTGGGGTGTTAGATGAAGACATTATAAATGAAGGTGTGATAGATACAATAGAACAATTATTACAAAGATATGATGTCTGTATGTATTATAAAGTTGATTGTGTATGACTAGGATGTCACAAATGCCAGACTAGGGTGTTTCAAGGGCATGACTGGGGTGTTAGATGAAGACATTATAAATGAAGATGTGATAGATACAATAGAACAGTAATTACAAAGATTTGATGTCTGTATGTACTGTATAGTTGATTGTGTAAGACTGGGATGTCTCAAATGCCTGACTATGGTGTTATCAGGGCATGACTGGGGTGTTAGATGTAGGCCTTATATATGTAGGTGTGATAGATACGATAGAACTATTATTACAAAGATGTGATGTCTGTGTGTATTATATAGTTGATTGTGTATGACTGGGATGTCCCAAATGCCCGACTAGGGTGCTATGAGGGCATGACTGGGGTGTTAGATGAAGACATTATAAATTAAGGTGTGATAGATACAATAGAACAATTATTACAAAGATATGATGTCTATGTATTATATAGTTGATTGTGTATGACTGGGATGTCCCAAATGCCTGACTAGGTTACTATGAGGGCATGACTGGGGTGTTAGATGAAGACATTATAAATGAAGGTGTGATAGATACAATAGAATAATTATTACAAAGATATGATGTCTGTATGTATTATATAGTTGATTGTGTATGACTAGGATGTCACAAATGCCTGACTAGGGTGTTACAAGGGCATGACTGGGGTGTTAGATGAGGACATTATAAATGAAGGTGTGATAGATACAATAGAACAATTATTACCAAGATATGATGTCTGTATGTATTATATAGTTGATTGTGTATGACTGGGATGTCCCAAATGCCTGACTAGGGTGCTATGAGGGCATGACTGGGGTGTAAGATGAAGACATATTATAAATGAAGGTGTGATAGATACAATACAATAATTATTACAAAGATTTGATGTCTATGTATTATATAGTTGATTGTGTATGACTAGGATGTCACAAATGCCTGAGTAGGGTGTTACAAGGGCATGACTAGGAGGTTAGATAGGACATTGTAAATAAAGGTGTGATAGATACAATAGAACAATTCTTACAAAGATATGATGTCTGTATGTATTATAAAGTTGATTGTGTATGACTAGGATGTCACAAATGCCAGACTAAGGTGTTTCAAGGGCATGACTGGGGTGTTAGATGAAGACATTATAAAATTGACTCATGCATAGCATGATATGTGGGACTTAAAATAATAAACATATTCATACAATAATTTACTTAATGTTTGGACTTAAAGATAGGTGTCAAAGGCCCAGATCATGTAATACAGTATGTCTTATAAAAATACAATAGCATTTTAATAATGATTATATATGTCGTGTACATGTTATTATTTTGTACAGGTTATGACTTGTACAAACATTTTATACAAGTAATTACTTGTATGATGCCATCATGCAATGTATTACTTGTAAAAATACAATTGTACAAGTCCATAAAAAAAAAAAAAAGATAAACACACAACAAATTGTCAAAAAAAAATCCAGAATAACAAACCCAAAGAGAGAAACTTTTGAATGAGAAGAAACACATATAACTAACAGATAGTGAGTTGTACAAGTTATTATCTTTTTCTCCACAAAAATTTTACAGGTAATTACTTGTACAATTATAGTTGTAAAGTAATGACTTGTATGATGGCATCATACAAGTCATTACTTGTACAAATATTTTGGACAAGTAATAACCTGTACAAAATAATAAAATGTACACAACATATATATAGATATAGGAAGATGTAGTATGAGTGCCAATGAGACAACTATCCATCCAAATAACAATTTATAAAAGTAAACCATTGTAGGTCAATGTACGGCCTTCAACACGGATCCTTGTATATAAGTATATATATATATTTAACAATTTCATGTAACAGTTTTGTAATTCTCGGCCACGACTTAGTAATTCGTAGCCACGAATAAGTAATTCGTAGCCACGAATAAGTAATTCGTAGCCACGAATAAGTAAATCGTGGCCACGGACAAGTAAGTCGTGGCCACGGAGAAGTATAAATCGTGGTCACGGACAAGTTAGTCGTGGCCACGAATTAGTAAAACGTGGCAAAGAACAACTTATCGTGGCCACGGACAAATAAGGTTTGGCCACGGACAAGTAATTTGTGGCCACGGACAAATAAGTCGTGGACACGGTCAAATAAGTCGTGGGCACGGATAAGCAAGCCGTGGCCACGGACAAGTAAGTCTTGGCAACGGTCATGTGTCGTGGCCACGGACAATGCTACCATTAAGTGCAGAAAACTGACGTTAAATTGGAAACACGCGCACATTCTAATTTTTCCTGCTTTCCTTGTTAGGTAAACGCTAACACACAAGTATAAATGCCGTGAGATTCCAAAATAATATGATTTTATAATTAACATAGGATATCAAATTTTACCCGGGGGGGGGGGGGGGGGGGGGGGGTATTGCCGCATTATACGTATATTCAACCCGAGTATGGTTTTATTTAAGCAGTGATACAAGAGACAATACAATGGCTTATAGTTATGATACTAAAGTGTTCTTACTTTTTGATTGACTTATTGATGTGTATATTTTTGTAATATATGCATCATTTCGTTTTTGTTGAAAGCAGGACATTTACATTATCAAAGTGAAGGAAGGAACCCGCGAATGCAGTTCATGCCGTTCCTAACATGTTACGCTTGTGTCGACGTCAAATAATATGTGTGTATTGTATTGTGTATGTGTGTATTGTATTTTGTTTGGGGTTTACATAGAGCATGGAAGTATTATATTGACCGTCATATAATACTTCCATGCATAGAGATAATAATGTGCAAAAATAGGTAAGGAGCGGGACCAAACCTATAGATAACATAATAAAGAAAGGATGAAATATAAAGAATACGTTGATTGGTTTTTTTTTTAGTTGCCTAATGACCAGTGGCAAATATTTCACGCATGTTTAGGACAAATATAATAGAGATCAAAGGATAAAGAATAAAGTGAATTGGTAAAAAATAAAAGATAAAGAATTATAGAAACGATGATAATAATTCCCAATCCCGCTTTCCGAACACACACACAACATAGCCATTACTGCCAATACTATTGATGCCAAAGTTAAAAACGTTAATATTGTTATACAAATAGACAGGCAAATACGAAAAATAAAATGAAAAAAAAACATAGATAAAAAAAACTGTTAACCGAGTCCCTGTGATTTATTGTACATAAATGAAGCCGTTATTTTTGTCGTTTAAAATGTCTTATGCATATGGTGTATATATAGCAGTCATATTTACGATATTTGAGATCTAGAACAGTTCTTAAGTACGTGGTACCCAACACCTTCACTAAAAATTAGTTAGGCTCATTTAATTTTCATAAAATTTTGACAAAGTATTTACTTTGACCATTTGACAAAAGTATAAAAATTTCAGAAACTTTGAACCAACCATTTTATCAGAAAAATTACACTGGTTATATAGCATTTTGACAAAGACTAATTTTGATCATTGAGAAGTAGGGATGTCAAAACATCTGAAATTTAATACTCGGATACTCGATCATGATACTCGAGTACTCGCAAGTACTCGGATAAATCTGAAACGTCTATTGAAAAGTTTAGATTTTAGTAAGGATGCAGTGTTTTGTTACCTTTCATAACATATTAACGAAAGACAAATGTACTACAAACATTGCTTGATCCTCTTTGTGTCATTTAAACAATGATTTACCGACCGCCGGGTTTTTTTTACAAATAACCTATCATAACAGCAATCATTGTTTGTTTGCCTGTTCATGAACCAAATTCCAACAAAATCAAAAATATTTGCATGTAAAGTCCGGCAAAGTACACAATGTATGTGTCATCTGTTCCTGATGAGTTGGTATTTTTTATGATACAACATATGTCCATTAATTTGTCAACAGCAATGTTGGACTTAAAATTACTTGTGCTTTTTCGTTTTGCTCAGTCTTACTTTTGCTGTGTTTTGTTTTTTTGAACTATCACTTGTCTGATTTTCTTTTTTTTATTTTAGCCATGCCGTTGTCAATTTATTTTCGACTTTTGGGATTGAATGTCGCTCTCGTGCTTTTGCCTATCTTGAAATTGTAAATTAAACAATTATAGATAAGCTTCAAATACAGAGCAATTAGATTAATTTAAATGTACATCTCATACCAATCACGTTTACATAGAAGTCTTGATTAACAAACAAAGGTAAGTTTGTTCGGCTTGTGGTGAGTTAATTTTTACTCCAAAGTGTTGATCCGTGTACAAACACCGTTAAAAATGTCTCTAATCAGTTGCATAGGATTCCCCGCAGTTCACTTTGATTTTGTTCTTGTTTGGAATATGTTCTAATCAACAATTTCAGACGAACAACTGTATGACTTTTTATTTTGTGTTACAAGTTGTGCACATGAAAAGGACGTTGCTGGTATTATTAAAACAATTAGTATCCACAAGATATACATATTTATGTTGTAAATTAGTTTTAATTAGTTTTTCGAAGGGGATATTTCAACGGAACCAAAGTGATTGGAAATGTGAAGAGAAATATCTCAAGATGTTTAACAGGCAAACGAGTATCCGAGTACTGAAACTGTACTCGAGTACTAGAGTACTCGTTGCTATCCCTATCGAGAAGCTTAATATATCATTAACAATTCAACGTAATTAAAACGTTTAGCTGATTTTAAAGAGTTATCTCCCTGTAGTGTTAGGTACCACCTTAAAAACACCGTAGACATCAAATGTGGGTTCGTGGCCTAGTAGTTAAGACCGATGGCTACAGTGCTGAAGGTCCCGGGTTCGATCCTGACTCGGGGCGCTGGAAATTCAGTACCATAAGTAGGGTGATTTCTACCCTCCCACACACATCTCTGAGACCTAGACCGGAGATAAAACTAGAATGGGTACTTTGGGGGCCTTGGTTGGTCAAAGTGGTCCCCGACTTTGACCTGGAGATCAATCTATAGATATCTCATCGGTTTGTCTGTTCCTGCCGAGAAGCCCGGTGGTTTTCTCCGAGTTCTTCGGCTTCCTCTACCACAACAACAGACTGCCCTGTGTCTCCTAACACCCCCTTGTGTTGGGTTGGGGATTGTCCTGGTGGTGGGTTGTATATACATACATTGTACTAAATTAAATATGATCCGGAACATTACCAAACGAGTATAATTCTCATATGGTCCAACCCGGTACGCGTATGTCGGACTATAATAGTATTCGCATATAGCTATGAACATACATATGATTCATGTACTCAGTATTATGGTCCGGAAAATATTTTTTTTTATCTTCCATATCCCCTGCGAAGACCGAATCCCTGGCCCGAATACCCATCTAATTATACTCGAGTGTCTTTCAACAGTAAACATATATTCTTGCGTCTGTCCCAAGTCCAGAGCCTCTGGCCAGTAGCGGATCCAGAAGTTTTCATAAGTGGGGGCCCACTGACTGCCTAAGAGGGTGCCCGCTCCAGTCATGCTTCGACTCAAAAACCAGTTGTTGGCATGACACGGGTTATGTTCTTCTCATATATGTTATGATGGTATGATATTAAACCCCTAACGGGAAGGATTGTGCCTGATGTTCATATGATGAAATCATAATCTTTCAGTCAGTTTAATTGAAGTCTGGAGCTGGCATGTCAGTTAACTGCTAGTAGCCTGTTGTTATTTATGTATTATTGTCATTTTGTTTATTTTTTTTTTGGTTACATCTTCTGACATCAGACTCGGACTTCTCTTCAACTGAATTTTAATGTGCGTATTGTTATGCGTTTACTTTTCTACATTGGCTAGAGGTATAGGGGGATGGTTGAGATCTCACAAACATGTTTAACCCCGCCGCATTTTTGCGCCTGTCCCAAGTCAGGAGCCTCTGGCCTTTGTTAGTCTTGTATTATTTTAATTTTAGTTTCTTGTGTACAATTTGGAAATTAGTATGGCGTTCATTATCACTGAACTAGAACAAAAATGCAAAATATGGATAAAAATCACCATTCATTGGAAATAACTTCTACATGGAGTCAGTTGACAATCTGTCTGTCTGTCTGTCTGTCTGGAAGCATATTTTTAAAGCCAAAAAAAAATCAATAGAATCTACATTTGAGTCAACACCAAATTAAAAAGTGTTGGGTATGTGTAGATAAACCATAGGAGGGGCTAAATTTCACGAGAAAGCTTTGTACAAGACTAATAAAGGCCAGCAGAGGTGGATTTAGAGAGTTTTTCAGGGGGCCCGGACCCCCTTTTCTGGGGAAAAATTGGTTGATTATATAGGGAATCACTGAATAAAATTGAGAATGGAAATGGGGAATGTGCCAAAGAGACAACAACCCGACCATTGAAAAAAACAACAGCAGAAGGTCACCAACAGGACTTCATAATAACATGCGGACTGATTCTAACTGTTATCAACATAAGTGCTGTGGTACTTACTGTTTCTCTCTTTGTATCTATTATAGTTTTTTCAAAAACTTAAACCAGATGCTCCACAGGGTGCAGCTTATACGACCCCAGAGGTGGAACCCGGAACAGTTGGGACAAGTATGGACACAACATTCAAGCTTGATACAGCTCTGAATTTGGATTGTGATTAAATAGATTAAATACAATGTAAGAGAGATCCATACAGTAAAACATAAGTTACTGTCCTAAAACTTCAAAAATGCTTGTTTTTGGCCCTTAATTCCTAGACTGTTTGCCCCATAACCCTTAAATTAGATCCCAACCTTCTACTTAATGGTATGGACATTGTGGTACAATTTCAGAATAATTGAAATACTTACACACAACTTATTGTCCTGAAACTAGATAAATGTATATTTTGGGCTCCTAATTTCTAAACCGATGGGACCACAACCCCATAAATCAATCACAACCTTCCTTTTGTTGTTATAAACATTGTGTTAAAATTTTATTGATTTCTAATTACTTATATTAAAGTTATTATCCGGAAACCATCCGTCTTCGGATGACGCTAACGATGACGACGTGATACCAATATATGCGGTCGTATAAAAAGTCTAAAGAGCCTGTGTTGTACACCGTATTCTATTATAGTTAAACAGTTGACAAATATTGTAGACAAAAAGTAGAATTTATGACAAAATTTATAAGCTTCTGTCCAAGTTTGGTACAAATCCAGAATAGTTTAAGAAATTTATAAAATAAAATTAAAACTTTAACCAGAGTGAATGTATTTGTTAACTGGCAGAAAAATAAGTAATTCTAATACTGATAATCAGGATTTTTTTTTGTACAAAATTTACTTCCTGATACATTCTTATGATTGTATCCAAGTTTCTATCCAAGTTTCGTAGAAATCCAAGATATTTAAAAAAGAATATAAACATTTCGAAACTTTAACCACAGAGTGAATGTGATGTTTGTTGGCAGAAAAACAAAGACCATTTATAAATAAAATGCTGATACACAGGATTTTTTTAACAAAATTTACCTCTGGATACTATCTTATGATCTTAAACAAGCTTCCGACCAAGTTTGGTAGAAATCCAGGATAGTTTAAGAAAGTTGTTAAAATTTCAAAAACTTTAACAATAGCGTGAATAATCATGGACCCCGCCGACACAGAATATAGGCATGGTAGGATCGCTATGTCTCGCTTTTACAACAAAAGTCACAGGCTTGACAAAAAATGCAAATACATATATAAATAAATTTGGACAGTCTATGTGATAAAAATTCAATATATAACTACGCAATAAGCATGGTAAGATTCAGTATTATATACCAAGGAACTCCATAAAATAAATTTTTGCTAAAAAAATAGAACAAAGTTTAATATGGACCCTGTGGACCAATTTATAGGTAAACAAGAATGTGTCTATAGTACAGTGATACCCCACTTGCACTATAATTTTTCATGTTCAGTGGACCGTGAAATTAGGGTCAAACCTTTGCTTTGGCATTAAAATAAGAAAGATCATATCACAGGGAACATGTTTCAAGTTGGTTGGACTTCAACTACATCAAAAAGTACCTTCAACAAAAAACTAAAACTTCAACCTGAACTTCACACTAGGATTTTCGATGTTCAGTGGAAAGTGAAATTGGGGTCAAAATTTTGATTCAGCATTGATTTAGAAAAATCATATCATGGGGAACATGTGTACTAAGTTTTAAGTTGATTAAAATTCAACTTCATCAAAAACTACCTTGACCAAAAACTTTGACCAGAAGCAGGACAGACGGTCAGGAAAAAAAACCCCAGCAAACAGAATACCCTTCTACTATCGTAGGTAGGGCATAAAAATCAAAAATCTAACAACATTGTAAGAATCAGCATAATAGTTTAAGTTTTTTTTTCGGCACCTATTTAACCCTCAAAATTAAATCAATCCTAACATTCCTTTTTTGGTTGGGAACCTGTGGTACAATTTCATAACGATCCATAGACTTTTGCTCAAGTTATTGTCCCCAAACATGAAAATCATATTCCTAAATGGTTTGGGCCATAGCCATGATAGCCCCAAAATTCAATCATAACCTTCCTTTTGAAGTTTGGAACAATTTCAGAGGAACATTCACTTATACACCAGTTATTGATATGAGTTACATGGCTGTGATATAATCAAAGAGCTGAAAGTTTTGAGGAAAAATGACGCCACTGCCTCTAATATTGGGATATTTTTTATGCAAGTCTTGATTTTCACATACCCTAATAAGTTTAACATTGCAACATGTCTCGTTATCATATAATTGATATTCGTATATGTGTGTGTGAAGTGAAGATGACAACTGACTGTTTTTTTTTTAGTACAAATGAATAGATCAAGAGTCAAGACTACCTGAATGATCTTCAGTATCCAATGACCACTAGCTGGTTTTTTTTTGGTACAAATAAATAGGTCAAGACTACCTGAATGATCTACAGTATCCAATGACTACTGGCTGATTTTTTTGTACAAATAAATAAGTCAAGAATACTGGAATGATCTACAATATCCAATGATTATTAGCTGTTCTTTTGTACTAATAAATAGGTCAAGACTATTTAAATGATCTACAATATCCAATGACTACTGGCTGTTCTTTTGTACATATTAAATAAAGACTACCTGAATGATCTAAAGTATTCTAAGTAATGTGTAATTTTGTTCTTGCAATTACAATTTTCTAAATCAAGAATACAGACTACTAGTATCCTTTTCAAACCAAATAAATATGAAGAGCCTGTTGTAACAAGCTCTTATACCCCACTAGTCCTATAACATATGACTTCGCATTCTCATTCAATTTTTAACGTTTTTATACTGATATTTTCATTTTTTTAATTTTTTTTTGAATGCAAAGTGTGGCACATTGATAGTATTTTTTTTTTATCAGAACAGTAAATAGATATAATAAATAATGCTCCCGAGGTCATATGTTATAGGACTGATTACCCTCATACTCATTAAATAAGTTACTAGTGACAGTTATTTCTGTTACTTGAAGCAAATTCTATTTCTGTAGATTTACACAATAGCATACTATTGTTATACTTGTTTTATTTCACCTTGAAGATTAGACAAATAGGGATACTCCTTTGATTTTTTATTTCATGTCAGTCAGGTCACTTTATATGAAACTTGAAACCATTCTCTGCCATATTGATATTTTATAACAACTCTGCCCATGACCCATATAATTGATATTCATTCTTTAATCATATATCATAGTAAAGCTAGTTTTTTTATTTTACACTAATCCACAATCTTTCATGTCAAATTTTTGTCTCCATTTAAGTTTATGCCATTGAACCATCATGGTATTAAACACAATTCCAAGTAATTAATATGCTGTTATAGTGGGTCACCATATATTCAACTTGGGTGGCATTCCAGTTATTGAAATTTGTGTCAGATTGGATAATGAACTAGACCTTTAGGAATTGATCTCATAATTTAATATGGAGCCATAGTATGCAACCCCTACCCGGTAACAAAAATAAACATGTCAAGCGGCAAAATTTATCACCAGAAATTACAAGTCAAGATAGGATGGATAAGTCTCCAAAATGCTTGCCAAACTGGAACTACAACAAGATCTCCAGACAAGGACGAACAAGGCATTGAAGCCAAAGTTAGTTTTTATGTGAAAAGTAGTTGAGGGGCTGATTCACGCTATTGAACCAGATGAATTCCTCTAAAAAGCATGACCGAAGAGAACCATAACTGCCGAGAAATTCAAAGAATACCACGCAACAATTATTGTGGAAAAGCAAGTGAAGAATAACTCTAACTGTGAGTGTATTGACAATCCATCAAGTAAAACACCGTACAAAATTCAAACTCATCCTTTGTAAGACAGTGATCTCACCGAATCAGCTAGACGACACTGTTTTGCACGCATCAAACGTAGAGAGCTTCAAATCTGTTCTCCCGCCCCGCCAATAAATGAATCCAGGTCCGTTCGCCCCCTACATGTTCGCGCCCAATTTTAATTGGTTTTGTGTTTAATAACTTTGTAATCAAGTTTTGGCAAGTAGTATTCTTATAAGTATAATTGTTTTCATGGTCTCAAAATAAAGTAAGACAGCATTTTTTTTTGTGTTGAATAAATCTTAATCATGTTTTGGATAGTGTATTGTTAAAAAAAATTATATTCCTTTCTAAATAAAGTGGGATTCTGTCAACGTTTTATTTTGTGTTGAATAACTGTTTATCATGTTTTGGTTAGTGTATTGCTATAACTTTTGTTTCATTGACTTGTTTCAAAATGAAGTGAGATTCTGACTACGTTTTTTATTTTTTTTTTGTGTGTTGATTAAATTTTATAATGTATAGTAATATATAATAGTGTATTGTTTCATTATTTCAGATCAAAGGGACCAAGCTGTTAAAAACAATTATCTTTTGTGTTTTTCATTTAAAATCTTCAATCTTTTACTCATACCAAGCTATAAATACATTCAGTATTTACACGAAAGCAATTAAAAACAACAATCATGATTTTCCAATTATTCAACTCGAATTTGAATTAAAATTGGGCGCGAACGTGTAGAGTGCGAACGGACCTTGGGTGCGAACGTGCGAGGTGCGAACAGACCTGATACCCCAATAAATCGGCGGCACTCTCTCAAACCGTTGTATTAAACCCAGCATCGATATCGATAACTTATTCACATGTCATACAGATTCAGTCTGTTACAGACTGTTGTAACTTTGTAAAGAAAGATTGAGTCGGTACTTACTTCTGTCTTATAACCAGTAGAAAGTGGACCAACACGGACACATTATATTTTCTTATAATAAAGGCAATTGTTTGTAAAACGAAAAGACTATCAAGTTTTCCCTGATTAATTATATATCTTTGTTTTTACAATGTTTTAGTTTTACTTCACATAATCAATAAAGTTATAAAAATAGATTTATATGTATCTTAACAACATCGTGTTGGTACACTTCGATCTTTTTGGTAATAAGAAGGAGCGGAGACCCTGTGTCATCAGATGATTCATACGCACTGCGTTGGTATTAATTTCCGATTATTCAAAACTTCGTAAATCTGGATAAAGACCAGTATCTATCCAATGGATGTCAAGATGATTCTGATTAATACTTTCTTAATGGTTGTTAAGTGGAAAGGGTAAGAAAGGCTGACATTATTTAGGAGAACTATTTTGTCTAGAAAAGTCCAGAACCATGTCAATACGGATCTATTTGTTTATTACGTTAAAAGCGAAAGCTTGAATAAATATGAAAAATATAACTAAGGGAAAGCTCAAAATACAACTGTGGTAACAATAAACATATGAACAGGTCAAAATGTTTTATTCTGTAAATAAAGTATGTAAACTGGTTCCCGGTTGATTACTACACAATAATGATAATACAAGCAGATTCCAGTTTGTATGTAAAATAGTAAATACGAAACCAAGTGCGGTAGAAAGAGAAATGTAATGGAAAGTAAATACGAACCAAGCGCGGTAGGCAAAGAAATGTAATGGAAGTTCAGGTCAATAGTATCGGAAACATGCCGCTGAAAGCGTCATTTTCCAAAAAATCCAATTGAGACATTTACTTTTATTAACAAGTAAAATGCATCTACTGTACATGTACATGAAGCTGTAGCCTTTTGCTAATGATGTTCATTTCCAGCATGATTTTCTGTTCTGCTAATCCACCAATCGTCTATGGAACTTTGCTGTATTATGCATACCAGTGGATTGAGAAAAGTGCAGCAGATTTTACAACAATGCTGACTGTCACCATGCTCAAACCAGTGAATTTGCATTTCATTGATACACAAAACTTGAAGTCTCAATCTGTTGAAAAATTAAAATCATCATTATAAACAACTTAAATAAAATTTAAACCAGATGCTCCGCAGGGCGTAGCTTTATACGACCGCAGAGGTTGAACCCTGAACGGTTAGGGCAAGTATGGACACAACATAGCTGGATTCAGCTCTAAATTTGGATTGTGATTAAATAGTTGACACAGCATAGGTTTCTGACACAGAATGAATGTGTTCTAATGAACTTAAAATTTTTGTTTCTCTTAGAGCAATTCACTATGCTGTTGAATATTAATCCTCTCAAAAAAATGTTTGAAGAAATTTTCTTTTTTATTTATGAAATTTCAAATGAGAAAAATTGAACCCAATTTTTTTAATCACATCCCCCTTTCCCTTATTCCAAAACTAATCTCAATTAAAATTTCTAATGGAGTTTGCAACAATAACTACTCATTTAAATACATCATAAAATATTAAGATGTAAAAAAACTGCTTGTTATCACTGAATGGTAAAGATTATTTTAATTTATCAGTTGGTAGTAAAAAGTGAATATACATTGTATATTGTATATAACAAAGATTTAAGTTGATTCTGGACAAAGAAAGATAACTCTAATTAATTTTTTTTTTGATATTTCACAATATTGTGCAATTAGATATTTCTTGCCATTGCGCAATACTGTGCAATTGAAAAGACTTGCTATTGCACAATACTTAATATAATAATTTTAGATCCTGATTTGGACCAACTTGAAAACTGGGCCCATAATAAAAAATCTAAGTACATTTTTGGATTCAGCATATCAAAGAACTTCAAGATTTCAATTTTTGTTAAAATCAGACTAAGTTTAATTTTGCACCCTTTGGACTTTAGTGTAGACCAATTTGAAAACAGGACCAAAAATGAAGAATCTACATACACAGTTAGATTTGGTATATCAAAGAACCCCATTTATTCAATTTTTGATGAAATCAAACAAAGTTTAATTTTGGACCCCGATTTGGACCAACTTGAAAACTGGGCCAATAATCAAGAATCTAAGTACATTTTTAGATTCAGCATATCAAAGAACCTAACTGATTCATTTTTTGTCAAAATCAAACTAAGTTTAATTTTGGACCCTTTGGACCTTAATGTAGACCAATTTGAAAACGGGACCAAAAGTTAAGAATCTACATACACAGTCATGACAGTTAGATTCAGCATATCAAAGAACCCCAATTATTCAATTTTGATGAAATCAAACAAAAGTTTAATTTTGGACCCTTTGGGCCCCTTATTATGTTGGGACCAAAACTCCCAAAATCAAACCCAACCTTTCTTTTATGGTCATAAACCTTGTGTTTAAATTTCATAGATTTCTATTTACTTATACTAACGTTATGGTGCGAAAACCAAGAAAAATGCTTATTTGGGTCCCTTTTTGGCCCCTAATTCCTAAACTGTTGGGACCTAAACTCCCAAAATCAATACCAACCTTCCTTTTGTAGTCATTAACATTGTGTTTAAATTTCATTGATTTCTATTTACTTAAACTAATGTTATTGTGCGAAAACCAAGAATAATGCTTATTTGGGCCCTTTTTTGGCCCCTAATTCCTAAACTGTTGAGACCAAAACTCCCAAAATCAATCCCAACCGTTCTTTTGTGGTCATAAACCTTGTGTCAAAATTTCATAGATTTCTATTAACTTAAACTAAAGTTATAGTGCGAAAACCAAGAAAATGCTTATTTGGGCCCTTTTTGGCCCCCAATTCCTAAAATGTTGGGACCAAAACTCCCATAATCAATACCAACCTTCCTTTTGTGGTCATAAACCTTGTGTTAAAATTTCATCGATTTCCATTCACTTTTACTAAAGTTAGAGTGCGAAAACTAAAAGTATTCGGACGCCGGACGACGACGACGATGACGCCAACGTGATAGCAATATACGACGAAAATTTTTTCAAAATTTGCGGTCATATAAAAAAATACTGTAGAAGATTCTATTTATACATATATGTACAACAACAACACTTTAAGAATGCTCCAGTTATTTATTGGGATCAACATGTTTTTAATGGCTAGACAACACTCATTAGCATGATTAGGATGAAACAAATAATAAAATCCTGATAATGTACAAAATCCGGTTGAGAAAAATTAAAACCTCACAATCTTTCTATAAATAGCAATCAAAAGAGAAAATGAATGTAAGTTAATATATACTGATATATGGAAGTAAACTATAAAAAAATAAATAAATATATTTATCATATGTTTAGTAGTAAATACAGTAGTTTTGCATATTTGATAAATAGCCTGCTGATAAATCAATATCGCGCAACTTTGATGCGCACCCTATATCGCATACCCTTTATCTCACCCCTACTTTTTTTTTTTTGCTTAAGAAAAATTTTCCTCAAAAAGGTCAATTTTTTGAATGACGACATTGTTTGGTATGTGACGTCACGAATGTCAAGTTTTCATATTGTATGCGACATCACGAACGTCAAGTTTTCATATTTTTTGGCACACTCAACATGCTAAATGCAACTATAAAAATACATAACACACAAATAAATACAATAATAAACAAAATATTATCAAAACAACAGCACGCAAAATGTAAGGTACCCATGGTGCTTCGGATAAGTAATTGAGCAGTTCTTTTAAGGCCTTTGAAACAAGACAAAAGTAGAACTGAAGGTAACCCAGTGCTATGAATCAGAAAACAGTTCATATGATATAATACTCGTCTGTTGTAATATATGATAAAGCGTATTTACTACTAAACGTATAAAATAAATTATTATCAGTTGTTTTCTGTCATGTCTGTGTAAACTTTGTGTGTTCAATCAGGAACCAATTAAGGTTCATTATAAGGAATTGAAAAATATGGCTGTGTTTACACCTCAAAAGTTACTATGAGTACAGACAAACTGCAACGTCTAGGAAAAATTTAAGGCATGGCAGGAACTAGATATATACTAGTATATAAGTTAAATATAGTATACGTTTCAGGAAATTAAAAACTTACTTGGATTTTTATGTGCAGTTTTTTTCCAGTCTGTAGAAGATAGCAAAATAAACAAACATCTGAGTTTCATTTGATACAGTCAACTCATTTACAAAGTTTAAATCACTTGGGGGCCAGGTGAGCTAAAAAAAAACATAAATAAAAACAAAATTGTCTTCATATCAAATTGTTTTCACGGAAAGTGTCTTGCAAGAAGCAAGTTCTCTTCACTCTCTGATGTCGTCCCTGCATGTTTTTCGTGATCCATGTTTCTATCTTACTTTTAGTTTTCAGAGTGGATGGTCTATTGTTTGTACTTCTGTGTCCCGGGGTTTGTCTTTTGTTCATTTATTGTCCTTCTTTATGACTATAGCTATAGTCTGGGTGTTGATTTTTGTCGAGCCTTCGACTTTAGTTGAAAAAGCGAGACTAAGCGATCCTACATTCCGTCGTCGTCGTCGGTGGCGTCCACAAATATTCACTCTGTGGTTAAAGTTTTTGAAATTTTAATAACTTTCTTAAACTATACTGAATTTCTACCAAACTTGGACAGAAGCTTGTGTATGATCATAAAAAAGTATCCAGAAGAATATTTTGTAAAAATAAAATTCCATTTTTTCCGTATTTTACTTATAAATGGACTTTGTTTTTCTGCGAGGAAACATTACATTCACTCTGTGGTTAAAGTTTTAAAAATTTTAATAACTTTCATAAACTATCCTTGATTTGTACCAAACTTGGACAGAAGCTTGTTTATGATCATAACATAGTATCAAGAAGAATATTTTGTAAAAATAAATTTCCACTTTTCCGTATTTTACTTATAAATGGACTCTGTTTTTCTGTGAGGAAACATTACATTCACTCTGTGGTTAAAGTTTTTAAAATTTTAATAACTTTCATAAACTATCCTTGATTTGTACCAAACTTGGACAGAAGCTGGTTTATAATCATAAGATAGTATCAAGAAGAATATTTTGTAAAATAAATTTCCACTTTTCCGTATTTTACTTATAAATGGACTTAATTTTTTAGCCAGAAACAAAACATTCACTCTGTGGTTTAAGTTTTTAAAGTTTTTATAATGTTCTTAAACTATCCTGGATTTCTACCAAACTTAGAAAAAAACACAACATTTATTAGATTCATAAACTATCCTGGATTTTTTACCAAACTTGGAAGCTTCTTTCCATCAAAAGACAGTATCGAGAGGGAAATTTTTTATTGATGTTTTCCTCATTTTGTTGAGTCTGCGATTAACAGCAAAAGTAGGCGAGACACTGGGTTCCGTGGAACCCTTACGAATTTTTATTTGTAAACGTGTGGTTTTGCAATGTTGCATGTCCACCGATGTCCAGACATTGTGCTAGAAAATATTTGAAGAAATACGATGCTACTGGACACAGAAAAAAATGGTCATTTCTGCATGGCGTTGGCCACCTCAGTTCATACCCCAAATTGATGTGATGATTGCGGCCAAGTGTGGATAAATTTGGGCTAGTGGTTTCAGAGAAGATTTTTGTAAAATTTTACAGACTACGACGGATTATAAACCACGACGGACGCCAAGTGATGAGAAAAGCTCACTTGGCCATTTGGGCCATTTAAGCTAAAAATGGCTACAGAAGGGGTCATAAACCTTACTGATTTAAGGAAAATGATGAATGCCTTCTGTGTGTTGTATAAAATGTGAGTTTATATATTACATGTAGTGATGCTGGGGGTGTGTATTTTGAGGTGTAAAAAGCTCCACGTGGACATTAGTCATTAAAAAATTATCATATCGGATACACATACATGTATAAATCATTGTCATATGAAAATATATGAACAGCCGACTGATCTTTGAAATGTTATAGTTTATTCCCTGCATCTAAAAAGTATAGCTCAGACGATCGTCTAGTCTTCTTTTAAATTGTCTTCAGTTAAAATTCGCAGATAAATTACTTCCATGTTGTCAATCGCCGATCCAATCATGACAATTATTTGATTGCATCCAAAGGGAAATAACTGGAAATGGTATTACAATGTTCTAAAAGATAGCTAGCGGAACCAATCTTAAATTGCGACAAGTTTTAGCTTTCTAAAAAACTATAGACTGCTTCGCTCTACACTAATTTAAGGTTATATGTGTGCATGTGGTTGTTAAATTAGTATTGGAAATGTGGTATTTTTAGATATTGATTGATATTAAATGGCTGTACTTTAAGAGTGTGCGTTTTACACCCATGCTTTTGCAATGGCCACTCAAAAGATATATAATCTTCTACATTTTAAAAAATACTTACATTGTATTTTCTGAATTTCATCTTCAAGTTGAGATCTTGCATTGGTCAACAGTAAACATTTGGAGCAGTAATTCTGATGTTGATGGTCACATTTTTCTTGAAGCAGAACATTTCCTGGATTGCTCAATGCATACTTGATACAATGGGTTTGGCATGAATTAGACATAGTTACATGGAACTTGTACTCTGTTTTTAAATATAACTTGAAATTTGCCAAGGCTGTTTTGAGGGATGAAAGTACTGTGTTATTTGATCCCAACCTTTAGAGTTTCTGTCATTCTGATAAGATTTTCAATTGCAAAAGTGCCATCAGTAGTAATATTATCAAGTCCACATAAATTAGACCGTTTTGCTGCTGAACAAGTAGTCAAAATTTTGAAAAGAGTACTGTCTGACAGAGGAGTAAAATCAGCTTCTGTGCATACTGTCTTGTACATATGTATCAGTGCAGAATGACAAGTTCTTCGTACAACTTGGGGTATATTTATGACATCTCCATTATCAAAATGCAAGTCCTTATTTCCAAAGGAACAAATTTGTATAAAATTAGGATCCAGAAAAAATGCCATTGCATGCTCCAGTTTTTCCTTATCCATCTTATCTCTGTAGTTTGGGGTCTTTTCAGTTTGTATTGTCCCAACACCAAAGCGTGTTGCATGGCTTCTACTCTGGTCAACTTTCCATTTTGACATTCCAGGTTTTAATTCTAGCAGCTGTGATTTACTGTTTAATGATGTGGTTGATATTATTGAAAGTAATTGCATTTTTAATGCATTACTGTCAGCTTCATCATATAATCTCAGTATCAAATTCAATAATTCATCTTTGCTCTCATTTTGCTTGTCAACAGCATTATTATTACAGATGTCTTCCACGAGTAGATCAAGAAGTTTTGATGACTGTCCAGGTGCAATATGGTCAAGCACTGTACAAACTGCTTCTGAGGCTTTTCTTCTTACATACCTGCGATTGAAATTAAAAAGGAGTTAGTATTACAAAATAAATGGGAATGGGTCTATGAGACACAGATGATGCCCCTGCTTGCATATTGTATGCATAACTCAGGAACAGCTAAAAAAAAATTGTAATGTATATTTTGTGGTACTAAGCATTGTGTATTCATAACATTTGGTTGAGGCAAATTTTAGTTAACTCAGAGAACAGGTAAAAAAAACCTGTTTTTCCATTTGTAAAGGGGCATAACTCTAGATTAATATAAGTGACATGACCAAAATTCAATCTTGATCTGTATTTTGTGGTAATAAGCATTTTGTATAAGTTTCATAGCATGTGCGATTTGGTTGAGACAAAATAAAGTTCAAGAATGGATACGAGAATTTAGCAATTTTTGAATTTGTAAAGGGACATAACTCTAGAACAGTTAAAGTGACACCACCAAAATTCAAACTTGATCTTGCATTGATAAGCATCGTGTATAAGTGTCATACCATTTAGTTGAGGCATTCAAAAGTTTTAGAACGGAAATCAATTTAGACAAGGGTGTAACCTAATGCCCTTCTTTTTGAGTTATTGTCGAAAATTGGAAAACTACCCACAATTTCATGAATAAAATCCCACAACTCCATGAACTCAGCAACCTTAAATTTAAAATTAATAAAAATGAAAAGGGAGACAACATTAATAAATTTAAACAATTAACCAAAGTTTCATGAAAACTGCTCAAACATTTTTGAGTTATTGTACTAAAAGTGGAAAATCCCACGTTTTGTAATGAATAATAACAAGGCAATGTAAAATAGAAAGTTAATAAAAATGGAAAAGGGAGCTGACGTCAATAGATATAAACGATTTACCAAAGTGTTATGCAAATTGGTTTAAGTAATTTTGACATGTTGATGACAGATGGACAACAGTATACCATATTATTGCATAGCAATATAATATTTCTCACAAAAAGTAACCAAAAGTTAGTGTGCAATAAATTCTAATATTGCACTAGTGCAATAAACGTCAAAATTCATGACATCATCAACGAAAAAATCTTAGTTTAAACCAATTTTTACTTCCAAATATCATATTGCTATACAATAAAAGGGTTATTGCATGAATATTGGTGAATATTGTCCCTCGCAAGCTCGTGTAATATAAAATTCTACTCGGGGCAATATTCCCCAATATTCATGCAATAACCCTATAATACTTCACGTAAACAGGCATATACAAATAAAAAGAACTGTCCTTGGACAGATGAGAAAATTATAGATCTTTTTTGCCCTGTTCAAGTAAAAATAATTCAGGACTGTGTGTATAGTTATTTTCCATTAAAAAAACTGTTGTTATATTTGTTTATTTAATCCTTGGCTATTGCTCTGTATGAAATTTAAATATAATATATGCAGTCAATGATTATATGATTTATATGCCATGAATTGTTTCTATAATGACCTCTCTGTTGTTTAAGAACTCTTAAAAAATACCTCTTAGTACTATCTTGTACACATTCCAATGGCTGTTGAAGTATGTATTTGATAGGACTCATGTTTCCACTACTTAGATTTTGAAGTGGCTCATTCAAAACATGTATTCCGCTGTTGAGATGCTTTTGACCATCTGAAGTTAGGCTCCAACTGGATTCTTGTGACAATGATGGTTCAGACTGAAAAACAAATGTTTACAATTTTGCTTTCTATCAAATTTTGACAACTGTTAACCATTTCAAATACTAAGAAATAAAACATTTTAATGGACATAATAGTTGTTGGTACATATGAAGGGACAGGTTTTAAAATATTCAAATCAAGTTGAACTCCATGAAATATTTATGTGCCTGCTGTAGGCCAGGAACATTTATATTTTTTTTAGTGTTCCTCATTGTTTAATTATGAAACCAAAACTTTTTTTAAAGCTTTTATGATGAACAATTTTTTAATCGAATCTCTTATCAGATTTCATCAAATTTTTTAAGAGCATTATCAGACTTAAGAATTATTTTTTAATTTTGTGGCAATAGGGCCTAGCTGGCAATGATTGATCACATTTTCTTTGAACCTCAGTGGTCATTAAGTCCACTCACATTTAAACCAGCCTTGCAGTAGTTTATTAAATAATAATTTGTATAAAACCTTCAATGCGGCTTCATTGGTCGTGTGGTCCAATTATTAATAAAAAAAATTTTTAAGGGTCCCTGGAAACCAGTGTCTCGCCTACTTTTGCTGTAACCACAGAGTGAATATTTGTAGATGTCACCGCCGCCGCTGTAATGTAGGATCGCTCAGTCTCGCTTTTTTGACTGAAGTCGAAGGCTCATTAAGAATCCCAGATCCTGTCTTATTTTACTTGATGTTGACTGTGTAGACTGTGTAGTATTCTTTTTTTTTTTTATATTCTTATATATTCAATGTTTTAATTTGTTTTTTGTCTCATGGACATTTTTTCCCCATTACAATATTGAAATGTAAATAACATTTTCACCAAACTTGGGTATGGGAACACTATATTTACCTGTGATGATACTTCATACAGTCCTGGTGTATCAAAACAACTGACAATTTCTCTGCGTGGTCTTTTCAATACAGGCTCTTCATTCTGATAAAATTCAATGTTTGCATTCATGAAATTAAGAAAATCCCTAAACATTAGACATACATCATTATTGATTGAATCAGCTAGAATATTAAGCAAGCTTGCTGGGGCAAGCTGATGAAGTGTATAAATAATAAAATGTCATTATAATTTTGGTGGCAATACGTCTATTTTTTTGTTGAAAAAACAAGTGAAACTGCGAGCTACTGCTCACTGATGATACCCCCGCCGCAAGTGGATAATATTAATAGTGTAAAAATATGCAAGTGTTCTGTAAACAGGAAGTTGTCGAGTGATGAATCTGAAAACGCATCACACGGTATAGCTGACTTATATAAATCCTGAAACCAAATTTCAGAAATCCTTGTATTGTAGTTCCTGAGAAAAATGTGACGAAAATTTTCAACTTGGCTGTCATGTTTAAAATCATACAAGTGTTCGGTAAACAGGAAGTTGTCTAGTGATGAATCTGAAAACGCATCACACGGTATGGCTGACATATATAAATGACAGAAAGGGTGGATGTGTAGTTCCTGAGAAAAATGTGACGAAAATTTTCAACTTGGCTATCATGTGTAAAATCATACAAGTGTTCGGTAAACAGGAAGTTGTCAAGTGATCAATCTGAAAACGCATCACACGGTATAGCTGACTTAGATAATCCTTGTATTGTATTGTAGTTCCTGAGAAAAATGTGACGAAAATTTTCAACTTGGCTATCATGTGTAAAATCATACAAGTGTTCGGTAAACAGGAAGTTGTCAAGTGATGAATCTGAAAACGCATCACACGGTATGGCTGACATATATAAATGTTGATACCAAATTACAGAAAGGGTGGATGTGTAGTTCCTGAGAAATGTGACGAAAATTTTCAACTTGGCTATCATGTGTAAAATCATACGAGTGTTCGGTAAACAGGAAGTTATCAAGTGATCAATCTGAAAACACATCACACGGTATAGCTGACTTAGATAAACCCTGAAACCAAATTTCAGAAATCCTTGTATTGTATTGTAGTTCCTGAGAAAAATGTGACGAAAATTTTCAACTTGGGTATCATGTGTAAAATCATACAAGTGTTCGGTAAACAGGAAGTTGTCAAGTGATCAATCTGAAAACGCATCACACGGTATAGCTGACTTAGATAATCCTTGTATTGTATTGTAGTTCCTGAGAAAAATGTGACGAAAATTTTCAACTTGGCTATCATGTGTAAAATCATACAAGTGTTCGGTAAACAGGAAGTTGTCAAGTGATGAATCTGAAAACGCATCACACGGTATGGCTGACATATATAAATGTTGATACCAAATTACAGAAAGGGTGGATGTGTAGTTCCTGAGAAATGTGACGAAAATTTTCAACTTGGGTATCATGTGTAAAATCATACAAGTGTTCGGTAAACAGAAAGTTGTCAAGATTATGAATCTGAAAACGCATCACACGGTATATGGCTGACATATATAAATGTTGATACCAAATTACAGAAAGGGTGGAAGTGTAGTTCCTGAGAAAAATGTGACGAAAGTTTCATGGGACGGACTGACTGACGGATGGACAGACTGACGGACGGACAGACAGAGGTAAAACAGTATACCCCCCCTTTTTTAAAGCGGGGGTATAAAAAAACAGTTTTGCAAAACTACTTTTAATCATACAAAATATTGTGATAGTTACTAAGCTGTATATATATATATATATATACGGTATGTATGTATGCTGCTGTACTATTACGTACATAGTATTGGGTTTACACATTGATATCGTAAAATATCAGCTGTTAGCCACATTGAATGTGAACCTTTTTAGTGATTGAGTGCAGCAACAAATTAATAATCAAAGTACTGAAGTACTGAACATTGGATGACCCAAGTTCTTGTGGATTGTCCAAAAAGTACTTGTCTTAGAAAAAAAATCACATCTCTATTCCTGAGAGTGAGTCTCTCGTGGGTGGATGATAAAAGCCACTTTACGCTGGCGTATTGGGGAGCAGCCACGTGTGTGTACAAATATATATATATATATATAATTTCAATTTTTCTAATAGAATGGATTTGGGTAGGCATTTGTATCTTCCTGCAAAAAATCTGTAATCATCCATGCAGAGTTATAGTTCCTTGAGATTGCAAAGATACTTACATTCTTAAGATACTCTTCTGCATGCATGTACATAGATATTAATGTTATTTACTTTATAGCAAGCGGTAATGAATGTTTGTTTGCACTTGATGATGTTAAAGCTGTGATATTAATAGAATTTCAGAGCAACTGAGCAGACGACTATAGGAAGGAGGATAAATGACATCATTGCCTAATATTTTTGAAGATTATTGACCTGTAAATGTTTACTTTTGACATAATTAAAGAACCTTAGTGAGCACGCTCACATACCCCACGTCCCCACATTGTCATTGGAGAAATTAAATAAGTGTAAGAAAAAAAAAAATTGTATAAGAAAAAATATTGAATAATAATTTCCTGTCAATATATATCATGTATATGCACATCAACATAGTATGTCCTTATTATCTACAAAATTTCATGAAATTCTGTTGTGTGGTTTCAGAGGAGTTGAAATGACAAACTGTTGCAGAAGTATATTGAAGCAAATAAGTTCAAAGGGGCGTAACTCCTAGAAAAAAAAATTGAATCGACATTTCCTGTTGATATGCACATCTACATAGTATGTCCTTATTATCTAAAATGTTCATGAAATTCTGTTGTGTGGTTTCAGAGGAGTTGAGATGACAAACTGTTGAAGTAGTACCTTAAAGCAAATAAGTTCAAAGAGATGTAACTCCTAGAAAAAAAATTGAATCGTAATTTCCTGTCGATATGCACATCTACATAGTATGTCCTTATTATCTTAAAAGGTTTCATGAAATTCTGTTGTGTAGTTTCAGAGGAGTTGCGATGACAAACTGTTGCAGTAGTACAATAAAGTAAATAAGTTCAAAGGGGGGTAACTCCTAGAAAAAAAATTGAATCTTAATTTCCTGTCGATATGCACATCTACATAGTATGTCCTTATTATCTAAAAAGGTTTCGTGAAATTCTGTTGTGTAGTTTCAGAGGAGTTGCGATGACAAACTGTTGCAGTAGTACATTAAGCAAATAAGTTCAAAGGGGCGTAACTCTTATAAAAAAAATTGAATCGCAATTTCCTGTCGATATGCACAACTACATAGTATGTCCTTTTCATCTGAAAAGGTTTCGTGAAATTCTGTTGTGTGGTTTGAGAGGAGTTGCGATGACAAGAAACAGGACTGACGGACGGACGGACTGACGGGTCAAAAACATTATACCCTCCGCAACGGTATAATAAATTATGACTAGGAGGAAAAGTTGTCTCATTGGGACTTATACCATATCAGTCATCTTCTCATATCTACATGAATATACATGTAATCATGATAATAAAAAAGTTTTAAGTGCATCATCTACAAAAAGTTTGAAATAAATTTGTTTGTAGACCAGAGAAGTTTTACATATTTTGGCAACATAGTATAGTGTGTACAATAATGAAGGTTTATACCTTTAATAAGTTATCTGGCTTGAAGTCTTTATTTTCTTCTACAGGATCTGCTCTACTTGGTGCTACAAATATCTGAAAAATAAAATAGAAAAAATATTCTTCAAGGCCTTACAAACATTGAAAATAACTAGAAAAACAAGAATATGTCCATAGATCACATGAGCCCCAATTGCACTATCAATTACTATGTTCAGTGGACAATTTGGCATTGAGATTAAAATATCATATCTTAGGCAAGATTGGTACTAAATTTTAAGTTGATTAAATGTACTTTATCAAAAACTTCTTTCACCTGAAACTGTAACCTGAAGACGGACAAACAGACCAATGGACAGACAGATGAACGGACAGACAAAAAAAATATAATGCCCTTTGTCAGGGCATAAAAACCTACAATCATAAAATATTTGAAGAAATGTTTACATTGAATCAATATCATAACAAGCTGATCACTAAAATCAATATATCCGTCTAATGTGCAACTCCTTTTGACAATGTTTGACAGGTCTCAGAATAACTTTTGTTCATTGTTAAAATGTAATACATGTACATGTTACTTACATGTATACTAGTCCTGACATTATATTTTATTGTCATGAAAAAAGCATGATTTTATAAACATGTAATGTAAAACTGGTCCCGGGTTAGAAGTAAGGTTGGGATCCTGCTAACATTTTTAATTTTGACTCATTCTGAAGTTATGTGCCTGTCCCAAGTCAGGAGCCTGTAATTAAGTGGTTGATATATGTTGCTGTGTAACATATATTGGTTTTCCTTAAAAAAAAGAATTTTTACCCTAATTATAGGCCCTTATTTTTCTAGTATGAATGGTTTTACATTTGTGATTTCACGGCTTTTTATATCTGACTTTGCTGTATGGGACACGGGGGGTCTCAACATAGGATTTTGGGTACAGGTGTGCAGCTGGGATTTTAAAAACACCCCCCATTCATATATTGAATAATTGTGAAATCCCTACCTATACATATATTTCACAGCGAAATCATAACCCATTCATATATTTATCAGCTCAAATAGTACCTATATGCATATACAATCTTATTATACATCAAAAACACTTTTCAATTATACAATACACTTTAATTTATATGAAACATTGAACTTTTCAAACAATAACAAGTAAAAACACTGTTTTGAAGGTGCAATAGCACAAACAATATGACTTCACAGCTGGTTATAATTATGAGCCAAAAACGCGCAGTTTTGAGGAAATAAACCTGTATTTAATGCATTTTTTTTGCTCTATGAGCAATCAGTTGAAAAGTTAAGCAAATTCTGCACAATTTTTTGAAAAATTTAATTTAACAAACAGTAATAGAAGTTCCGTGTTGAAGGCCGTACTTTGACCTATAACTGTTAACTTTTTATACATTGTGACTTGCATGGAGAGTTGTCTCATTGACACTCATACCACATCTTCTTATTTATAAGTAATAGAAAACTCTTTGGTGGTTTTGCACCTATGTAATGTAGTGGATTTGCTTCTGTATCCTTGAACTTCGGCGATTGTCCGATTCAGAATGTGACGGGATAACAACTTCAGCAAATCTCCCATCAAAGTCCTGAAATGCATGTTGATGTGAAACTGATCTCTTCTGTCCTGTAGCTCTACCTTCTTTTGTTTTACCATGGTTTGTGTTCATTAACTTTTCGACTGATTGCTCAATAACAGATAATTCTTCTGCAGAAAGAATTAATACACCAGATTGAAATGTTAAATTGACATGGCATATGATATCAGAGGCTGTTATTGAGACTATTTCAAATATGTTAATCTTGTACGTGTCTTCACTTATCCTCTCGTACTTTGAAAATGTAATTTGTAAGTCGTTTAAAAAGTCTGCCGAAAAAGAAACCGTATCTTTATGTCCAACTGCCTTTTGTTTTTAGCTACAATTGTTCTTTGCATCCTTTTGATGCGTCCAATTTGAAAAGTCTTTGCTGTCCTATCAACATAGGCGAAGTCCTCAAAAAGATTAATGCCGTTGTCTGTTCCTAATTGTGCCGATTTGGCCATATTTGGTAAGGCAGCCTGTCGTACACGCACTAACCTGTAACAAATATAAATCGTCAATTTTCGAAATTAAATCCATTTTTGGAGGCTTTTTTTAAGTTTCAAATGCACTTAAAATTTGCCTAAATTAAATATTTCATAAATATTTAAAAAACTAGTTTTCCTATGCATGTAGGAATTCATACGCATGATGCCATGAAAGAGGGTTTAAACACTGGGTTTATACATAAAAAACATTGGCCTTCTTTTACTTTAGGGATCCCAACCCATAAAGAACTCTACACAAGAGTGCACACGCTGAAATGTCTCGCCTTCTTTACTAATTATTGATATTATGTTGATAGTCCTAAGTATAAAGCTTTATTAAAAACTGTCACATAAACTTAGCATTAACCAAGATAACTAAACAAAGACCAATGAACCATGAAAATGAGGTCAAGGTCAGATGAACCATGCCAGGCAGACATGTACAGCTAACAATGCTTCCATACAACAAATATAGTTGACCTATTACTTATAGTTTAAGAAAAATAGATCAAAACACAAAAACTTAACACTGAGCAATGAACCGTGAAAATGAGGTCGAGGTCAAATAAAACCTGCGGGACTGACATAAAGATCATAAAATATTTCCATACACCAAATATAGTTGACCTATGGCATATAGTATTAGATAAAAAGACCAAAACTCAAAAACTTAACTTTGACCACTCAACCATGAAAATAAGGTCAAGGTCAGATGACATCTGCCCGCTAGACATGTACATCTTACAATCATTCCATACAACAAATATAGTAGATCTATTGCATAAAGTATGAGAAAAACAGACCAAAACACAAAAACTTAACTATAACTACTGAACCATGAAAATGAGGTCAAGGTCAGATGACACCTGCCAGTTGGACATGTACACCTTACAGTCCTTCCATACACCGAATATACTAGACCTATTGCTTATAGTATCTGAGATATGGACTTGACCACCAAAACTTAACCTTGTTCACTGATCCATGAAATGAGGTCGAGGTCAAGTGAAAACTGTCTGACGGGCATGAGGACCTTGCAAGGTACGCACATACCAAATATAATTATCCTATTACTTATAATAAGAGAGAATTCAACATTACAAAAAATCTGAATTTTTTTTTCAAGAGGTCACTGAACCATGAAAATGAGGTCAAGGACATTTGACATGTGACTGACGGAAACTTCGTAACATGAGGCATCTATATACAAAGTATGAAGCATCCAGGTCTTCCACCCTCTAAAATATAAAGCTTTTAAAAAGTTAGCTAACGCCGCTGCCGTAGCCGCCGCCGGATCACTATCCCTATGTCGAGCTTTCTGCAACAAAAGTTGCAGGCTCGACAAAAACTATTCTTAACCTCAAACCTCAAACCTTGCCGTAACCCATACTTAAACCTAACACTAGCCCTAACCCTTACCTAAAACAACCCCTAACCTAACCATAACCACGAATGCTCCTTAACTCTAAAGTATAGGGACCCTTAAAGTAAAAGAAGGCCAAAACATTAGATATGCTATGTTGCCAATGACCAAATGAGACACCTCTCCGTCCAAGACCCAAGTTATTTAATGTATGCAATTATAGGTCAGAGCATGACCTTCAATGTTTCGGTTGTCATGATTCTCACAAATCAAATCAAGACAGCCCCAAGCATCGCTTTACTCTGTACTATTGATTAAAATAAACCACAGTTCACCTCCTTGCTCTCTACCCGCCTTTATTCATATGTTTTGCATTGCGACCACAGGAAAATGTTATTATAAATTTGTAAGTCATTTCCGTATGTATTTTAAAAACAAATCGATTATTCCATTGGTTTTTTTTAAAAGGTGTATGCATCAATGACCCACTGCAAGGACCCCTCATCAATCTTTTTGTAGGCAGCTGACATTTTTGCCGGCATCGTGCTATTTTGCCGGCTATGATTAAAATTTCTTATTTTTCCGCTTTGTCAGTTCTTTGTGTATAACGACTTATACATTGTATATGAGTGAATTTGTAAAATTATTTTTTAAATTCTAAGACAATCTGCATTGGTTTTGTTTTTGATTTTTCTTAAAAGGAAGATTGCTTTAGAAATATGCTATTTTGCCTGCTATAATTAGATATTTTGATAAATAGCCACTGCCTTTTTGTATGGCTTATATTTAAGGGCATGAAAGATATCTGACAAAAAATAATGTATCTGTAAGAATTAACTGCATACCTGTCTTTTGATAAATTTGGGTCTTCATTTAGAAGTTTTACAAGAGTTGTCTTATGTTGGATGCCATGTTCTGGAACCAGAAGTGTTGCGTCTATTCTTTGTCTAAAAAATATTAATTGTCTCTGAAATTCCATTGAATTAAGTGATCTTTTGTACATCTTTCATTAATAGTTGTCATGGTTGTATTCAGTAAAAGTATGTGAAGAATCTTATCATAATTCCCATGCTTAACTATAACATTTATATAATATAAAGATGTTTTTACTTATTGGGTTTGTTTTTTGTGCATATAGTACTGGCTAGCAATACACATTTTCGGGTACTGATGGGGGTGATTCAAGCATAGCTGGTGACAGAATCACACCTGGCAATAATTTGATTGGTTGCTTCTGAGTCCTTTGATAACGTTGTGCGAGCCTCATGTAACTTCTTTTAATGTCTTATTTCCTCAGTGTTTGTTACAGTAAAGGTTATCTTTCTTCTTAATTAATTCAGCGTACTCAAACATAAATAAATATAAGCAACAGTAGTATACCGCTGTTCACAAAGTCATAATACGATAAAAAGTGAACAATCCGTGAAACACACCAAAACCGAGGGAAACAACCAACCACAAGAAAACAGCAAACACATAATTACACAAAGCCTAACACCAAAACACAGAAACGGACTGTCTGATTTACAGTTTCCAATTCATGACTTGGCACAGGACATTATTCCGGAAAATAATGGTCGATTTAACCTGGTTTTATGGCCAGTCAAACCTCCCGCATGTATGGCAAGTGTAAAAAATAACACATACATCACACCACTGTAGACTAAAAAACAGACATATCAGTAACATTCACCACAAAGAACAACTGTGACATAGATAAATAATGCGTACATTACATGTGTACAGGTTTTATGAGAGAGAGAAAATGCATGTCCCATGACACGGTAAATCACTATCGCCTTAGAATTCCTGAATATATATATATTAAATATATTAAATTACCGTTTCTGTAAAGAGCTCGGTATACTGTCATCAATATTAACGCTATTCTGGTCAGAGTGTTCTTCAAAATTGTCGATTGCTACATCTATACATTCATGCATTTCCATGAATTCTGAACTTGTTGGTTCAAAAATGTCTGAAATATATTGATAAAGGTTACATTAGATACAAGTAAAAAAAATCATCTCTGTTTTATATTAAGAAGCTTTGATTTTTGGATAAAACAATACATTTGTAGTTGTGTTTGCTTTTATTGTTTTAACAAGTATCCAATCAAAAAAATAGAATATCGAATAATATTAAAAAAATGACAATCAACAATGATATTAAGGTGTTGTTCCATGTCACGATTTTTTCTTCTTAGACATTTCCATTTTCGTGAATTTCTAAGACATCTACATTTTGTATTCACATTATGTAATGAATAAACTTGTGCAATTTAAACCTATGCTATAATACTGTTTTTTTTTAAACATTCAATGGAACTGAGGTCGTGTTGACAAATCTCTTGACTAGGGATTTCAAAAAATGTTTTATATTAATAATATATTTTTATATGTTTATTAACTTGTATTTGTTCTTTTTGTCAAAAGGCAAGAAATCATTTTAACACCTATGCATAATTAATTCTACAGAACAAACTATTGTTTAAAGAACATGTAGAACTATAAATTATTGTTATTGGAAACAAGTGACTAAAAATTGTTTCATGTATGATGACATATTGATCGCAAAATTTGTCTAAAAATAGTTCGATCTTACAAGTTAGAACCTGAAGAATACTTTTAAAAGAATTATGACCATAGTCTGTCATATATACTTTCAGGCACACGTGTTTTCAGGTGCCTTAAGTCAATAGACTGTTTTGAACATAATGTACTTACTCATTGGCGAATATGTAGAGTTCTCATCTTGACTATCATCACTACTATCATGTATTTCCTGAGTTTCATCCGTAGCAATACATGGATCCAAATCGTCGTCATCGCAATATTCATCAGAATCGTGATTGTTGTTGTTACATGTATCCCCTGATAGATTTTTAAACAGTTTATCATGGTTACAATTATCAAAGGGTTTATAAAACCATCCATAATTGTCATCAGTATCGTCGTCATCATCCCCATCATCATCATCCCCGTCGTCATCATCAAACCCTAAATCTATGTTGAGGTCACGTGGAATTATTCCAAGTTCCTTTGCAAGATCTTGGGCACGACGTATTCCAATTTTCCATGCAGAAATTTCTTCGCCTAAAGCAGGGTAGTCTCTCAAGGAACATGTTACTCCTCCAGGATACTGACTTTTCCATACATTCTCCTGCTTAATGTGGGCTTTGGCAAACTTTGGGGCATTATCATTAGCTTCAATCTGACTTAGTCGGATCATATGGCTTACATTGCGATACATTTGACCATATGGATACAAATGATGGTTGCCTACAAACTGGCCATTCTTTGAAAAGAAGTCTTCGCAACAATCTGACCCTGTTAGATGGAGTAAGCATTGGCTGTTTGGAAAATTATCTCTGTAGAAGCAAATAAGCATTACTGCAAAGTGAACTGAAATTAATATGTCGCAATATGTTTCTCGGGACAAAAAATTGGAGGTCAGAGTAAGTGCTTGATTAAGGTAAACATAATTCCGCCAAATTCCTAGAAAATGTGTGACAAATCCTGCGAGAGAGATACGTTCAGCAAGCGAAGCTTTCGGACTGAAGAAAATGTCAACATACTGATGTACCACATAAAGAAAGGCCTTAGTTCCTTTGACTGAAGGAATAGGAGCACGGTCGTCACTTCTATTAATTAGATCATTGAGACAATCTTGCACCCTCTGAAATGATAACTCCTGTGCTACTTTCCAGTTTTGACGATCACGATCTCTCCGTACATGATCTCGTGTCAACCCGTGCACTAAAACAGGGAATGATCTCATAACCAGCTCAATTTGGTTCATATGTACAAGCAAATCTGGTCCAATATGTAGCATTCTTGATGTATGATCAAGGTGATTTATGATTTTCTTATGGTTATATTATGTATTACGTCTTGATCTCCAATTTCTCTTATTACATAACCATTTTCAACCACTTCTTTCCTAGCTGAAAATATGAAACCAAGATGTCATCCAATAGGTCTGAATCTGTCTCCTGCGGTACATGTCATGAGTTGTAAATGCAGTTTTCTTCGCCTGCTGTCACCATCAGAACTATTACCTATAAGCGGTCCTAATTCATGTTCCAGATGTAGCTCATACAAATTTTGTACCTTTTGCCACTGATGGTATACAGTATGATGAGTGAATCGGTTGCATGTTGGCATAAGTAATGCTACTAAATGTGGAATCTTTTCATGCAAAGGATTAAGTAATATAACTCTTGCATATTTACCAATAATGTTCTTGTCAAATGCATTTACCAGACGGTCATAAGCATCACGGTCGTTGCCAACTTTTATGTGATTATTCTCCATGCATTTGTGGTTGTCTTTAGGTCCACAAAACCCCAAAAGTTCATCTCTATCTTGGTGATGCATAACAGTACCAACAATAGCTGGTCTCATCTTCTGCCGCTAAAACAGGAGTTTGTGGTATTTTGTAAATTTCCATAATACCCTTTACTAGTTTTGAATAGTAAACAAAGTTTTTTTCTTGTATTCCAGGAGCCATTTCGAAAGTGTGCAATTTCCGCCATCGATACATGGTATTCAGATTTGGCCCTTCCAAGTTAATTGCAACAAAGTTTGCCAGTTTCGGACCTCCCATGATTAACAGTGCTTCGAAAATTTTTTCGTGTACTAGACTTATATCGTTTCCCGTGCGGTCCTTGCACATGGAAATTGTTGGCAATCGATTCAATTGTTTCAAGGAAAACATTTTTGTTGTCTAAAATTCCCTTTTCCTCAGCTTTTACTAGCTTATGGCAAATTGCCTTGATGTCACCTCTTGAACTAAATTCTGTCAATTTCTCTCTAAGTGTTCTTGTACGTAATTTTAATCGAATGTGTTTGCTTTTAAGAAAAAATGCATCTGAACGACACTTTTTAAGTTCTTCAGATTTCTTTTGAAGTAAATTAAGTTGTTCTGTTTTAGTCATGTAATCAAAACGAACCTTTGTTGAGTCCATGTTCCCATCATTTACGTTGAGAGTATGTAAGAGTAACCTCTTTTTGAAGGATGGCAAAGTAGGTATACCTTTGCACAGCTCACATATGTTTCCTTCTTTCATCACATAACCAGTACATTTAACATGCTTAAATGTTCCTTTAAATTCTGTTGTATGTTTCTTTAAATTAACAGTTACAAACGGCAAAGGATACCAGCTTGTTTTGATGTCGTCTTCTCCTACTTTAACGTCATTGATTAATAATTTAACATTGAAAGACTGTTCCTCTCCTGACGCCATGAGATATGTTGTATTATTTAAATAATATCCTTGACACTTTGTCACATCTAGTCAACTGGTTTTCTCTTCATTCAAGTTACCTTTAATGAAAAAGCTTGCAATGTCTCTAGTTTTGTTAGTCTGAAACTTAGCCTGTCGTTCCTTATGGTCTCTGCTGTTTGCATGTTCCCTGGCTCTCTGGACAGGATTTCCTCTGCATCCCAAGTTTATGTCAATTTTGCAGCAGCGACAATGTGCATTCTTTCGATTAAGCAGAAAAATTCCTTGTTCATCCCAACTGCATAAACATTTGCCAAATGTCCACTTGAACTGGCATGAAATTTAACATTTTGGATTTTCTTTCCAAAATCTCCTAACTTGTAATTTTTGTTGCAAAGAGAGCAAGAAAACATAGATTTTCCATCTTCCTCAACAACTTTAAATTTACAGCTTACATTGAATTTTTCATTTTCTTCTTTCTCTAGTTCACTAATAAGACTCTCCAATCTTGAAATCCCATCATGGAAAATGCTATCATTAACTGCAAAAGAAATAAAATGCATTATTTATAAACACTTAAATAGTAACAATAATGCACGCTGTGTCGTGCTAAGAATACTTCCTCTCTTGATTTAAATGGAAGTATCGGCAGACAGTAGGTCGGTGTCTTTATTATAATCACACTTCATATATACAAAGTTCATGGGACGGACTGACGGACGGAGTCGCTCGCTCGAGTTTTACCATATATTACCAATCAATCGATCTTCACGAAGATCTTATCAATCAAATCATGATTCAAAATAACAATGTAATCAACCATGCATGATCAGGCATCAATCAACCGAGTACATTGTGTAATACGGGCCACATTGCCGTTTTACAGATTGCCAGTCAATCGATCGAGTTTTACCATGTATTACCAATCAATCGATCTTCATAAGGATCTAATCAGTCAAATCTTGATTCAAATTTCAAAATGACCATGTAATCAATCAATCAAGTACACTGTGTAATACGGGCCCCATTGACGTTTTACAGATTGCCGATCAATCAATCGAGTTTTACTATTAATTACCATTCAATCGATCTTCATGAAGATCTAATCAATCAAATCATGATTCAGAGTAATCATTTAATCATGATTAAAAATTTATTTATCAAGTACACTGTAATACGGGCTCCATTTATCTGTGTTACAGATTGCCTATCAATCAATTTACCAAGTACAATGTGTAATACTGGCCCCCATTTATCTGTGTGACAGATTGCCGATCAATCAATAAAAATAATGATTTTTGCAAAATAACCAACCAACTAACCAATGGGGAAAGACCACCACCGTCAATTGTTCTCTGAACAATTGGTTGAAAACAATTGGTTATATCATTTTAAATGACTTCATTCTTTTTATTAAAATGAAATCAAGGAATTGTATATTTTTGATATATAATAAGATTCTGCAGTCATTTTCACAAAAAATCTTACGACGTTGATCGTAAGTCATGAACAAGTCAGTATACTTATGATCAATCTTAGTCTTAAGTTTTTTTGTGAAACTGACTTCTGAACACCAGACATGTACAGTCTTATTTTAATCTTTATATTGACAGTCTTTTACACAGTCTTCACCAGATTATGTTACAATTGTCAGACTTTAAAAGGGTCAGTTCTGCTGAACAATAAATAACGTTGGATTGGCATAAAGTGAAAACAAATAACTCATCCGAAAGAAAAACTCCTGCCCCCACCCCCCTCCAGAATTTCAAAAGGTCGTCCCCTAAACGTGAAACGTTGTTTATTATGGACGAACAAATAAAAATACAACACTTGGTTGAAATTAAGTTTGCACATACCATTTGAAACTTCTTCTACGCAGTTTTCTTCTAAATTCTCGAACCCACTCGTCAGTGATGTTAATCCTACATCACTATGACCACTATGTTCCAAAGTGTCCAATTTGAAATGTTTGTTTGATTCATCTCCCGTTATAGCTTCCTCCTCTTGTTTTCGAATGTGTTTTGCAGCTACAAAGTCACAATAATCACATCTTAAAGTTCCAGTAAATTCCTCACATTCATGACAATTTAAACATTTCCCTCTGTCAATGCTTCGTATGTCTTTCATTTTGGCAATCAAATAATGACAAATTCTTTCAACAAATTAAAAGTGATTAAGCAAGACACACAATGTCAATGAGAATAGACGCAACAAATTAAGTGCAAATAAATCGATGTGTTACGCAACTCACGTGACGCAACTAGTGCAAAAGGTTCAATATCTACTGGGTAATTTACTGAAGATTATTAATTGTGACAGTGTAATTAAATTTAATCAATATCAAAACTTGTGTAAATAAGTTTCAGCAGATGTGGAAATTTTAATGACAAAGAGTTTGGGAAATTCAGTGAAGATCGTTGCACAACAAACTGAAATTTATGACCCATTGATATATCACAATCGGTCAATTACTACCTATTGATATATTTCCTCGGTAAAATTGCACCCCATTGATATATTTGACGGATCAAAAAAGGGACCCATTCCAGCAGCACATATGTATATACCTTTATATAGGAAGAGACCCCCCCCCCGTGGTATGGGATTTGCTCATTTTTGAAGGTTGCGTTTAGTTCTCTGCAGAATGTCTACAATTTATAACCTTCAGGCCTGTTGTTTTAAATTAAAAAAAAATGTTTTGTGTCAATACAAATAAAATGTTTTGATTGTTTTGGTTTTTTTTGGTATGCATTTACATGTATATATATACACCATATCAGTATTTGGAAATCTGTTCCCCTTGACCAAAAAACCTCTTTTGCTTAAACTTATGAGATAATACAACAATAACTTTTCCATTGTGGTGTCAGATATATTATCTATAATGTCAGACATTTAAATTTTACTGGAATTTTTGCAGTAATGGCAGATAAATAGTGATAAGGTGTATTGCTTTGATTATATAATACATGTACACATTTAAGTTGTACCTCAAAATTTGGCCAGATAGATTCTTCCATTTCTCTGGTAACAATCTGTCTGCAATTTCTGCACAAACCTATATAAAAAAAAAGAAATAATTTTGATACTTGCACTTTCAAGCTAATTTTTGAATTTATAAAAAAAGTACAAATGTGTGTGATAAATTTTAAAATTTTGTACATTTTATTTTAAATTTAATAAGTGTATCATGTCTATGGGCCTAGGGATAATATAATTTTATTACTACAATTGTTTTATTCTGTGAAAAACCAAATCATGCAATGAACAGATTGTCAAGAAATATATAAATAATGAACATGTATATGGGGAAATCATTGTTGCATTCATAAGTTTTGATTGTTTTCTAAATTTTTTACAGTAACACTTGTATGCAGGGATTGAAGTTTAAATTTTGGCACATTCATAAATGTATGACATGTCACAGAAGACCACATCTTAAATTTTGTCCCAACTGTATATATAGTTCTATTCAAGAAAAGCAGACATTTCAGTAGACCCTGTACCATATTTTTGTCTGTATTACATTGTATTATATCATAAACAAGAGTGCACACGCTGAAATGTCTCGCCTTCTATACTAATCATTGATATTATGTTGATAGTCCTAAGTATAAAGCTAAGCTTTATAACAATTGTCACATAAACTTAACATTAACCAAGATAACTAAACATAGACCAATGAACCTTGAAAATGAGGTCAAGGTCAGATGAACCATGCCAGGCAGACATGTACAGCTAACAATGCTTCTATACAACATATATAGTTGACCGATTACTTATAGTTTAAGAAAAATAGACCAAAACACAAAACCTTAACACTGTGCAATGAACCGTGAAAATGAGGTCACGGTCAAATAAAACCTGTGCGACTAACATAAAGATCATAAAATATTTCCATACACCAAATACAGTTGACCTATGGCATATAGTATTAGATAAAAAGACCAAAACTCAAAAACTTAACTTTGACCACTGAACCATGAAAATGAGGTCAAGGTCACATGACATCTGCCCGTTAGACATGTACACCTTACAATCGTTCAATACAACAAATATAGTAGACCTATTGCATATAGTATGAGAAAAACAGACCAAAACACAAAAATTTAACTTTGACCACTGAACCATGAAAATGAGGTCAAGGTCACATGACATCTGCCCGATAGACATGTACACCTTACAATCGTTCCATACAACAAATATAGTAGACCTATTGCATATAGTATGAGAAAAACAGACCAAAACACAAAAATTTAACTTTGACCACTGAACCATGAAAATGAGGTCAAGGTCACATGACATCTGCCTGATAGACATGTACACCTTACAATCGTTCCATACAACAAATATAGTAGACCTATTGCATATAGTATGAGAAAAACAGACCAAAACGCAAAAATTTAACTATAACCACTGAACCATGAAAATGAGGTCAAGGTCAGATGACACCTGCCAGTTGGAGATGTACACCATACAGTCCTTCCATACACTGAATATACTAGCCCTATTGCTTATAGTATCTGAGATATGGACTTGACCACCAAAACTTAACCTTGTTCACTGATCCATGAAATGAGGTCGAGGTCAAGTGAAAACTGTCTGACAGACATGAGGACCTTGCAAGGTACGCACATATCAAATATAGTTATCCTATTACTTATAATAAGAGAGAATTCAACATTACAAAAAATTTGAACTTTTTTTTCAAGTGGTCACTGACCCATGAAAATGAGGTCAAGGACATTGGACATGTGACTGACGGAAACTTCGTAACATGAGGCATCTATATACAAAGTATGAAGCATCCAGGTCTTCCACCTTCTAAAATATAAAGCTTTTAAGAAGTTAGCTAACACCGCCGCCGCCGGATCACTATCCCTATGTCGAGCTTTCTGCAACAAAAGTTGCAGGCTCGACAAAAACAACCATTTTTGGAGTAAATGTGTACATGGTGTACACATATGGTTTGAAAGGCACCTAAATTACTCCAAAAATGGTTGGTTTAAATGATATAATACAGACAAAAAATATGGTTCTTCAGACCTTGGAAGTTCTATATTGACAATATATTACTTTCATGTTCAGACTTTAAAAAATTGCATACATGTAGCCACTAGTACTAGCAAGACAAAATGTAAACTTACTTAGATTTTTTTTTAAAAATACATGTTTAGCATAGCTCCCCCCCCCCCCCCCCCCCCCCCCCCCCCCCCCTGAATATCTGAATAAGTTTATTCAACTTCGATGCCCTGAATATTAATATTTTCTAGAAAACGGACTCAGGGCAAATGTGTTATTAGGGCGAACAGACATGATACAGTTCAGACTGAAAATTAAGATTAATTCACTCTACCCCCACATTTGTCCCACATTACTCTTTAAAAAAATTGTCAGTACTACACTGCAAATTAAGGGCTTGGGTTCTGAAGTTTTATTAAGTTATCAAACAGCCTCCTAATTATCTTTAAACTTGAGATGATTACCTGATCCTATTGGAAGCACAACTCCTCTGGTTCTCAAAAGGTGGTGGCTTATCTGAGGCGTGACTGCCCGGTCGGATTCAGGCTTGGATTTACCCTTGTGGTCAGGATGACCACATAATATGCTGCTCCTCCTCCACTTCATACCGAGAGAATACCTGTGGTTCGGTCACCCCAAATATTCTCCCATGACAGAAAATATTCCAGCCCGAAAGCAAATTAAATGTCCCTCATTTAAATTTGTAAATTTTCCCAGTTTGTTAGAAATTAGGTGATTTCTTATATCCTTAATGCATTCCTTTTTCAAAATTACAGCGTTTTCAGCGGGATAGAAGATTGATGTATCACATTTTACATTACTAAAGCATGAGAAACTGCATCTCATCTCAACGTCTGCTTCCATAGTTGTTGATATGGAATATAAACAATAGACATTTTATGGTTTTCAAGTAAGAGAGCTCCATAATTTTACGGGAAAAGGGAGATAATTTCAGGCAAACTAACAAATTTTCAAATTTCTTTTTCTACACTTATATTAAAAAAAAACACACTTTTACCATGTTTACATGATAAACATAGAAAAGTTATAAAACTTCAATTTGGTGTATAATTATACTGGAATCTTAGTTGTTCATCCAAATAAGCATCATTCAATAGTGTGCAATTTACAAAGGAATGATAGGAACAACTAGTGATTTAATATCATTATTTTTATTTGTATTACTATTTGTTGGTGATTTTTTTTTTGTATATTCTTATCTTTAATACTGTAGTGAAGATATTTATACACAAAAAACTGAGAATTGGAATATTGGATGAATCACTTTTTTTAAGATCTGCCTGGTTCTAAAAATAGCTGTACTTTAAAATATGTTATTAATAAAAGCTTTAATAACTGTCAAATCAGAAAGTAGTAAATATACACTTTAATGCTACATTAGTTTTATGCAATAAATGTGCATATTTTGAATAGTGCTTGAAAGCAAAAGGATTGATAATCTAAATAAATACACTCAAATTGAGCACTAACAACTGATAAGTGGCCTCCAGTGGACAAGTCAAACCATGGAAAAAAAAATTACCTGCCTGCCTGGTTTGTTTACAAAGAGTAGACCCGGGGGAGGGGAAACAGACATTCTTTTAAATGTGGCCTCAATGGTACAGAACATGCATATTATATACATATACATAAAATTGAGAATGGAAATGGGGAATGTGTCAAAGAGACATCAACTTGCCCATAGAGCCAACAACAGTGGAACGCCACCAATGGGTCTTCAATGCAAAGAGAAACTCCAGCATCCTGAGGAGTCCTTCAGCTGTCCCCTAAACAAATATGTATACTAGTTCAGTGATAATGTATACAATTATAGATAAATACTTACGTTGCTTCTGTGAAGGTAAACTTATCAACTCCAAATACTTTTCCCAGAGGATCTTTTTTACAGAACACGATACTAGGGTCATTCTGATTATACAACTGTCTGCTACCAATGTAATCCTTCAGATAACTACAGACCTTCAATTTACACACAAACCAGTTGAAATTAAGAATGCAAGTTTTTATAGTGTCAAAATTGATATGGTAGCATTTTTACAATAACATGAATAATAAAAACTTGACATAAATTTCTTCATTTATTATTATGTTTACAGTATTTAAATATGTTGATTGCAATAAAGATAAAATCACTACTGAAAATATGAATAAAAGCTTTAATTATTGTGAAACCTGGTGCTGTGCAGTTTTGGCATTAATAAAATCATGGAAATAATTTCTGAATTCAGAGAAATTTTTACCTCTTTTCTGGTTAACACTTCCCATGATGCACCTACTTGTTTAAGTACAATGACGGTCAAGAAATTCACGTCTGGGTCTGACCTACAAATATAAGACGAACATTAATTTTGACATTTGCTTTCAATACAATTCTCATGTTTACAAGTTCTACTATAGATAGATAAAAAGATTACAAATTAACAAATATCCAGAAAACATAATTCCCTCTACTATAGTAGGTGAGGCAAACAAATCTCCAACGTTTTAAGAAACTGCCAACACTCTCTGATAACTTACCATAGGATAATTGACTTCATATTCTTCAGTTGTTATGCAATGGGACTCTGTGAGTTGCTTCAAAGTAGATACATTTGATCCTGCAGGTGTGCTGTATGAATCAGGAGACTGTCGTACAATTAAATTTGGATTATTGCACACGTTTACTTGGCTTGATGTTACTTGACCACTTACAGTGTAATTGTGCTGAAATAAAATGAAATTATGAAAATATTTAAATTGAATTAAGGATGCACACATCTGAGTGATTTTTGGGTTTATAAGTCTTGTAAAGACATTATAAATCATATGGTGGTGCACTTCTTTTTTAGCAATGTTTAGCTACAGCCCTTTTAAAGTACCAAATTTTCATGATTTTCCCATTTTTCATCAATTTTTACCTATTTTTGGGCTATTATCAAAATATCATGAAAAAAACACCCAAATCCACAATTAAACTTTTTTTCATCATTGTTCATACTTTCAATTAAGATGAAGAGGACCAATCTGCAGTGGCGGATCCAGGGGGGGTTCCGAAAGTTGGAATCCCCCCTTTTTTTTGGCCGATCAATGCATTTGAATGGGAGCATATAGTTAGAATCCACCCTTTACTCTGTGTTGGGGAACCCCCCCCCCCCCCCCCTTTAAAATGGCTGGATCCACCACTGAATCTGAATAACATGAATAAGTTTAAATTAAAATTACTATACATAGGTAGGTATTAATATAAGAAAGTTTTATCATATTTTGATGCTTTTTGAGTCAAATTCATCATGCTGTCGATTTTGTAAATTTGTGTGTTTGAAGAACAAAATGCATATTTTTTTAACTTCTTTGTTATAAATGATTGAGAAAATACATATCTAAGAAATTTGAAAAGAAAAAAGAGATATGGGATGTACATGCTTCTGGTAAAATCATTTTTTGTACCCCTCACCCATTTTCTAAAAATTTTGCCTAAAAAGACTGACTGGATAATGTTGATTGGTAATAAAATTTTAAAAATTGATAACTCAACCAGATGCTCCGCAGGGCGCAGCTTTATACGACCGCACAGGTTGAACCCTGAACGGTTGGGGCAAGTATGGACACAACATTCAAGCTGGATACAGCTCTAAATTTGGATTGTGATTAAATAGTTGACACAGCATAGGTTTCTGACACAGAATAAATGTGGTCTAATGAACTTAAAAATTTGTTTTTGCCTTTGAGCAAATGAGAAAAATTTAACCCACCCCCCCTTTTTTTCACACACCCCTTTCCCTTTTTCCAAAACTGATCTCAATTCAAATTTCTAATGGAGTTTGCAACAATAACTACTCATTTAAATACATCATAAAATATTAAAATGTAACAAAAGGTGCTTGTTATCACTGAATGGTAAAGATTGTTTTAATTTATCAGTTGGTAGTAAAAGTGAATATACATTGTATATTGTATAAAACAATGATTTAAGTTGACTCAATTACTATTCTGGACAAAGAAAGATAACTCCAATCAATTGAAAATTTCTTGCTATTGCACAATATTGTGCAATTAGATATTTCTGGCTATTGTGCAATACTGTGCAATTGAAAATATTTACTATTGCACAATACTGTGCAATTGAAGATTTCTTGCTATTGCTGAATACTGTGCAATTGAAAATTTCTTGCTATTGCACAATTCTTAATATAATAATTTTGGATCCTGATTTGAACAAACTTGAAAACTGTATATAACAAAAATCTAAGTACATGTTTAGATTCAGCATATCAAAAAAGCATAAGAATTCAATTTTTGTTAAAATCAAATTTAGTTTAATTTTGGACCCTGTGAACTTTAATGTAGACCAATTTGAAAACGGGACCAAAAATTAAGAATCTACATACACAGTTAGATTTGGCATATCAAAGAACCCCAATTATTCAATTTTTGATGAAATCAAAAAAAGTTTAATTTTGGACCCTGATTTGAACCAACTTGAAAACTGGGCCAATAATAAAAAATCTAAGTACATGTACATTTTTAGATTCAACATATTAAAGAACCCCAAGGATTCAATTTTTGTCAAAATCAAACTAAGTTTAATTTTTGACCCTTTGGATTTTAATGTAGACCAATTTGAAAACGGGACCAAAAATTAAGAATCTACATACACAGTTAGATTTAGCATATCAAAGAACCCCAATTATTCAATTTTTGATGAAATCAAACAAAGTTCAATTTTGGACCCTTTGGGCCCTTATTCCTAAACTGTTGGGACCAAAACTCCCAAAATCAAACCCAACCTTCCTTTTATGGTCATAAATCTTGTGTTTAAATTTCATAGATTTCTATTTACTTATACGTAAATTATGGTGCGAAAACCAAGAATAATGCTTATTTGGGCCCCTTTTTGGCCCCTAATTCCTAAACTGTTGGGACCTCAACTCCCAAAATCAATCCCAACCTTCCTTTTGTGGTCATAAACCTTGTGTTTAAATTTCACTGATTTCTATTTACTTATACTAAAGTTATTGTGCGAAAAACCAAGAAAATGCTTATTTGGGCCCTTTTTGGCCCCTAATTCCTAAAATGTTGGGACCAAAACTCCCAAAATCAATCCCCACCTTCCTTTTGTGGTCATAAACCTTGTGTCAAAATTTCATCGATTTCTATTCACTTTTACTCAAGTTAGAGTGCGAAAACTAAAAGTATTCGGACGACGAAGACGCCAACGTGATAGCAATATACGACGAAAAATTAAAATTTTTGTGGTCGTATAAAAACTTCTCATTGTAATTACACAATCGTTTGATTATAATATTTTTTTAAATTCATTAATATTTTCCCCTTGTATCACATATTGCGGTCTTCAATGCAGCCAGAAATTCCCTCATCCTTCAGATGTCCCCTAAACATGCTAAATAAATATATATGTAAACCTCAGGTCTGTGTACGACCTCAAATCTGTGTCTGTTTCTCAAATTTATGCCCCATTGTAACGTCCATCGCTAATCTATGTCCGTAAAAAGATTCGGCCTCAAATCTGTGTCCGATTTTCATTCGTTACGTCATTTGCAAATCTATGTCCGTTAAAAAAGATAAGGCCTCAAATCTGTGTATTGTTTTAAATCCTTTTTCCAGTTTGTTTCGCCATGTGCACATTTATGCCCATCTAATAAGTTCGGCATTGTAGGTTTTTTGTTTTATAAAACGTTTCTCAACATCATAGTTTACGAACGAACGAAACTCTCCAACGTATTGTTATGGAGTAGTAATTTTGTAAAAATAAAATCCACGATAAATTTCTTCCGATATACCCGTGTGTTTAAAGACAACAGTTATTAATTTCTTAGTCTTTTTGCAACCTTGCATTTTATTTTTGTGGGTAAACATTAGTGTTCCAATTTGTTTTCTATTGTTGAATGTTAAATATTCTTACGTTGAGTTTCGTTTGTTTACATGTCGTATATGCTTTTCATTTATCTGCCTAATCCATTTTAAAAGATCATTGTTATGTAATGTTAATGTTAAAAACAATTGGCGTGTCTGGTTTGTATTTGATTGATTGTTTGATGTTAAACGTTCAGTGGCAAGTATTCCATGAATTTCACAACAAGATTAATTAGCGTTTGATAACGGATTGAAAAGTGATTAATATGACACAAGTTTAGTATTTTTCTTTTATTATATCGACACATCCTTTATAAATATGGAACGAATAAAGGAGGATTGTTTGGGTATAGACTGTCTCCTAAAATAAAGCACCGAACAGGATAGTCTTAAGGTGCACTAGGTCCAAGTAGTCCGACTTGCTGATACGCATGAGCGTATGCATGAGGGTCATTTACATGCTCAAGAGTATCTTGGATAAATATGTCGTGAACACCACTATTTATTTAAAAGAAAATTATCTATTAGGAAAAGGTTACAGAAATATACAGGAGCACTCGACCAATCGTAAAGTAATAGTTTTGTGTATTCTTGTTGAAAGGTGCATATTTTTATAAATGTCCTTGGTCTAAATATTTTATATTCTTTCACAAAATTTTTCAATAAATAAGATTTCCAACTGTCATTGATTGAACCATAAATTGTATATTATATGATATATACAAAAATGTATCAAGTCAGTATGATATGTCTACGACTCTAAACATGCTAAATGGTCTTAAAAAATACAGCATGTATATATTCTTTTTTAAATAAAAGACATTTCAAAAGGAAGAAGAACACAGCCGATAGTCAAATATTATTAAATAAATTATTTCTGCCTCTTTTCTCGTTATGGCAAGTAACGTTAAGTTAGGGCAATTTTCGTTCGTTCCTAAGATGTTGAGAAACCTCCAATAATATAAGTCATTTCCCTTAATTTAATATTAAGTTGGTATGTGTTCTCCATGTGTGTGCAAGGGCTCAAATATAGTTTATGGTTAAGTAAATCTGGCTAAATTATTTCGCTGGTATTTATAATATTGTTTAAAGTACGGTCTTATGACTTTTTTTATTAAGTCATTTCTCCATGTATGTGGTTAAAATCTTTACATGACTTATGTGTTAATATTGTATGCCGCCTTCAAAAATGAAACTGCACATATTTATTTACTAAAAAGACAGTAAAGGATGAATATTTGGAACGTCTATGACGCAATATTAAAAAGGACATAGATTTGCTGAAAGGACATAGATTTGAGGCCGGACATAGCTTTGAAGCTTACATATATACTAGTTCAGTGATAATTAACATTAACAATGTACACAAAGCAATGGATGCCGGAAGTGGTATTTTGTGAAGTTCTAGAATGTTTTTAGACAATAGGAAATCAGGATCGAAATGAGCATTAGAAAATTGGCATTTTTTAGCAATAATTGGGAACAACAATACACCTTATCGCTATTTGTCTGCTATTACTGGATATCACACAGGTTCCCATAAAATTTTGACTTCATAAAGCAAAATATCTGACACCACAATGAAAAAGTGATTGTTGTTGACGTCAAAAGTTCAAGCGGCCGGGTCAGCCGGGATTAGCGATAAGGTGTATGAAAACATACCTTAAGAAATGTTTTTTTATTCAAAAGTGCAGAAAAAAACGTATTCAACACTGTTTTTCTACGCTGTAGTGACGTCAATGCGTAGTTTCCCCATGTCTTACATTATGTAAGTTCAAACACAAATACCTAACGAACTGACAAGATGACCGATTTTAGACTACGGTTGGATACCCATTCCGGTCTAGGTCCCCAAGATGTGTGTGGGAGGATGAAAATCACCCTACTTATGGTACTGAATTTCCAGCGCCCCGAGTCAAGATCGAACCTGGGACCTTTAGCACTGTAGCCATCGGTCTTAAATACTAGACCACAAACCCACTTAATTAATTTTAAACAAAAACTGCCCAAATTATCCGCATAGCGATTATATTGCCTTCCGACAGAATTTCGGCTGTAAAATCTTGTGAATATGAGTTAGTATTTGTATTGTAACTGTATGTAAAAAAATTGTTTGTATCCATGTATCTATGCAAATCAATGTTCTTTTTCCTTATTCATGTATGCTCTGTATGCCCCTTGTGGGCCCTTAAGGAGGCTCGCGGGTATAAGATTTTCAGAAAAAAATTAAACATTAATTTTTCATTACAAATTTTATTGATTACCTTAAGTAGTTGTTACTTTATCATATGGTACAAAAATCATTCCAAAAAATCAATTCGTGTTGGCCCCAGCAGACTTTTAAAATGTAGATGCCATTGAAAAAGCTTCAAATTATCTCCCTTTGGTGCAAAAATGCCATTTTTTGGCATAAAAATTGAAATATCTTTTTTTTTAACTCATCGGTGACCTATATTTTTTTATTGTTTTCGAATAAGCTGTACATAGACTAAATAATTGTAAAATTTTAGCGATTTCTGTAATTTAGTTATTTTTTTATTTCGATATTGCCGCTATTTCTCCTATTAGTTCAACAGAAAAAAAGGACATTAACAAAAATGTATGCTCCTTTCGAAGGCAGATTGTGAGCGTAAATGAACGGTGACCCCATTTTTTTATTTCATTTTTCTATTAAGTATAAGATAAAGTTCATTTATAGAAAAATATAGAGAAATCCTATATTTCATAAATAAAAAAAATTCAAATAATTTTAGACCCGCGAGCCCAAAATATGTTCTGTTCTGTTCTGTTCTGTCTCTGCCCACATTTCAGTCCTAACCTTTTGAGATATGATGTAACATCCCTCTGGCAATCAAACAACTTTACTAAATAATTTTGCGCCATGTGGATGTAATTTACTGAAACTATTACTCTGTAGGCACAAAACAAATCAGCATCCATGCTGTATACAGCGCCACCTATAAATAGTTCTGGAAGGGAGATAAGGTAAACTTCTTCTTTTAAATCTTCACATCCTTTGTAGGACAACCACACCGTTACGGCGTGTAGAACAAAACCCACCACCACGAATGTAGGAATATAATATGTACACTATATCCTCCACTAATATATACAGGATCACTTTCTAGTTGCACGTATAGCTTGTAGTATGTATTCTTAGTTGCGTTTAATAGGCTAGTTACCGGACATATATACAAGGGGATTATATATGTTTACGTAGTAAAATAGTTCATTCTTAAAGATAAATGTTGTAAAATAAATTACTTCACTTACGCTCACGTTCGCACTGGTAAAAAGAATAACAAGCTTGCAGCATTAAAATCTAAAATAGTTCGCCTTTCACAATATAGACCTGAGACTACTATAACACAGTCACAGTATAGACTAAGGCTCTCAGTAAAAGCTAAAAACACTTGGTCTTTTCATCAGAGACTCTGTTTTCATCAAAATCGAATAAAACGTTCATAGTGTCTAAAAACTTAATCGACGCATAGAATTTGTCGTTTTACATCATAAAATCTAATAAAAAGGTTTTTAAGACATCATCGTATCTATATATTATAGCACTTTGTGCGACGTTTACGATCTAGGCACGCACTGTAAATGTAATCTAAAACTTGTCTTCGTCTCAACTCGGACGATTTTATCCTCATCTAGGAAGGAGAGTAGCGGATTCTACCAAGGATTGCCGAATGAAAACCACCCTTCAGCTAATCAGAATTTTTTTTTTTTTTTTTTTTTTTTTTTTTTTTTTTTTTTTTTTTTTTTTTTTTGTATAACCTTCATCAGTTCAAATAATGATAACATAGAATTTATTGTCGTTCTTTGCAAATCAAAGAACTGTTTTGTTTTTTTTTACAATTTTGGTTTGGATACATAAAGGATCACAAAGGGAAACTGATATCTTTTTTTCTATAATTCAAATAACAGTTTCATGATTTTTGTTTGTTTGTTTTTTTATTTTTTTTTTTTATATGTGCTCAAGTGTTTCAGCGATGATCCTTTTGTGCTGGATTTTGTACTGAATAAACTTTAGTTAGTTAGTTTCTATACTAATTTTTTTATTAAATGGCTATCCGCAATATGTTTAATGAGATCTTTTAGTCTGAGTTGTTTGGGTTGAGTATCAAGAAAGAAAACAAATTCTACTGTGTGCAGCATAAACACGAAAATTTTGATAATTACATGGCAGAGGGAGAGGGCAGGACTTTTTAGGGACGTCGGGATCGGGTGTTTTTAAGCTCGAAAAATTTTGATAATTACATGGCAGAGGGAGAGGGCTTGACTTTTTAGGGACGTCGGGATCAGGTGTTTATAAGCTCGGGATTTCGGGATTGACCCTTTCGGGATCAAAGATTTATTTTTTCTAATTTCGGGATGTCGGGATTTAAATTTCTGTAAATTCGGGACCTCGATTATTTAGATCTAGAGGGTTTTTTTTTTTGTTTTTTCTTTTTTATTACAGACAGTTTTTGTACTAGTGTAAATTGATTATATATTTTTATGTTATATATTAAGTAAAAATATGTTGAATTTATATGTAGTAGTTTTAGACAAAACCGATTGAAAATCTGATTGAAAAAAAATTACCATTTACCTGAATGGTCTCAAATATTAGATAGTAATAGATAGTAGAGAAACAACAGTCATATCAAATCCCATATAATAAATAATAAGAGATGTTTCTGGAATTACGTATATCAAAATATTTAAGTTTAGTGCTTTTCGGTAAAATCCTATTTATTACAGAAATTCAATCTAAAACAAAGACATCTTTTTAAATAACAAGATACCTAAGTCGGAAGAATGAATATTCTAATTAATGATTAAAAAAAGGAAGCTGAAAATATCCAGTGACGTAGCTTGCCTTCTGTTTATACCGAGGCAGGGGGGCAAAGGGGGGGGGGGGGGCACAGTTGCTGTTCAATGTTATGTCATCATAATAATGTTTATTATATGCCTTACTATCTATACTCAAAGCTATAAAAATAACAAAATACGACGGTGAAGGTATCACATTAGACAACCAATGAAAAGTCAGTTTCCTGACTTGCTAGCAGTTACAAAAAGCAGGAACATATGTACATATATATGTATATTGACATACTGTTCCCAGCAGAAAGCCAGCTCAAATGCCTAATGTCTCCCAATATATTTCCAAGCCGTAGTACACTCTAATATGGTTGGCTGTACATCACACGTCATATCACAAGATATCATGACCTTGCTCGGTGGATAGAAGAAACCTGTACAAAATGTTCAATACAGAAAAAAAACGCAAATATTAAGGTTTATTTGTAATAAGTTTAGTGATGATAATATGTTTGGTCGTAGGTCACGAATCAACGAATTATAGATAATCACCACAAAATGACTGCTGGATTGAACAAACGAATTTCAGGATAAACAAGGAGAAAAACATATGCTATATGTAAAGTGTAGCACGGCACTTGTTTTGGTGGTGTATTCCTTCGAAGGTCTTGAAATTACATATTGAATGATTTTTAACTTTTTTTTTCATTCACGATGAACATGCCAACCGGGGAATAACTAAGATTTACTTTATTCTGAAGTCTTCATTATAAATGAACAGCATTCGGTTGATTTTTTTTTTTATATATATACAAACTGACATTATGTATTAACTAACAGACATATTTCTCTGGAATTAGTGATTCCTTTAAATATTTTAAATTCCCTGCTTGTGAAAACGTACTATGAATTTAAAATAGCGAGAATAAAACTTGAGAACCACAACATATAAATTATTTTCTGTGCACTATAATATATATATAAATGTAAATGCATATTTTGTTTTGTTTAGTACCAAAGTCAATGAACATAGTCGTAGGGGAACATGTCAACGGTTATAAATGAGGGTTTGAATGCTTAGAATGGGATTATCAAATATTTATTTTTTAATCATTGTCGCCAATAATTTGATTTTCCTTTATTTTATAAGTTAGCACCATTTTAAATCCATATTCTTTCAAATTTAAATTAATTTCAAGACCGATTTTTCTGTTTTCTTAAAACCTCACCCAGGCCCTCATATACTAGAAATTATTCTGACACAAAATAAACTAATTGACCTAATTCAATGGTAAAGTGATTTGATCGGGTGACTCGTGAGTTGCATCCTCATCTATTCTACTCACTGTTTTCGCTTGCAATGGGGTAGGACAAAATAAATCTGTTGTCGATTTCCTTTTACTCTGACAAACTTGAATTACAGAAAACTACCGGTAAAGGGTATTTCCAAGTAGAGGAGGGAAAGTTAATTCAAATGTTCCCATAAGTCTTGAATAATTCGTAAAGGGTATGAATCAATAACCACGCCAACAAGACATAACAAGTTGCTACATTATTGTTTAGTAGCCAGTTTGCTGCAATAATCATTTAAAAGAAAATACAGTGAAGGATTTTTTTTTACTGAGGCAGTTGCATCGGTTGCCTCAACGTAAGCTACGCTCCTGATTATCTATTAAAGGTCTTTTATAACAGCGGTATTTGTTAAAGGGACTGTAACGATTAGACGCGTGCTCAAAATCAGCATGCATGATGAATTGGTTACCGTTATGTGGTTAAAAGCGTGATAAGTGAAATGACAGCTTTATTGTACCTACGCCTACGCAGGTCAATTCAGTTCAATGATGCACCGTCTAAAGTGTTCGCACTTATATCATTAGCAACGACTAAGTAAATACATATCAATTGAGTTAAACATTTATATGCAACAGTTTTATCAAAAGGTGCGAAGAGATGTAATTTAGTATTATGATTTGTATTTTTTTAAGCTTTACATCAGTAAGATACAGTCCTGCATGATCTAAGCCGTTGAGATTTTTTCTCAGTTATAAAAAGGCAAAGTAAAGCTATTAATCTGTTATGGCATGCAGATAATAACATATGCTAAAACAACAAGTTCTAAGGTTTTAGGATTTTCTGATAACCACTCAAAGATAGAAAAATATAGTACATGTTCTAGGAATGGGACAACTTTGACAAATTATCTATACACATACATTTAATGCATTAAAAAAGAATGAAGGAAATTGAAAAGAAACTTCAGTTTTACATATAATATTAGGTTTACACATGCATTTAATAATCTAACCATACTCATTTTGTTCTAATAACCTATAGTGAGACTTATAAAACAATATTAACTGTTGGTTTTTTTTTCAATGTAATAATGTCAAACTGTTACCAACACAAGAATGACGTTTAGATTTAAACCGAAAAAAAATGACTATTGGATGGTTTTGATTTCTTGCGTTATGATATAATAGACTAAATATCAAAAACAATGTATGGATATAAGTTGTTTGCTTCACGTCCACTGGACAATATTTCATGAAATTCAGGACGATACTAATTAACAAAAACTTGCAGATGTATTAGCATTAGCAAAACTCATATCCGTGAATATTATATGAATGCATGGTCGATTTTGAAACTTTTGCTTATATATTATATATACTTTCAATGTTGAAGTTGTGATGGAATGTCTGTCAATCAAAGATGGACCCATATAAAGCTGCTCAGTCATAATATTTGGTATGCAGTTGAAATAATATTAGAACATCTCATTTCTATGCCGCAGAGTACATGGCCCAGTCGCCACAGTCCGCATAGTGGACTGTTCATCGACTGGAACTTTTCGTCTATGTTACTGGCACGATTTAAAGTTTGATTATCATGATTATAGGTCCCTTATATTAATGATATATGGTACGCAATTGGATTAACATCGACATATATCTAACTTCACTGAGATAATTTAACTCTACAATCCATGAAGTTTTTCACCAGTTATTTAACCGTGTAATCGTTCGGGGTTTCCCTTACAAAACATGCTTAACTAGTATATTTATATAGGAAGATTTGGTATGATTGCCAATGAGACAAATCTCCACATGGTCAGAGAATAAATGCACAAAAATTATACGACTATTAGTTAACGTACGGTCTTCAAAAATGAACAAAACCCACACCACATATAGTAAGCTATGAAAGGCCTCAAAATGGCAAAATGACAAATATAAAACAACTTATGTACAACAGCGGAAAAATATTATGATACATAGCAATAAATGGAAGAATACAGATTTTTACAGGCTACTAACTTGGTACATGCACATATAGAATTCCCCATATTAAGTTTTTTTTTCTGGTGCAATTGACTACCTATAAACTGGTATTTAAAAAAAATGAATACATGGTATGGTTGCCAATGAGACAACACTCTACAAGAGACCAAATGACGCTGAAATTTACAGATTTACATTAGGTCGCCACGTGCGCACGGGCTTCAACAATGAGTAAAACCCATGCCGTACAGTCAACTATAAAAGGCTCCAAAATGACAAATAAAAAAAATGACATATGTACTAAAACAATGAACGGAAAACAAATATGATATACAGCAATAAATGACAACCACTGGTTTACAGGCTCCTAAATAAGAACAGACACACATATATATATAGATATACATGTATATACATAATGTGACAGGGTAAAATCATGTTTAAGGCGCCAAGCATTCATGACTTTGGAAAATGGTGTAACGATTGTAATATTCGATTAAAGAAAAAATAAAACAATTAAAAATGAGCTTTCCAAGATTTTCTGTACTTATAAAACGACGAGGTGGTGTGATTACCCTCCACAAGAGACAAAATGACACAGAAATAAACAGAACAATGATCGAGATCTTCATAAAACGACGAGGTGGTGTGATTACCCTCCACAAGAGACAAAATGACACAGAAATAAACAGAACAATGATCGAGATCTTCATTTGTACTTGTGAGAGAACGACACGGATGCAATCAACTGAAAACCAAGATATCTTATCCTAATCAATTAATAAATCAACATGTCTACGACATCTTTAGAATTTCACTCATTTCAAGTGTTTATTTCATCGCATGTTATTTAATGCAAGTGTGTAACTTCTTGAGATAGCGGATAACTGCAAGCTATTTTCTTCTAACTAGAATACTAATATAGAAACACTTGTATGAGAAATCTGACAAGGGCAGAATAGCCCATCTCCGAACCGTAACCACCAACAGAAGTTTCATCCTTAAAGACATTTATGCAGCAACATAATAATGAGAAAATGTAGTATAATTGCCAATGAAACAATTAGTACAGACGAGAGTCAGATTATGAACTTTTGTTTGATTTTGTAGACTGGGTATCACAAATCTTTTTATCTAAAAAAACAAATGCCTTTAGTGGGAACTCTCGAGCTGAAACCTACACTATTCAGGCTAGCAGGGACAATATACTTTGTTCTTTAGTTTTGTCATTTTTGAGCATGGGATCGTTAAAGAGACCGTTGTCAGTGGTTCAAAGTATTGCTAGTCAAAGACATAAAATTGAGAATGGAAATGGAGAATGTGTCAAAGCGACAACAACCCGACCATAGAGCAGGCAACAGCCGAAGGCCACCAATGGGTCTTCAATGTATCGAGAAACTTCCACACACGGAGGTGTCCTTTAGCCGGTCCCTTAACAAAATGTATATTATATATAGTTCAGTGATAATGGACGTCATACTAAACTCCGAATTATACACAAGAAACTAAGAATAAAAGACTCATAGAGGCCAGAGACCCCTGACTTGGGACAGGGGCAAATTGCGGCGGGGTTTAACATGTTTTTCGAGATCTCAACCCTCCAAACATGTCTTCTCAGTTAGCGAATGCTCCTTTTGAATAGCGATTGCTTTATTTATTCTCAGAATTACTCTTTTCTATTGGAAATAGATATTCTACATTATTAGGTGTCGACTTTGAGTAAGAAATGTAACCTTATCCTTGGAAATCTTATATATCTTCTCATTACTTATTGCTTTCCTAAAGGTAGCTGACAAAACATTAAGATAGTTTTGCTTTAAAAATATCTATTCCACTAGTTGTTGAAAATTATACAAGTTTGAGCCCGTTTATATCCAGCGGCACATATTACAGTGTTATCCGGATTCACCATTAAACGATTCGAGGAAATTTCTATTGTCAAATTCAATTTCAAATAATAATATTTATGTTTAACAAAACTATGATCTGTTTGTGAAACGCGAAGGATATCTAATGATTGGTGTGTTCATTGTTGGTCTTTAACGCCACTTTTATCATTATTCGCTATTTCATGGCATGTAGAGAAAAACTTGGACGCCCGGAGAGAGACACTGACCTTCGACATGGAATCTGTCCATCTTTGTCAACTACGAATGAAGTGAAACTAAGCACCAAGTGTTCAAACTCTGAAATAAGTAAGGAAGCAGTATTTTTCACTAATGAAAGAAACTTGTTTCTCACTTTATTCAGTTTTCGTTTGATATATAGTTTTATTTTCTATTTTTCAAATTGGAGAAACAAAGAGGTTTTAAAAACGAACTGAAGAATAAAAGGTAGCAAAATGCTAAGTTCTTTCAAAATATTCTTTTATCGCTAAGAGGCTGGCTTGTCATGCCAACAAATTGCCTCCGTTGAAATTTCAAACATCCCATAGAGCAAATTACATCGATGATTAATATTGACTTTATGGTATATGGCCGTTTTCTAAGCGATACGTGCATGCAGGTCATAAATTAAATTAATTTGTTTAGTAAAATCAAATCTTTAACTACTTATAGGTGCCGTAGGAGGTCATGCAGAATTTTTAGCAAGGATTTTTTGGCTAGATCAGACAATTTAAGACCAGAAAGCATTGCACTGATGTATGTCCATTATTAATTTTTCAGTAGTCAAAATTCAATGTTAAGGGATGTATAATGAATAATGATAAAGTTTGTATTTCTGTTTTCAAGATAAAAAAGTGAAGGTTAAATGTATGGACGACCTGAAAACCAAGACATATATAAGATTAAGGTTATTTTTAAATATGTATTTTCACTTGACATTTGCTGTTATTTATCCACTGATTATAAAACATGTCGATTGTGTCACAATGATTGCTACATGGGTTACGGAAAAAACACGCAAGACAAGGAAGAAATGGCCAATTTTGATTATAATGGAATGGATATTTTAAGTAATGGAATGGACTGCAACGACACTTCAGTCCCTAATTACAGATATACTTTATATATACCTTATTCAAAAGTTTATTAATTGAGGAAAAAAGGTACATAGTTACTGTGTTCCACAACGCATATTAGAGGAGTAACGATACTTTCATATCGAAATACGCATTAACATTAAGTAATAGATTAAATTCTCTTAAATGATGGAATGAACTGCTGCGACATTTCATCCCTTAATTCAGGAAAACGTTATGACCATTTGAAAGTTCATTGCTGTCGCAATGACCATTAGAAGGTTTACGGAGGATCTAATTGACAAAAATACGCGTGAAAAGAAAGAATTTTGAATGAAAGCATGGATGAATAATGTCATGATCTGTTGCCACCCTTCAGCCCCTAATTTAAGAAATACCTTTAACCTCATTCGAAAGCTTAATTATAGAGGAACAAAAACTGTATAGTTAAAATGTAATGCGGGGGAGTAACGAAAGACAAAAAATCGAAATACATGCGAGCATTAAAAAATACAACTGTAGCTTATTTTAGATATAACATGTACGCATGGAATGGATTACTGTGACCCTTCAACCCCTAATTACAGATATACATAATACCTCATTAGAAAGCCTATTAATAGCGCAACAAAATGTTTGTAGTTAATATGTTCCGCAACGCATATTACAGGAGTAACAAAGGATCTTAATGTCAAAATATACATAAACATTATGAAATAGCTTTTTTAATAATATAATGAACTGCTACGACTCGTCAGTAATAGTATCGTTATTCAGAGGCAGTAACTCATGCCCTAATTAGGGAAAACTTTATAGACAATGAGACAGTTTATTGATAGAGAAACCACAATGACGTTTTAATAGGGTTACAGGGGACCAAAATGCCAAAAATACGCGTGAAAATAAAAAAAGCCATTTTTAATAATGGAATGGATTGCTTCGATAGTTCAGATCCTAATTACAAATAAACATTTTACCTCATTCGAAAGCCTATTAAAAGAGTAACAGAACGTATATAGTTAATATGTCCCGCAACGCATATTGGAGGAGTAAAGAACTACCTTTAAAAAATCGAAATACGGGTGAACATTATAAAATAGCTTATTTTAAATCATGAAATGAACTTCTGCAACCCATAAGCCCCTATAATTAAGGAAAACTTTATACACCATTTGCAAGGTTATAAATAGAGGAACAAAATGTTTATAGATAATATGTGCGGGGACTGCCCTAATGACAATTAAAAGGGTTATGGAGGACCTAAATATTAAGTAATAGACAATTTTGAAAAATTGAAATGGATATTTTTTATAATGTAATGGACTGATGTGAACCGTCAGATCTAATTCCATATGACTTTAAATCTCATTAAAGCCTACTACAAGAGGAACAACATATTATTTAGTCAATATGATCTGTAATAAAATTGAGAATGGAAATGGGGAATGTGTCAAACAACCCGACCATAGAAAACACAACAGCCGAAGGTCACCAACAGGTTTTCAATGTAGCGTATATCAGAGGAGTAATGAAGGACCTAAAAAATCGAAATACGGGTGAACATTCATTATATGGTTTTATTAATAGCTTACTCTGAATAATGGAATGGACTGATGCGACCTGTCAGCCCCTTATAAAAGAAAACTTTATACACTACGTGAAAGCTTATTGATAGAGAAACAAAATGTATTAGTAATACGTCATTCAATGACCATAAGAGAGGTAACGGAGGACTTAAATGAGTGAAAAGAAAGAAATTGCCAATTTTGAATAATGGAATGAATATTTTGAAATAATGACATGAGCTACTGTTACCCTTCAGCCCCTAATTACAGAAATACCCTTAACCTCATTCGAAAGCTTAATTATAGAGGAACAAAAGGTATATAGTTAATATGTTCCGCAACGCATATTGGAGGAGAAATGAAGAACATAAAAATCGAAATACGGGTGAACATTATAAAATAGCTTTTTTTGAATCATGAAATTAACTCCTGCAACCCGTAAGCTCCTACTAAAGGGAAACTTTATACACCATTTGCCAGGAACAAAATGTTTATAGCTAATATGTGCCCCAATGACAATTAGATGTGTAACGGAGGAGCTAAATACCAAAATACGCGTGAAAATTAAGAAATAAACAATTTTGAAAACTGGAATGGATATTTTTAATAATGTAATGGACTGATGTGAACCTTCAGCCCTAATTACATATGACTTTATATCTCATTTGAAAGCCTATTACAAGAGGAACAAAAGATATTTTGTCAATATGATCTGCAATAAAATTGGGAATGTGTCAAACAACCCGACCATAGAAAACACAACAGCCGAAGGTCACCAAATGTAGCGTATATCAGAGGAGTAATGAAGGACCTAAAAATCGAAATACGGGTGAACATTATGGCTTTATTAATAGCTTACTCTGAATAATGGAATGGACTGATGCGACCCGTAAGCCCCTTATGAAGGAAAACTTTATACACCATGTGAAAGCTAATTGATAGAGAAATAAAATGTATAAATAATATGTCCCTCAATGACCATTAGAGAGGTAACGGATGACTTAAATGCGTGAAAAGAAAGAAATTGCCAATTTTGAATAACGGAATGAATATTTTGAAATAATGACATGAACTGCTGTGACCCTTCAGCCTTATAATTACAGAAATACCTTCAAGCTCATTCGAAAGCTTAATCATAGAGGAACAAATCGTATATACTACGCAACGCGGAGAGTAACGAAGGATCTAAAAATCGAAATACAATGTACATGTAAACATTAAGAAATACAAATGTAGCTTATTTTAAATAATGAAATGGACTGCTGAGAACGTCAGCCCCTAATTAAGAAAACGTTATAACCATTTGAAAGTCCATTGACCGAGAAACAAAATGGTTTAGGTTATAAATAATATGTGCCGCAATGACCATTAGGGAGCTCGAGATTACGGAGCACAAATTAAAATAACCGTGAAGATTAAGAAATTGCCAATTTTGAATGATGCAATGGATTGCTGTGACCCTTCAACCCATAATTACATATTTACATGATACCTCATTCGAAAGCCTATCAATAGAAGAACAAAATATATGTAGTTAGTATGTTCCGCAACGCATATTAGAGGAGAAACGAAGGATCTAACATGTCGAAATATACATAATGCGTATTCTGTGTCATTTAAATCTCTTATGGACCGTTATCTCATTGGAAATCATACCACATCTTTTTTATATAAACATTAAGACATAGTTCTTTTTAATAAAAGAATGAACTGCTGTGACTGGTCAGTAATAACAACTTTATTTAGAGGCAATGACTCAGTTCCTAAATTAGGAAAACTTTAAAAACTCCATGTGAAAGCTATTGATAGAAAACCCACACGGTTACATAGGACCAAAATGCCAAAATACGAAAATTAAGAAATAGCCAATTTTGAACAATTGAATGGATAATTTGAATAATGGATTGGATTGCTGCAACACTTCAGCCCCTAAATACAAATATACCTTTTACCTCATTCGAAAGCCTATTAAAAGATGAACAAAAGGTATATAGTAAATATGTTCCGCAACGCATATTAGAGGAGTTATGAAGTACCTAAAAATCAAAATACGGGTGAAAATTATAAAATAGCTTATTTTGAATCATGAAATAATAAAAAAAAATTCTAAATAAAAACCAAATATTTTTTAGCCCCAATATTCATCTTTTCAAGGGGGCATAGTTATATTTGCTTGGAACAAACATTTGTTTTCCAAATCGAAGGATATAAACACCCTGGAACAAACTAACATATTCTTTTTTTCAATATACATGGTTTCTTTTAAAAATGAAAAGATGGTCGATGTGTTAAAATAGTTAGAAAAAAGACTTAAAGTATCATATTATTAATGAAAAAGATTTAAGGTATCATATTTATTTAATAATTTTTTGATTTTTTTTTATATCTAATCCTTTATCGGTGACGTAAAATACTTAAGAATGATGTCGAGCACTGTCGATTAATTATAAATTGCAGCGGAAACTAGACGATGGAATGTGTACTTGTGGTTGAGATGATAAAACAACGACCTTCCCTGTATCAAATATCCGTGAGAAATGCGTAATCAGCATGTTATGTATAATTGCTTACAGTTATATTTCCCGCTTCTGTCGCAACATTTTTCGACACTATCTAAATAAACATGTTAGTTGGGTTAACACATGATGATTTATAATGTATAGCTTACAGTTACATTTCCCGCTCATTTCTTAGTCTCAAAACAAACCAAAGTGTTTGTATCCGAGTATTAATTTGGAAATAAAATTTTGTTTTGATGTTAAATATATGGTTTTAATAAAACACTTTGAACTGGGAAATATCATTCAAAAACATGCTATATAGACATGATAGAAAGATCTTCTGATCTGCACAATTATAATATAATTAAAGCAAATAGATGCATTTCTTATTTCTTTTAATATTTAGACATTTGTTTTAAGGTGACTTCTGACACACATGCCCTTTTAGCATATTTATATCTTTTAAAAATCTGAATAATAGGTGGTGTGGAAATACATCGACGAAACAGCTATCTTTCTATCTGACAGGTTTTCTGTCCATTCCGTTATTCAAAATAAGCTATTTCTTAATGTTCAAGGGTATTTCGATGATTAATTCCTTCGTTACTCCTCTAATATGCATTGCTGAACATATCGTTTAAAGTCACTTTATTCCTCTATACATGTTGCCTTAATAAAGACTGAGGGCTTGCAGCAGTCCATTTCATTATTCAAAATAAGCTATTTCTTAATGTTCAAGCGAATTTCGATGTTAAGATCCTTCGTTATTCCTCTAATATGTGTTGCAGAACATATCGACTTTATATTTTTTTCCCTCTCTTAATAAGCTTGCGAATGAGCTATAAGGCATATCTATAATTAGAGGCTAAATGGTGGCAGCAGTCCATGCTATAAATCAATATCCATTTTTTATACATAATTGGCTATTTCTTGATTTTCTTTATGGTCATTGTCGCACATATCGTTTATACTCCGTTTATTCCTCTATCATGCGTATTTTGGACATTAGGTCCTTCCTCACCACTTTAATGGTCATTACGGCACATATCAATAATACTCAATTTTTTCCTTTATCAATAAGCTTTAATTTGGTTATTAATTTTGCATAAATAAGGGGCTAACGGCTTGCAGCAGTCCATTCCCTTATTCAAAATAAGCTATTTCTTAATGTTCAAGCGAATTTCGATGTTTAGTTCCTTTGTTACTCTTCTAATATGCGTTGCTGAACATATCGATTATATACCTTTTGTTTATCTCTTCATAAGCTTTTGAATGAAGTATAATATATATCTATAATTAGGTACATGTACTAAAGGGTCGCACCAGTCCATTCCACTATTCAAAATATCAATTTCGTTATTCAAAATTGGTTATTTCTTAATTTTCACGCGTATTTTGGAAATAAGGTAATCCCTCTAATGGTAATTACGGCACATATTGTTTAAACTAAATTTATTCCTCTATCAATATGCTTCTATTTCGTGTATTAATTTTGCCTTGATAAGGGCTAACGGCTTGCAGCAGTCCATTCCGTTATTTAAAATAAGATATTTCTTAATGTTCAAGCGTATTTCGATGTTTAATTCCTTCGTTACTCCTCTAATATGCGTTGCTGAACATATCGACTATACACCTTTTGTTCATTTCTTAATGAGCTTTCGAATTGAGTATAATGTATATCTAGAGTTAGGGACTAAAGGGTCGCACCAGTCAATTCCATTATTCAAAATATCTATTTCATAATTCAAGATTGGCTTTTTCTAAATTTTCACACTATTTTGGAAATAAGGTCCTCCGTAACCCCTCTAATGGTTAATACGGCACATATTGTTTAAACTTAATTTATTCCTCTATCAATAAGCTTTTATTTGGTGTATTAATTTTGCCTTGATAAGGGCTAACGGCTTGCAGCAGTCCATTCCGTTATTCAAAATAAGATATTTCTTAATGTTCAAGCGTATTTCGATGTTTAATTCCTTCGTTTCTCCTGTAATATGCGTTGCTGAACATATCGACTATACACCGTTTGTTCATCTCTTAATAAGCTTTCGAATTGAGTACAATGTATATTTACAGTTAGGGACTAAAGGTCGCACCAGTCCATTCCCTTATTCAAAATATCTATTTCATAATTCAAGATTGGCTATTTCTAAATTTTCACGCGTATTTTGGACATTGGGTTCTTCCTAACCACTCTAATTGCATTACGGCACATATCATTAATACTCAATTGATTCATTTATTAATAACCTTGAATTTGTTGTATTAATTTTGCCTTAAATAGGGGCTAACGGCTTGCAGCATCCCATTCCGTTATTCAAAATAAGCTATTACTTAATGTACAAGCATATTTCGATGTTTAATTCCTTCGATACTTCTCTAATATGCGTTGCTGAACATATCGACTATACACCTTTTGTTTATCTCATCGTAAGCTTTTGAATGAAGTATAATGTATATCTATAATTAGGGACTAAAGGGTCGCACCAGTCCATTCCACTATTCAAAATATCCATTTCGTTATTCAAAATTGGCCATTTCTTAATTTTCTCGCGTATTTTTGAAATAAGGTCCTCCGTAACCCCTCTAATGGTTATTATGGCATATATCGTTTATACTTAATTTATTCCTCTAACAATAACCTTTAATTTGGTGTATTAATTTTGCTTGATAAGGGCTAATGGCTTGCAGCAGTCCATTCCGTTATTCAAAATAAGCTATTGCTTAATGTTGAAACGTATTTCGATGTTTAATTCCTTCGTTACTCCTCTAATATGCGTTGCTGAACATATCGACTATACACCTTTTGTTTATCTCTTCATCAGCTTTTGAATGAAGTATAATGTAGTATATATCTATAATTAGGGACTAAAGGGTCGCACCAGTCCATTCCACTATTCAAAATATCAATTTCGTTATTCAAAATTGGCTATTTCTTAATTTTCACGCGTATTTTGGACATTAGATCCTTCCTAACCACTCTAATGGTCCATACGGCATATATCATTAATACTCAATTTATTCCTCTTTCAATAAGCTTGAATTTGTTGTATTAATTTTGCCTTGATTAGGGATTAACGGCTTGCATCAGTTCATAATGCTATTCAAAATAAGCTTTAATTTGTTGTATTAATTTTGACTTGAGTAGGAGCTAACGGCTTGCAGCAGTCCGTTCCGTTTTTTAAAATAAGCTATTTCTTAATGTTCAAGCGTATTTCGATGTTTAGTTCCTTCGTTTCTCCTCTAATATGCGTTGCTGAACATATTGACTAAATACTCTTTGTTCATCTCTTCATAAACTTTTGAATGTAGTATAATGTATTTCCATATAAAGGGACTTAAGGGTCGCACCAGTCCATTCCACTATTCAAAATATCAATTTCGTTATTCAAAATTGGCTATTTCTTAATTTTCACGCGTATTTTGGAAATAAGGTCCTCCGTAACCCCTCTAATGGTTATTACGGCACATATTGTTTAAACTAAATTTATTCCTCTATCAATAAGCATTAATTTGTTGTATTAATTTTGCCTTGATAAGGGCTAACGGCTTCCAGCAGTCCATTCCGTTATTCAAAATAAGCAATTTCTTAATGTTCATGCGTATTTCGATGTTTAATTCCTTCGTTACTTCTGTAATATGTGTTGCTGAACATATCGACTATATACCTTTTGTTCATCTTTTAATAAGCTTTCGAAAGGAGTATAATGTATAGCTATGATTAGGGACTAAAGGGTCGCACCAGTCAATTCCCTTATTCAAAATATCTATTTCATAATTCAAGATTGGCTAATTCTAAATTTTCACGCGTGTTTTGGATATTAGGTCCTTCGTAACCTATCTAATTGTCATTACGGGACATATCATTAATACTCAATTTATTCCTTTATCAATAAGCTTAAATGTTTGTATTTATTTTGCCTTGATTAGGGGCTAACGGCTTGCAGCAGTGCATTCCGTTATTCAAAATAAGCTATTTCTCAATGTTCAAGCGTATTTCGATATTTGATTCCTTCGTTACTCCTCTAATATGCGTTGCTGAACATATCGACTATATACCTTTTGTTCATCTCTTAATAAGCTTTCGAATGAAGTATAATGTATATCTATGATTAGGGACTAAAGGATCGTACCAGTCAATTCCATTATTCAAAATATCCATTTCATAATTCAAGATTGGCTATTTCTAAATTTTCACGCGTATTTTGGACATTAGATCCTTCCTAACCACTCTAATGGTCATTACGGCACATATCATTAATACTCAATTTATTCCTCTTTCAATAAGCTTGAATTTGTTGTATTAGTTTTGCCTTGATTAGGGATTAACGGCTTGCATCAGTCCATAATGCTATTCAAAATAAGCTATTTCTTAATGTTCAAGTCGTATTTCGATGTTTTTAAATTTCTTCTTACTCCACTAATATGCGTTGCTGAACATATCGACTATATACCTTTTGTTCATCTCTTCATAAGCTTTTGAATGAGGTATAATGTATATCTATAATTAGGGACTAAAGGGTCGCACCAGTCCATTCCACTATTCAATAATCAATTTCGTTATTCAAAATTGGCTATTTCTTAATTTTCACGCGTATTTTGGAAATAAGGTCCTCCGTAACCCCTCTAATGGTTGTTACGGCACATATTGTTTAAACTAAATTTATTTCACTATCAATAAGCTATAATTTGTTGTATTAATTTTGCATTGATAAGGGCTAACGGCTTCCAGCAGTCCATTCCGTTATTCAAAATAAGCAATTTCTTAATGTTCATGCGTATTTCGATGTTTAATTCCTTCGTTACTTCTGTAATATGCGTTGCTGAACATATCGACTATATACCTTTTGTTCATCTTTTAATAAGCTTTTGAAAGGAGTATAATGTATAGCTATGATTAGGGACTAAAGGGTCGCACCAGTCAATTCCCTTATTCAAAATATCTATTTCATAATTCAAGATTGGCTATTTTTAAATTTTCACGCGTGTTTTGGACATTAGGTCCTTCGTAACCTATCTAATTGTCATTACGGGACATATCATTAATACTCAATTTATTCCTTTATCAATAAGCTTAAATGCATGTGTTGTATTTATTTTGCCTTGATTAGGGGCTAACGGCTTGCAGCAGTGCATTCCGTTATTCAAAATAAGCTATTTCTTAATGTTCAAGCGTATTTCGATGTTTAATTCCTTCGTTACTCCTCTAATATGCGTTGCTGAACATATTGACTATATACCCTTTGTTCATCTCTTTGTAAGCTTTTGAATGAAGTATAATGTATATCTATAGTTAGGGACTTAAGGGTCGCACTAGTCCATTCCACTATTCAAAATATCAATTTCGTAATTCAAAATTGGCTATTTCTTAATTTTCAAGCGTATTTTTGAAATAAGGTCCTCCGTAACCCCTCTAATGGTTATTACGGCACCTTCCTAACCACTCTAACGGTCATTACGGCACATATCATTAATACTCAATTTATTCGTTGACCAATAAGCTTAAATTTATTCAAAATAAGCTACATGTATGTCTTAATGTTCAAGCGTATTTCAATGTTTAATTCCTTCGTTACTACCCTTATATGCGTTGCTGAACATATCGACTATATACTTTTTGTTCATCTTTTAATAAGCTTTCGAAAGGAGTATAATGTATAGCTATGATTAGGGACTAAAGGGTCGCACCAGTCAATTCCCTTATTCAAAATATCTATTTCACAATTCAAGATTGGCTATTTTTAAATTTTCACGCGTGTTTTGGACATTAGGTCCTTCGTAACCTATCTAATTGTCATTACGGGACATATCATTAATACTCAATTTATTCCTTTATCAATAAGCTTAAATGCATGTGTTGTATTTATTTTGCCTTGATTAGGGGCTAACGGCTTGCAGCAGTGCATTCCGTTATTCAAAATAAGCTATTTCTTACTGTTCAAGCGTATTTCGATGTTTAATTCCTTCGTTACTTCTGTAATATGCGTTGCTGAACATATTGACTATATACCCTTTGTTCATCTCTTTGTAAGCTTTTGAATGAAGTATAATGTATATCTATAGTTAGGGACTTAAGGGTCGCATTAGTCCATTGCACTATTCAAAATATCAATTTCGTTATTCAAAATTGGCTATTTCTTAATTTTCACGCGTATTTTGGAAATAAAGTCCTCCGTAACCCCTCTAATGGTTATTACGGCACATATTGTTTAAATTAAATTTATTCCTCTATCAATAATCTTTAATTTGGTTTATTAATTTTGCCTTGATAAGGGCTAACGGCTTGTAACAGTCCATTCCGTTGTTCAAAATAAGCTATTTCTCAATGTTCAAGCGTATTTCGATATTTAATTCCTTCGTTACTCCTCTAATATGCGTTGCTGAACATATGGACTATATACCTTTTGTTCATCTTTTAATAAGCTTTCGAATGAAGTATAATGTATATCTATGATTAGGGACTAAAGGATCGTACCAGTCAATTCCATTATTCAAAATATCCATTTCATAATTCAAGATTGGCTATTTCTAAATTTTCACGCGTATTTTGGACATTAGATCCTTCCTAACCACTCTAATGGTCATTACGGCACATATCATTAATACTCAATTTATTCCTCTTTCAATAAGCTTGAATTTGTTGTATTAATTTTGCCTTGATTAGGGATTAACGGCTTGCATCAGTCCATAATGCTATTCAAAATAAGCTATTTCTTAATGTTCAAGTCGTATTTCGATGTTTTTAAATTTCTTCTTACTCCACTAATATGCGTTGCTGAACATATCGACTATATACCTTTTGTTCATCTCTTCATAAGCTTTTGAATGAGGTATAATGTATATCTATAATAAGGGACTAAAGGGTCGCACCAGTCCATTCAACTATTCAATAATCAATTTCGTTATTCAAAATTGGCTATTTCTTAATTTTCACGCGTATTTTGGAAATAAGGTCCTCCGTAACCCCTTTAATGGTTGTTACGGCACATATTGTTTAAACTAAATTTTTTTCACTATCAATAAGCTATAATTTGTTGTATTAATTTTGCCTTGATAAGGGCTAACGGCTTTCAGCAGTCCATTCCGTTATTCAAAATAAGCAATTTCTTAATGTTCATGCGTATTTCGATGTTTAATTTCTTCGTTACTTCTGTAATATGCGTTGCTGAACATATCGACTATATACCTTTTGTTCATCTTTTAATAAGCTTTCGAAAGGAGTATAATGTATAGCTATGATTAGGGACTAAAGGGTCGCACCAGTCAATTCCCTTATTCAAAATATCTATTTCATAATTCAAGATTGGCTATTTTTAAATTTTCACGCGTGTTTTGGACATTAGGTCCTTCGTAACCTATCTAATTGTCATTACGGGACATATCATTAATACTCAATTTATTCCTTTATCAATAAGCTTAAATGCATGTGTTGTATTTATTTTGCCTTGATTAGGGGCTAACGGCTTGCAGCAGTGCATTCCGTTATTCAAAATAAGCTATTTCTTAATGTTCAAGCGTATTTCGATGTTTAATTCCTTCGTTACTCCTCTAATATGATATGCTGAACATATTGACTATATACCCTTTGTTCATCTCTTTGTAAGCTTTTGAATGAAGTATAATGTATATCTATAGTTAGGGACTTAAGGGTCGCACTAGTCCATTCCACTATTCAAAATATCAATTTCGTAATTCAAAATTGGCTATTTCTTAATTTTCACGCGTATTTTGGAAATAAGGTCCTCCGTAAGCTCTCTAATGGTTATTACGGCACATATTGTTTAAACTAAATTTATTCCTCTATCAATAAGCTTTAATTTGTTGTATTTATTTTGCCTTGATAAGGGCTAACGGCTTCCAGCAGTCCATTCCGTTATTCAAAATAAGCAATTTCTTAATGTTCAAGCGTATTTCGATGTTTAATTCCTTCCTAACTTCTGTAATATGCGTTGCTGAACATATCGACTATACACCTTTTGTTTATCTCATCGTAAGCTTTTGAATGAAGTATAATGTATATCTATAATTAGGGACTAAAGGGTCGCACCAGTCCATTCCACTATTCAAAATATCCATTTCGTTATTCAAAATTGGCCATTTCTTAATTTTATCGCGTATTTTTGAAATAAGGTCCTCTATAACCCCTCTAATGGTTATTATGGCATACATCGCTTATACTAAATTTATTCCTCTAACAATAACCTTTAAGCTGGTGTATTAATTTTTCTTGATAAGGACTAACGGCTTGCAGCAGTCCATTCCGTTATTCAAAATAAGCTATTACTGAATTTTCAAACGTATTTCGATGTTTAATTCCTTCGGTACTCCTCTAATATGCGTTGCTGAACATATCGACTATACACCTTTTGTTAATCTCTTAAAAAGCTTTTGAATGGAGTATAATGTATATCTATAATTAGGGACTAAAGGGTCGCCCCAGTCAAATCCATTATTCAAAATATCAATTTCGTTATTTAAAATTGGCTATTTCTTTATTTTCAAGCGTATTTTTGAAATAAGGTCCTCCGTAACCCCTCTAATGGTTATTACGGCACCTTCCTAACCACTTTAACGGTCATTACGGCACATATCATTAATACTCAATTTATTCGTTGATCAATAAGCTTTAATTTATTCAAAATAAGCTACATGTATGTCTTAATGTTCAAGCGTATTTCAATGTTTAATTCCTTCGTTACTACTCTAATATGCGTTGCTGAACATATCGACTATATATCTTTTGTTCATCTCTTCATAAGCTTTTGAATGAAGTATAATGTATATCTATAATTAGGGACTAAAGGGTCACACCAGTCCATTCCACTATTCAAAATATCAATTTCGTTATTCAAAATTGGCTATTTCTTAATTTTCACGAGTATTTTGAAAATAAGGTCTTTCGTGACCCCTCTAATGGTTATTACGGCATATATTGTTTATACTTAATTTATTCCTCTATCAATAACCTTTAATTTGGTGTATTAATTTTGCCTTGATAAGGGGTAACGGCTTGCAGCAGTCCATTCCGTTATTCAAAATAAGCTATTTCTAAATGTTCAAGCGTATTTCGATGTTTAATTCCTTCGTTACTCCTCTAATATGCGTTGCTGAACATATCAACTATATACCGTTTGTTCATCTCTTAATAAGCTTTCGAATGGAGTAGAATGTATATCTTTGATTAAGGACTAAAGGGTCGCAGCAGTCAATTCGATTATTCAAAATATCCACTTCATAATTCAAGATTGGCTATTTCTAAATTTTCACGCGTATTTTGAACATTAGGTCCTTCTTAACCACTCTAATAGTCATTACAGCACATATCATTAATACTCAATTTATTGCTCTATCAATAAGCTTTAATTTGATGTATTAATTTTGCCTTGATTTGGGGCTAACGGCTTGCAGTAGTCCATTCCGTTATTCAAAATAAGCTATTTCTTAATGTTCAAGCGTATTTCGATGTTTAGTTTCTTCGTTACTCCTCTAATATGCGTTGCTGAACACATCGACTATATACCCTTTGTTCATCTTTTCATAAGCTTTAGAATGACGTATAATGTATATCTATAATTAGAGACTAAAGGGTCGCACCAGCCCATTCCACTATTCAAAACATCAATTTGGTTTATCAAAATTGGCTATTTCTTAATTGTTCATCTCTTCATAAGCTTTTGAGTGAAGTGAAATGTATATCTATAATTAGGGGCTTAAGGGTCGCCCCAGTCAATTCCATTATTCAAAATATCAATTTCGTTATTAAAAATTGGCTATTTCTTTATTTTCACGCGTATTTTTGAAATAAGGTCCTCCGTAACCCCTCTATAATGGTCATTACGGCACATATCGTTTAAACTAAATTTATTCTTCTATCAATAAGCTTTAATTTGGTGAATTAATTTTGCCTTGATAAGGGGCTAACGGCTTGCGGCAGTGCATTCCGTTATTCAAAATAAGTTATTTCTTAATGTTCAAACGTATTTCGATGTGAAATTCCTTCGTTACTCCTCTAATATGCGTTGCTGAACATATCGACTATATACCTTTTGTTCATCTCTTAATAAACTTTCAAATGGAGTATAATGTATATCTATGATTAGGGACTATAGGGTCGCACCAATCAATTCCATTACTGGAAAGTAACATAGTTTATTTAAAATGTCTTGTGAATATGGTGTATTGCAGTCATATTTACGATATTTGAGATCTAGAACTTCTTAAGTACATGGTACCCAACACCTTCACTAAAATTAGTTTGGCTCATTTAATTTTCATAAAATTATGACAAAGTATTTACTTTGACCATTTGACAAAAGTATAAAAAATTCAGAAACTTTGAGCCAACCATTTTTTCAGAAAAATTACACTGGTTATATAGCATTTTGACGAAAACTAATTTTGATCATTGAGAAGCTTAATATATCATATGTTGGTTCGTGGCCTAGTAGTTAGGACCGAAGGCTACAGTGCTGGAGGCCCCAGGTTCGATCCTGACTCGGGGCGCTGGAAATTCAATACCATTAGTAGGGTGATTTTGACCCTCCCACACACATCTCTGGGACCTAGACCGGAGATTAAACTAGAATAGGTACTTTGGGGGCCTCGGTTGGTCAAAGTTGTCCACGACTTTGACGTGGAGACCAATCTATAGATATCCCCTCGGTTTGTCTGTTCCCGCTGAGAAGCCCGGTGGTTTTCTTCGAGTTCTACGGTTTCCTACACCATAATAACTGACTTTCTTGTGTCTCCTAACAATCCCTCTGTGTTGGGTTGGGGATTGTCCTGTGGTGGGTTGTATATAAGTGACCGACACATCTCCATTAATCCTGATAGGGATTACATTGTACCCTCGGAGCAATCGGGTGCTCCGTTCACGGAGGGATCTTCGTACATACATTTACATACATACATACAATGGCCAAAGACCTCGGTTTCACTGTACGCAGCTGCAATAACGCTAGATTTTCACTCGCAGACAAAAGGCGTACATGAAAAGGATCTTGCACAACTAAGACTTGCAAATGCAAAAAAGCCTTGTGGAAGTAAATGTCACCCAAGCCTAGTAAGAATGTAACTAGCGATAAAAACTAACTATGACATCAATATTTAATTTTTACGTAGTTTTTGAATTATAAAAATTAACAATTAAATGTAACCATCATTGTTTTTTTAGATAAAATTTTTGTATTATTGAAACGTTTATAATGTAATTTGAAAAAAAATACCTATATGGTCCAAATACTCATATGGTCCGGCCCGTTAATAACCAAACGAGTATTTTACTCATATGGTCGGACTATATGAATATACGCATATGGTCATGACCATACACGTATGGTCCTAAACTCCTAATACATTGTACTAAATTAAATATGATCCGGAACATTACCAAATGAGTATAAATCTCATATGGTCCAACCCGGTACGCGTATGTCGGACTATAATAGCATTTGCATATATCATGAATATAGCTATGAACATACGTATGGTTCAAGTACTCAGTAATATGGTCCGGAAAATATTTTTTCATTATCTTCCATATATCCTGCGAAGCCCGAATCCCTGGCCCGAATACCCATCTAATTATACTTGAGTGTCAAGTTTTCATAAGTGGGAGCCCACTGACTGCCTAAGAGGGGGCCGGCTCCAGTCATGCTTCAATGATTCCCTATATAATCAACCATTTTTTTTCCCAGAAAAGGGGGGGGGGGGGCGGGCCCCCTGAAAAACCCTCTAAATCCGCCTCTGCTGGCATTTATAATTTCAGTTTCTTGTGTATAATTTGATGTTTAGTATGACGTCAGTTATCACTGAACTATTATATTTGTTTAGAGGCCAGCTGAAGGACGCCTCCGATTGCGGGAAATTCCCGCTGCATTGAAGACCTATTTGAGACCTTCTACTGTTGTCTGTAAGTGTTCTATGGTCTGCTTGTTGTCTCTTTGACACATTCCCCATTTCCATTCTCAATTTTATGTATGCTATATTGATGACGCACTGTTGACCTTTAACTTTCATTTTTGTGTCATGGTGTTGCTTTCTTAATGATTTTACCCAAATTTTGTAATGCTCTTATTATTTTGTATTAAAACGAAACATGATAGAAGAATGGAATGAGGGATATAGGGTGTTCAAAAATGGTGATATCGGATAAGATGTGGAACTTGAAAAATGGTGATATTGCAGTATATAGTGTGTAAAAAAGTAGGATCTAAGTAACAGAAGGGAACAAATGAGACAGGAGAAAATTATAGAAAAAGGTGGGATTTGAGAACTTACACTCTTTGTGAAATTGTGCTAAAAACTCTGGTTTGGTATTAAAATAAGAAATATCATACCATAAGGAACATGTGTACTAAGTTTCAAGTTGATTGGACTTAACTTCATCAAAATCTACCTTAATCAAAAACTTTAACCTGAAGTGGGACAGGACAACGAACGGACGCACAGACCAGAGAACATAACGCCCTTCTACTATCGTAGGTTAAAATTAACATAAATCAGGAAATATATGTTTGAAGATAGGCAAAAAGTATCTTGTTGATATTCCAAGTGTCATGAACGATTCTGTGCTTTTTTTTTGCATTATTTATCAGGTTTACCAAAAGAAATGCAAAACCCCCACAAAACATTGGTGTTAAAATGAACAAACATTTGATTATGACACTCACTCGTCTTTTTATTTAGAAGTAGGTCAACTTTATTAAACAAGAGGCTCACAGGACACAGACCGGAGGCTCAAAAGACACAGACAGGAGGCTCACAAGACACAGACAGACAGACAGTTTGGGCATGTTGACTCAAATGTAGATTCTATTGATTTTTTTTTTTGGCTTTAAAAATTTGCCTCCAGACAGACCTAAATGCTAGTGTGACAATTTGGGCATGTTGACTCATATGTAGATTCTATTGATTGATTTTTTTTTGGCTTTTAAAATGTGCCTCCATATTCCTTTTAACAAAAATGCAAAATATGGATAAAAATCACCATTCATAGGAAATAACTTCTACATCGAGTTAGTTGACAATTACAGCCATCCAGACTGATTCTGACTGTTATCAACATAAGTGCTGTGGTACTTACTGTTTCTCTCTTTGTATCTATTATAGTTTAAAGTGTTTACAAAAACTTAAACCAGATGCTCCGCAGAGTGCAGCTTTATACGACCCCAGAGGTTGAACGCGGAAAAGTTGAGGCAAGTATGGACACAACATTCAAGCTTGATACAGCTCTGAATTTGGATTGTGATTAAAAAGTTGACACAGCAAAGGTTTCTGACACAGAATGAATGTGGACTAATGAACCTTCAATTTCTTTATTTATTTTGCTTTTGAGTAAAAAACCATGCTGTTGAATATAAATCCCCTCAAAAAAAATATTTGAAGAATTTTTGTTTGAATTTCTGAAATCTGAAATGAGAAAAAATTTACCCCTCACCATTTTTTTTCACCTTCCCCAATCCCTTTTTCCATAAGTAATCTCAATTCAAATTTCTGATTAAGTTGGCAACACTAACTACTCATTAAAATACATCATGAAGTATTAGAATATAAAATAACTTACAGTCATGGTTAAGATTACTATTAACAGTGACTTCTAAAAATAAAATCTTAAGACACTTATCACTTCCTTTAACATAATTTTCAAGCAGTGTAAGGGAGGTAATCAAGTTATCAAACATATATATAACAGTATTCTTTAAATTTTAATTGGAATTGGATTACCTCCCTTACACTGCTTTTAAATTGTCTAAATTGTCCTTTAACCAGAAAAACCCTTGTTTCCCCCTTTTTTGCCCCTAATTGCTTAAAGATTTCATCCATTAACCCTTATAACCACCCCTTTGTAGTATGGAAACTTGTGGTATAATTTCAGGGGGATTTTTACACTTTAACACAAGTTATTGACTAAAAACTACAAAAATGCATATTTGGGCCCCTTTTTTGGCCCCTCACTTAAACCCCCATGTAGCAAGAACCCCAAAACTCAATTCCAGCATTTCCTTTGTAGTAGGAAACCTTGTAGTATAATTTCAGAGAGATCCATACACTTAAACACAAGTTATTGTCTGTAAACTAAAAAAATGCTTCTTTTTGGCCCCCTATTGCTATATGTTCAGGGATATTAATCCCAAACTGACACCAAGCCTTCCCTTTATTATATGGAACCTTGTGGTACAATGTAAGAGAGATCCATACAGTAAAACATAAGTTATTGTCCTGAAACTTCAAAAATGCTTGTTTTTGGCCCCTTTTGGCCCTTAATTCTCCACAACCCTTAAAATAAATCCTACTTGATGTTATGAACATTGTGGTACAATTTCAGAGTAATTGAAATACTTATACACAACTTATTGTCCTGAAACCAGATAAATCTATATTTTGGGCCCCTTTGGGCCCCTAATTTCTAAACCGATGGGACCGTAACCCCCAAAATCAATCCCAACATTCCTTTTGTAGTTATAAACATTGTGTTAAAGTTTTATTGATTTCTATTTACTCATACAAAAGTTATTATCCGGAAACCATCCGTCTTCGGACGACGCTAAAGATTATGATGTGATACCAATATACGACCGCAAAAATTTTGCAGTTGTACAAAAAAAAGAACAGGCTCTAAAGAGCCTGTGTTGTACACCTTAGTCTATTATAGTTAAACAATTGACAAATATTGAAGACAAAAAATAGAATTTATGACAAAATTTATAAGCTTCTGTCCAAGTTTGGTACAAATCAAGAATAGTTTAAGAAATTTATAAAAAAAATTAAAACTTTAACCACGGAGTGAATGTATTTGTTAACTGGCAGAAAAATAAGTAATTCTAATACTGATAAACAGGATTTTTTTTTGTACAAAATTTACTTCTTGATACATTCTTATGATTGTATCCAAGTTTCTATCCAAGTTTGGTAGAAATCCAAGATATATAAAAAAGAATATATACATTTCGAAACTTTAACCACAGAGTGAATGTGATGTTTGTTGGCAGAAAAACAAAGACCATTTATAAATAAAATGCTGATACACAGGATTTTTTTTAACGAAATTTACCTCTGGATACTATCTTATGATCTTAAACAAGCTTCCGACCAAGTTTGGTAGAAATCCAGGATAGTTTAAGAAAGTTGTTCAAATTTCAAAAACTTTAACAATAATGTGAATAATCATGGACCCCGCCGACAACAGAATGTAGGATCGATATGTCTCGCTTTTACAACAAAACTTAGAGGCTTGACAAAAAAATGCAAATACATGTATAAATAAATTTGGACCTATTTGATAAAAATTCAATATATAACTACGCAATAAGTACGGTAAGATTCAGTATACCAAGGAACTCCATAAAATAAATTTTTGCTAATAAAATAGATCTATGTTTAATATTGACCCTGTGGACCAATTTAAAGGTAAACAAGAATGTGTCTATAGTACAGAGATGCACCACTTGCACTATAATTTTTCATGTTCAATGGACCGTGAAATCAGGGTCAAACCTTTGCTTTGGCATTAAAATAAGAAAGATCATATCACACGGAACATGTGTAATAAGTTTCAAGTTGGTTGTACTTCAACTACATCAAAAAGTACCTTGAACAAAAACTTCAACCTGAACTTCACACTATGATTTTCTATGTTCAGTGGAAAGTGAAATTGGGGTCAAAATTTTGATTTAGCATTGATTTAAAAAAATCATATCATGGGGAACATGTGTACTAAGTTTTAAGTTGATTAAAATTCCACTTCATCAAAAACTACCATGACCAAAAACTTTCACCAAAAGCAGGACAGACGGTCAAAGGAACACACAGACCAGAGAACATAATACCCATCTACTTTCCTAGGTAGGGCATAAAAATCCAAAATCTAACAACATGATGAGATTCAGCATAATAATTTAAGTTTTTTTTCGGCACCTATTCAACCCTCAAAATTAAATCAATCCTAACATTCCTTTTTTGGTTTGGAACCTGTGGTACAATTTCATAAAGATCCATAGACTTTTGCTCAAGTTATTGTCCCCAAACATGAAAATCATATTCCTAAATGGTTTGGGCCATAGCCATGATAGCCCCCAAATTCAATCATAACCCTCCTTTTGAAGTTTTGAACAATTTTAGAGGAACATTCACTTATACACCAGTTATTGATATGAGTAACATGGCTGTGATATAAAAAATCCAATTAAGACAAATTTACTTAACAAAAATAAAATGCACCTACTGTACATGTACATGAAGCTGTAGCCTTTTGCTAATGATGTTTATTTCCAGCATGATTTTGCTAATCCACCAATCGTCTATGGCACTATGCTGTATTATGCATACCAGTGGATTGAGAAAAGTGCAGCAGATTTTAAATGCTGACTGTCACCATGCTCAAACCAGTGAATTTGCATTTCATTGATACACAAAACTTGAAGTCTCAATCTGTTGAAAAATTCAAATCATCATTATAAACAACTTAAATAAAATTTAAAAAAAATACTGTAGAAGATTCTATTTATACATACATGTACAACAACAACACTTTAAGAATGCTCCAGTTATTTATTGGGATTAACATGTTTTTAATGGCTAGACAACATTCATTAGCATGATTAGGATGAAACAAATAACTAACGTGACGGTACCCAAATTGCACCTATTTTGACAGTTTTTTCACCTACGTTTTTTTATGATCAAGAACAAAAACCTAACGATTAAGATTGCTCGTAAGTCATGAACAATTCAGTATACTTATGACGTTTTTTTTGTGAAACTGACTCCTGGGTTGTATAATTTTGTTGTGCTTTTCCATTACAGTCATTGGATATAAAAAGACAAATTGAACCAGACATAAGTGATGAACATTAAATAGAGAATCTTAGCAGACAACATAAAACCACTTCATATATTTCTGACAAATCTATTGGAAGAAAACTAAACAATTTTGAAGATAAAAAACACTTGTCATCCAAAACATGGCAGTATCTGAAAGACCGACATTCATTAGCTGCCACATTGCAGTGTTAGTTGTTTGCGATTGATGCCTTTCCAATAAATAGAGATCCTTGGATATTTAAAGATGAGTTGAAACTTATACCTGTAATGGACAGTAAATAGAGAATCTCAGCAAACAGCATAATACCAAATCTTATGTTTTGACAAAATATTTGGATGAAAACAATAATAATTGGAGGATGAAAAAGTAATTTTCATCCAAAGTATGGCAGTTACTGAAAGATATAATTTAATCATAATGGAAAATGACAAAGTGAAATGTTTGACTTGCATTTTAACCTTCTTCACGTACTGCAACATTTGTGTTAGTTGTTCGTGATGACTGTCTTTCCAGCAAATGTTAAAACACATTATTTAATAAACTATCTATAACGTAATTTTTTTTTATGTTTTACTAACGTTGATTGCTGTTGTGAATTTTAGGTAAAATTTGTAATGTGCATGCATAATGATAAAATTGGTATTTAAATGAATATCTATTATGTTTAATTGATATCATAGGGTTTTTACCTAAATATCATTTTTGACAACATTAGTTTATAATATAAATCTAATGTTTAATAAAATCAACATTTACTTAATATACAATGTTTAATTACTACACATTCTATAACTTAATGTCCCACACTTGTGAAATTATTTTTCTAACCAAGAAACTAAGATTGCATTCCTTTACAAGTTGTCTAATGTATAAATAATTACTTATTCTGGGGCAGAAACCCAATAACAGGTTGTCTGTTTTGTCTGAAAATTTCAGGGAAGATAGATCTTGACCTGATAAAAAATTTATCCCTGTCAGATTTGCTCTAAATGCTTTGGTTTCAGAGATATAAGCCAAAATCTACATTTCCCACTATGTACTATTTTTAGCCATGCCGGCCATCTTGGTTTGTTGGAAGGGTCACGCCACTCATTTTTAAAATTAGTTAACCAAATGATGATTGTGGCCAAGTTTGGTTAAATTTGGCCTTATAGTTTCAGAGGAGAAGATTTTTTAAAAGAATACTAAAATTTTAGAAAAATGGTTAAAAATTGACTATAAAGGGCACTAACTCCTTAATGGGTCAACTGACAATTTTGGTCATGTTGACTTATTTGTAGATCTTACATTGCTCAACATTATTGCTGTGTACAGTTTATCTCTATCTATAATAATATTCAAGATAATAACCAAAAACAGTACAATTTCCTTAAAATTACCAATTTAGGGCAGCAACCTAACAACGGGTTGTCCGATTCATCTTAAAAATTCAGTACAGATAGATCTTGACCTGATAAATATTTTTACCCCCTGTCAGATTTGCTCTAAATGCTTTGGTTTTTGAGTAATAAGCCAAAAACTGCATTTTACCCCTATGTTCTATTTTTAGCCATGGCGGCCATTTTGGTTGGTTAGCCGGGTCACCGGACGCATTTTTTAAACTAGATACCCCAATGATGATTGTGGACAAGTTTGGTTTAATTTAGCCCTGTAGTTTCAGAGGAGAAGATTTTTGTAAAAGTTACAACGACCGACGACAGACAACGGACGACGGACGCAAAGTGATGGGAAAAGCTCACTTGGCCCTTTGGGCCAGGTGAGCTAAAAAGTGTATTGGAGATGGGTCAAGAAAAATAAAAAATAATAACAATTTTGTCTCAATCATTTTCAGATTGATCATACACATGTGTCCCCCCTTTTTTGTAATTGTTTATAGACACGATTCGCCCGTATTCTATAGATTGTTGCTGAACTATTCAGGCTTATACCAATATTGATAAAAACAATAAATATTTTAATTATCTAACACTGAATTGTCAATCAGAATGAATATAAAGGTCGCAGGATACAGATCTCAGGCCATTGTTAACGACGATCGTTGTTTCTTCTTTCAGGAATTCTGTTGTTTGTTGAAGTCGTTATTTCATAAAATTGAATATAAACTTACATTATTTTACGTATTTCAGTCATTGTAAACCATTATCCGACAGCTAAATGATGATGTAGGTCATCGCTTGAACATCCTCCATTTTCTTTTAAAACGAAAACAAACATTCAAATGCCCGGATGTGTATATCTTTTTCAAGCCGATCGAAAACCATGCATATATATGTCAGGATCGATTATATATCTTAGATAATTTCTTAACGAATAAGTTCCGATACTTGTATGAAGTATCAAAAAATAAAAGATATATTAAGCTATCATTTGAGACAGAATTTCATTACATATATACGGGGGAACCAATAATTAATCGTGATTAAAGTTAGTGTACACTTTATCTCGGTTTGTACCGATTTGGTGAAATATGACATATATAGAAAAATGGGGGTAGGTCACTTCAGAAATCAATATCTTTCTTATTTCTCGATAGTTTTTTACCATCAAAACCGTTTTGTAATCGCATTATATCGATCTTTCGTGTGGCATTAGTTTGACATAGCTAATACTTATACTTTTTTTTGTACATATACCTACAGTTAAGGTGTACACCTCAACTGTACACTTTACTGAAGTGTACAGATTATGTCCCAAAATACCCCCGAAGTGTGCAGTTTAACCCCTAGATGTAGATATATATATATATATATATATATATATATATATATATATTTTTGTTTTTAATATTAAACATAATCACTGAAGGTCAAAATATTTTCAAATACAAAGCTTAAGGTATGAATGGTTGTCACAGCATTCATTAAATCAAAGTACTGAAGTACTGAATATCGAATAACTTGGATAGTCACAAGTGAAGAATTTAAGAATTGAAAAAATAAATTTATTTTACTTACATTACATATAGTGTAAGTCATAAATTATATTCATCCCAAAACAATTGCAAGGCTATATCAAACATAGATTTTTTTTGTATGTCTCCATGTAGTCAAACACCATATCACTATATATATATATATATATTTTTTTTTGTTTTTAATATTAAACATATTTTATTAACAATCACCTGTTACATCAACCCTCAGTTGTCCAGGGAAGTATATATATATATTTTAATGTTTAAAAGTAATTTTCCATTTGCAAGGTATACATTGTTGTTCATTTTCTCTTAGAAGCTACAAAAGAAGAACCAGTGAAGATAGGACCAGTATTTAATCACCAGAAGAGAACATATGGAATTTTTATTTTATTTTGTCAATATTTATGATCAGAAAATAAAACGATTTAGAACAAGATTTTAGTATATGGAACAGATGGGAACTGCAATTACAACATCCATGTCTCCCTGTATAATGTGTGCACAGTGCCATCTTAAATCAATGATCTGCAATACATTTCAGAAACAAAATCTTACGTACCGACAGAAACACCAAATACTGTAGAACTCTCAATGAACTCAGACTATTTAGTTAGCCAGTGCCTATCAATTGAAAAGGGACAAAAGCGCGTCTAACCGATAACTAGACCAACACGTACTACCAGAGAACCAGCCTATTTGAAAGACTATGTGCGTTTAAGATATGACAATTTTATTTGTTTCAAGTGGTTTGTAGTCAATAATTTAGTTTCTTGTCGTTTTCATATTTTTTTAGTTATAAACCAGATTGTAAAGTTATTTATTTTACAATGAATAGTAAGATGCACACTTTACACACCTATAAATTTAATTACAGAACAGAAAGAGTAACGTGCAGATGAATTGTTTGCAAATGTCTTAAGACAAGTACTCACTAGTAATTCCTACCTAATTAGTTTAACTGTCTCAGATTATTACACTACTTGTTTACTCATTAAAAGGACTTTCACAAAATATATCAACAGAAACTAGAATAATAATAAAATCAGAGCCACAGGCATTTAAATGAAAATAAGAGACATTTATGACAACACTCTGTTATAATAAAGGTTGAAGGAATGGTATCTGAGTGGCAGAGAAGAGAGATGGTGAAGAAAGGTAAACAGAGAGAAAATTTAAAGGAAGGCAGATTTTATATTTTCTTTCCGAGTGATGACCAGCATGAAAACCATTTAACAGGAGAGGCAAGTAGATCAAAATCGACATATTAATCAAAGAAAGACTGTGCAAGATTTTTTTGTTTGTTTTTTAAGATTTCTTAACATGGGCCTTTATATTTTATTGTATATACTAATACATGTGGATGTATATGTTGTAAAGCGTTTAGGATATTTTTTATATCATAAAATGCACTGTTATAAATACTGTATACTAACATAATAAATAATAATTATGATTAGTTTTATTTACATGCAAGAAATTTCTTGGAATTCCTAAACGGAAGATTATATAGACAGAAAAAGAAATATACTTTACAACGAAATTATTTTCATTCACCTGTGTATAATATGACATAACTGGTGTCTTATTGAAATTATCGAGATTTTCTTCACCTCCCATTATGGCTAACCGTAGACCCAAAACCTCACAGATATTCTTGTAACATCCAAAGTATTTAAACAGGAGTTATCAACAATCGGAGGTTATAAACCCAGTTCGTCTGACCCATTTAAAGACAAGTCTCTGTGATTGCATATACAAGTGGTTATCGTTATAAGATAAATATTGATGTTCTTTACTTGAGACAAAGGATTCATGCATTAAATTCTGTTGATTTCAACACAGCCCTCTAACAAAGAGCTCATTATCATGAAATAGTTTTGATGTGATATGTAGAGGAGCAATCCCACCATTAATTAATATTTTTGCTATTTTATGTATATCGTATACATTCTTTTTAGGGAGCGACCATTTCTTTTCACAATAGTCCATAATCATGAAGTGCTCAAACAAATATATAACAATTCTACAGTTGCATGGTCTTGAATCTAGTAGAATATATCTCAGAACAAATTCATTCAGGATGACATTTATGAGGTTATTCACTCCACAAATAGCCATGACAGAGGTCCGCCATTTTGAAAATTCGTATCTGCCACAATGGTAAAATCACCCACTTCGGCCTCAATATTCTTTACTATTATTAGTATTGCAACTGTTTTTCGTACTTCCGATATTATCTATGAGTATAATTTGGAGGATTTTTAATATGAAAATGACCGAAAAAGCCTACATAATGTCGATCATCGCAATCGTTTGGATGGTGTCAAGCTATATCCTGTCAACGCGTCCACCATTTTGTACTAGACTGGAATCATATGATCAAAAAGATCTTTAAAAATATCAACCAATCAGATTGCGTGTTACAAAAGACATTGGTTTCCGATGGAAAATAAAAAAATGGCGGCTATATCTTGATTCTGTCCCGTGAAATATAAATATGGGATAGATTAAAACAGATGATTGATATACAGGTCGCTTGTATCAATGTTAAAAAATATGAATAAAAGACAGATTTTAATGAAATAAATCATTTACCGTTTGCCTTTATTTTTCAAAAATAGTTGTTCACAGGTTAAAATCTATCACCACCACCAAGAAATCTAACATCCAAAAGTGAATACTCCAACGTATATACATATGTACAAATCTTCATAGAAAGTGAAATAAAAAGAAACATACATTAATTTTAACTGAATAATTGGGCCAATAATTGACACCAAAAAATCGGAAATATTATCAATTCTGTTTTGTTCAATCTTTATCAACTCGCCTAACGTCTGTTGTTTCTATGAATATAATGACGAATAGTACCGTCTAGATATTCATATCTATTGTTTGTCACATTGTAGGCATACAGTTTGTACATTCTGCCACTATCAACAAGACGGAAGAAAGCTGTGAAATGTCTTATTCCACTGTTATCTCGACATAATCCCATTAATTTAACCCAATCTAAAAACATCTCTGGGTTTAATCCATTCACATATGCAAATGCAGCAAGCAAAATTCTTTCCCAATGTTTCAAGTTCTTTTTCCAAAATAATTTTCTAATGTTGTAAGGCCATAATCTTGCTGGCCCAACTACATCCTGCAAATCTCTCCATAATTCATAAATTGCCTTGTTTCTAGACATCTTGGGATAAATCAACCACTATAAGGCGATTACTATTTATATTAAGATAAAATTGAATAGTACTCACCCCACTATAACACAAAGTCGTCGTCATCTGACCACAGGAAGGCATTCTTTCCGTAGGGGTTTGACATCTTTTTTCCTTTTCCTTTTCCTTTGCCAACTGAGGATTCTGCAGTTGTTGGTGTGTTCTTTAACTTTTTTATAGGTTTGAAATTGTCTGGAAAGAAAAGTTTTGTTAAGTTTTCATCATCAGTGTCGCCGGTCTCATGAGACAGGTCAATAACATTACTACCTAAGGTGCTTATAGAAACTGAATCACAGGTTGCATCAATTGGTACCCTTCTTTTTCTTCTAGTGACATTTATTGGAGTAGCTTCGCCAGCTTGGAGTAAACATGGACCTGGCTGTGAATCATTTTCTACAGGAGTCACTTCAACTGAAGGTTCAACCAATTCATCTTCCGTGTTCCGGAACAATGGTTATGTTGTGGGCCTTCTCGTCTTCCTTTGTTGGTGGTGTCCATGTCTTGAAAACTGGTTTCTGATAATTGAACCTTGGTGGACCATCCAAGGTGTAGACGGAATTAACCAAGTCGAAGAAAGACTGGTACAGGTCACTCCGGTAATGGTGATTTCTCCATATGATTTCACATAAGTGCTGTTCAAACATTTTAGTGTTTGTCCCATTCATTGCCCTAAAATGGTCCTTTGCGATCTTCCATGCACCTTCTATCCTGTTCGTACAACAGTACACTTCTTCTCCCGTCTGGGTACTCACATATTTCTGCTTAAAAGATGTCTTATGAACAACGCTGAAATGTTCATATCCAATATCATTCAATGTGTTATAAGCAGCCCATGAATCTGAAAAAATTCTTGACCCTGGTTTGACATGTTTTTGAATGAGAGGTACTAAAGTATTTGCTGAGCGGTCATCTACTGGGTATAATACTATTCTGTTGGTCGAACGTTCTACAATACCAAATATCCAAATTCTTAAACCACTGGGGTTCCCCCTATGATATTTGACCTTTCTCCCGAACAAACTTTCGTCCAGTTCAACTTCTCCCTCGAATTCTGTGTAGTCGTATATTGTGGATACGTACTGACAAAATAGTTCCCTAATATAACTAGCCCAATATACTGAGGTGTTTTTATAATCCATATTGGCACTCTTGGAACATTGTAACAACGTGTGGCATTCTAGGTAGTATTTAATGAAAACTATGATGTCTCTAATGTTAAATGAGGAACCTTCAAAAAAAGAATACTTTCGCATCCCATACTCATGGCCCTTCTTGCAGCGAAATGTAAACCCATCTGCTTTGCTTGAGCGTTTGTACAGTGAACAAACATCCATACAAGTTGGGTATATTAGGTCATCGACCAGCAAGTTATGGTCACGTAACCATTGAAAAACAACTGAATTATCTTGTCTAAATAAGTTTGTAAATGTCCAAATGTTACGGAAATCTTTAAACTGAATATCTAATGGGTCACTCTTGCATATATCAAAACAGCCCTCCCCATGTTTCTTACGACGTTTCTCTTGTTGGTTCATTTTGCTAATGATTTAATTTCGATTAATGACAATTCATTTATATGACAAATTTACCTAATAGTATTCAAATTCCATGGATATGTGTTCACGGAATAAAACGCATCTTAATTACACATTCAACTTTTCTTTACTTAAACATGCATTTTATTCCGTACGATATCAGTTCATCTATATTTTTACCTGATAACAAAGATTTAAAAAGTAATTAGTACTTACCGTAAACACCCTTTAATACTGACAAAGTCAGATAGTCATTTAACCATAACAATTACTTATTATATACATGATATACTAAATCTTATAAAGTTACGGTACAGTTTATTCTGTCCCTTGTGAAAATGCATTGTATTATATGTTCACCCCCAAAAATTTCTATACCCCTTTTTATATATACTCTCCCCAAAGGAAAACCCTTTCATCGCGCAAATAAATGACTTAATATGTTGTATTCATATTTAACTATACAAAAATAATGATTTTACTGATCTAATATATAGTCTTGAATCTGTCCCGTAATTATTAAAGAATGCATTAAAAGGAATAAAGCATCATTCTTAATTTATTAAAGAACGCACTCTTATATATAGTCTTGAATCTGTCCCGTAAATATTATGGAATGCACTCTTATATATAGTCTTGAATCTGTCCCGTAATTATTAAAGAATGCATTAAAAGGAATAAAGCATCATTCTTAATTTATTAAAGAACGCACTCTTATATATAGTCTTGAATCTGTCCCGTAATTATTAAAGAATGCATTATACGGAATAAAGCATCATTCTTAATTAATTAAGGAACGCACTCTTATATATAGACTTGAATCTGTCCCGTATATTTGAAAGAATGTTTGTTAAATATATAGTCTTGAATCTGTCCCGTAAGAATGAAAGAATGTTCGTAAACAATGCATTATACGGAATAAAGCATACTTGTATTAATTATGTATCAGAAATATTTTTTACGGGATAGAATGAAGACTATATAATATAACTTTTTTAAATCCTTTTCTATTTTCAATTTGGAATCTTTCCTTTATTCATTTTTATTTTCAACCAATCAGAAGTGATGCTTTTTCATTAGCTTTAAAGGGGCACTAGCTACGAAATATACTAAAAATAAAAAAAAATAAAAATGTATGGTTTGTTTAATCAATAACGAAAGTGAAATAGCGAAATAATATATCACTTTTAGTTCAATTTTGTCATTATAAGCTAAAATATTCAGAATCGTATAGATTTTTCCATGTAATGCCATTAAAAAAGTAGGCCAGCTATCCCTTCTTTTCTTTTCATAATTTTGTTACATATAATTTAAAAAACGTATTGAAAAGCTAAAAAAAAATTGAAATGTTTTCATTGTTTTGAAAGATATAAGATGAAACTGCTAAATGTATGAAAAATAAAACGATAATCATTTCCAGCTAAAGTTTCACTAGCTTATATCTAGAAAACAAGCACACAGACTCTTGTTTTTTTTCTTCGTTTTCCGTTCCTTCGTTTATAGACTATCCATTTATTTCGGTCTTGTAAAATGCATTATTTTGAAATGTGGGAGAGAACATTCTTAAAGCAACTCAAAATCACTATAGTTTTTTTTTTCATTTTAGGAAATAAATTTAATGCAACTTAACTTATTGAGGAGCACCTCTCTCTCCTCAATAAGTTTTCTTCTAATTGGTTTTGTTCTTTGTTTCCTGTTTTGATTGTTCTGACTGTGCTGGTTAATCGTGTAGTTCAAATTTAACATTCATGAAGAGCATTAATTACGTTGTTTGAACTTGATTAAAAGTTTTTGAAAAACTTTTTGCCAAGATTTATTAGTTAACTTTGGAGCTGGGGATCGACGTCTGATCCGAAGCTGTTGCGTATGGCGCATTAGAGGCAAATATCCAAATGTTATTCCATATTTTAATAAAAATTGCAAGATCTTTTGTAAAATCTTATAAAAAAATTAAAACCTATTGAGGACTGTTCAAGCAAATCTTACCAGGGACAATGAAAAGGGGAAATAAAATAAATAAGAAGTTGCATGATATAAATTGCATCTTGGTAAAATGATACAGTATCTATTGACAGTTTCCGTACATTTAATCATTGCTTGCCACTCGGTATATTGAAAACATGATGTATGTAAAGAAGTAAACGGACAATAAGTTACAGGACATAAAGTCACCAAAATAGGTAGGACATTCAAGATGATTTGTAAAGTCACACTAAATGATTTTGTCGTTATATGTGTAGCAGACAGAGTTATTAGTTAATTTTTAGCTCCCTTTTGTTAAACTCCAAATTTCATATTTTATGTATTTCATTGTTAATTAATTTACATGAAGCTTATTAAGGATATCTATAATACTAAAATTACGAGGTCCAATTTGTCAGCCGTCATCACGTAAAAACGACGAATCACAGAATTCAACTTTATATATAACTAATATAGTACAAAGGTGTAGATTAAAAATTACACCACTCCAGGCCCTTTTGTTTTCCACGTAATTAATATTGCCAATAATTAAGAAGTTCCGGGTCGAGTCCGCTACCGATACCAATAGTATATTCACCTGTTACCTATTACCTTATCTGTACGTTCCGCATCTGACAGGCGCACCACCAAACGTTGTATTCAGGACTAATATGCTATATACACGGGTCATAACCACAGGGTTGACACTACTAAATTGTCAAATTGTTACCTATTGTAGTCTTTTAATCAGTAAGACTTTCTAAGATAACAATACGAATACTAAAAATCTGGACTAAAAATAAGGCGTACAGGTACAGTTTTCAATTTGTTAGTGGGCATGACGTAAAACAGCAAAGCAAAGAATTCAACTTTATTTATAACTTATATAGGACAATGCTGTTGATTAAAAAATACTCCATTCCAGGACCTTTTGTTTTCAAAATAAATAATATTACCAATAACTGATAAGTTCCAGTTCAACGGGTTCAAACAGAAAGACTTGAAAGCAGAGAAAAACTGTGTATCTTATAATCGACATGACTTTATCAGATGACAATACTAATACCAAAATAAGGCTTGCGCATAGTTGTATACTTTAATTCAGTCACGGACCCGTGATATCACGGGTGTGTTCTAGTATTTGTTAAATTACATAGCTTTTGCTATTTTAATTAATTGGTTCAAGATATTTATTTATATTGTAAAGTTTAATATTTGCATCGTCGCAAAACCTTTGATTACCTTCTGCGAAAGACTTATATATTTTAGATAATTGATTTGAAATTATTATGTTGAATCCTCTGAGGACTGACATTCAGTCCAACCAAGGAAAGCCAGGCTTTCCAACCAAGTATCCATTAGGTTAGTGCATTTGCTACATGCCTCCTTAGTATGGTAATTTGAAATCATATTGAATGCTCCATTTCTACACATTTGGCTTTACATAATAAAAGTTGTACTTTGTTGATTAAATTATATTGTTTTCAGTTTTGGTTTTCATTTACTTATATATATTATAGCGCATCACTTTTTGCATCAGTCGTTTTCCGCACACATCAGTTTACAGACTAGAATTAGCTGTGGTCCGCATCCCCGAATCTTAGGCAGAATTGTTCCTGCTACATATGTATCAAACTAATCTAGCCTAACTTATCTTTAAGGAATCGCATTGTCCTCACAATTTGAATACATTCCTTTTATTTACTGTTCAGTTCATTATATTTCAGATATTTGTGAGGTTTTCATAGATAAAATGGAATCGTTTAAATTTATTTCACCTCGCACTTGTAAAATACCAGCTAACGTTCATACGTAAAGTGACTAAATGATTTGTATTCACCTGAAATACAATACGTCGCAGGAAAGGGTGAATATGTATTAACTTTATTTGTAGTCGTTAATAATAGCGATTGTTGCTGCAGATCAATTGTTTAACATCCTTTTCATATTGTATGAAGTAAAGCGACGGCATAAAATTTCAATAAAATTTTAAATTATTTCTTTATAGGTTTAGTAGCATGTGGTTACAACGACAAAATTATTCTCAACTTACCTGTGAGTGACAAATGTGTGAGCCGAAATTTCTTCCTGTGACAAAAGTTCCAGTGGAACTAATTTCACAGGAAACATGTTCTGTGAGAACTTTCCCCGAACCCGAAGGGTGATTGGGGTATAGAAATATGGTCACCTTGTCTTCTCCCGACCGACATTTAAACGGTTGCCGAAGTGGGGTGTCCGTTTGACTGTGCTGGATGTATCAAGTTCGCAGATACGTCCGGTCTGAAGGGGGAAGTTAAATCCGATGTCTCGTGTAAAGAGAGTGGCCTGTTGCAAGGCAAAATTTCTGTCCCTATCCAATATACCCTCATTTTCCAGTGGCAGTCCAAATTTCCCCGACCATCATCTTGATGGCCTCTATTACAACTACCTACCTATTGTTTTTATTGTTAACCTGTTCTCGTCCTGAATATGCATGAAATACTTGCCACTGGACGTTAAGCAACCACCAATCAATTATTCAAATGTTCCTGACCATTTTCCCAGGTGGCCTCTTTTGTATTAACCTACCTATTGTATTTATTGTGAACTTGTTCTCGTCCTGAATATGCATGAGCTATGTGCCACTGGACGGTAAGCAACCAACAATCAATCAATCAAATTTTCCCGACCACCTCGACTGGCCTTGTTTAAAAAACCTACCTATTGTACATATTGCAATAAAATTGAGAATGGAAATGGGGAATGTGTCAAAGAGACAACAACACGACCAAATAAAAAAAAACAGCAGAAGGTCATCAAAAGGTCTTCAATGTAGCCAGAAATTCCCGCACCCGGAGGCGTCCTTCAGCTGGCCCCTCAACAAATATATACTAGTTCAGTGATAATGAACGCCATACTCCAAATTGTACACAAGAAACTAAAATTAAAATAATACAAGACTAACAGAGGCTCCTGACTTGGGACAGGCGCAAAAATGCGGCAGGGTTAAACATGTTTGTGAGATACATGTATTTGACCTGCACATTCATGACATATTTGCCACTGGAAAATAAGCAAGCAAAAATACATTAACCCTTGTAGATGTATATATCTTAAAAGAGGGACGAAAGATACCAAAGGGACAGTCAAATTCATAAATCCAAAACAAACTGACAACGTCATGGCTAAAAATGAAAAGACAAACAGCAAAACAATAGTACACATGACACGACATAGAAAACTAAAGAATAAACAACACGAACCCCAACTTGGATCAGTGCGTCCAGTCGTTATTAGTTTATGTATGTAAAATATCAGATCTACTTGACTACGTACTTGCGATGACATCATTTCTCGTCCGTATGGAGTTATGCACTATGATTTAGTTAGAAAAAACAACAAAAAATAGAAGTTCTGAATCTGGCATGCTTGAATCATCCAACTACACACATTTATAAACACTTCAACCTTGTGTTACATAAATGCGTAGTATTTGCCGTTAAACTTTTCATATACATCAACTCGTTTTGATCTAAGGTGGGTTTGTGCCTTTTGTATTTCTGATCTATTGATCATCTGGTTCATTTAAATTAACACCAACAACAAGTCTTAAAGTGGCATGACCATCTCTGGAGAAATATCCAAATCTGCAAGACTTTTGGAATTTGTGAGGAGGGCAACAGTTTCTCCAACATCTACTTCTGTAGATAATTCCCTTTCTGCTAAACTTTCCAACTGAATATTTGGTTCTTGAATATCTGATTGTCCCTTTTGTGTTGTACTGGTAATTTTTTCTGTTTTTTTTGTTGTTGCTCTAACTCTACTTTCTAATCTTTTGTTGACTATAATTATATCTATCTGGTCAACAACATCAGCAATCTTTCGGAATTGACCTATAGCCTCATTTTCCAGTGACAGTCCAAATTTCCCCGACCATCATCCGGGATGGCCTCTATTATATCAACTAACCTATTGTATTTATTGTGAACTTGTTCTCGTCCTGAATATGCATGAAATATTGCCACTGGACGTTAAGCAACCAACAATCAATCAATCGAAATTGACCTTTACTGTAATCATTTCGATACCACTGCTCGTGGAGATTTATTTCCCCGAGGGTATCACAAGCCCAGTAGTCAGCACTGTTGTGCTTAAATGATCATTGATATGGTTATGTTTACTTAATTTTGAATATTTGAAATACTATGGCTTGTCTACCTCGGGCATTGATTACGTTAGCTGTATTTGGCAAAACATTTAGGAATTTTGATCCTCAAATGCTCTGCAAATTCGTACGTTATTTGGCCTTTTTCAACTCTTTTGAATTCGAGCGTCACTGATGAGTCTTTTGTAGACGAAACTCACGTCTTGCGTATACATTAATGCTCGGATTTGACCAGAACTTGTCAAACGAGTATGGAAAACAGACTTCTGCAGAGGAACTTCTAAAGCTATGCAGGAAGGAATTAGAAAACATTGGTCAGAACCACAACACTAGACAATTGTCCGGCCAAAATTTCGAAGTTATGGCACAAGAAATTGTGTCATATATATGGTTTCATTACAACTTAGCGATACCTGCACAACATATACATAATCATTGTGTTTAGCAAAGTCAACGGAGGATGTGCTGATACAGCTAAGAACATTGTTTGAACGCTTTGATGCAAGAGAGTAGAAATACCAGCCGAGTTGTGTACTTAAAAACAAGGCCATTTGAAGCAACTGAGCGCTTACACTGAAGAGTAAAGATTCAACCCTTTAGAGACTAAAGTCTAAGTACATTTTCAGAGTCAGCTTATCAAAGAACCCAAAATCATTCATTTATGGATAATATGAAAGTTAGTTTGATTATGGACTATTTTGACCTAACAGCTAAATTTCTGTCCCTATGCAATATACCCTCATTTCCCGACCTTGATCTCCCGCGGACCTCCTTATTACAAAACCGATCTATTGTGTTTATTGTTAATTTATTTTTGACCTGATATACATGAAATATTTTGCCTACAACCAATCAATCAATTTTGTATATATTGTATATGATTTTTTTTATTCAGCAAAAAAGAGGTAAAAAGACAGTCATTAACAAAGGATAGATAAAATGACAAAAAGATAATAAGGTAAGTTGCTTTTTTATTGTATTTTTTTCTCATTTTTTTACAAACCAAAAATCAAGATTTAATGTCATAACGTAGTATATTTATTAAACATATGAAACAAACGAGATATAACCTTAATCATTATTACAAAAAATGGGGTAGGATACTTTAAGATTAAACAAAAAAAAACTCTCTGGCTGATAATCAATGATTATCTTTGAACGCTGTTAGAGTGTAACAGTGAGAAAAATAGAGAAAAAAGCATTAAAAGGAAAAGTTGTTGTAACCATCAACGATACAGATACACACAACTACATTGTTTTTAGGAAAAAAATATCGAGTTATCTCTCTTTATACATAGTCTCAATTATATATAACACTTTACGGTAAAAATCATTTTTGGATAGAGGTGTTATTTCTTCAATATGCGTTTTCTGTCTTAAATTAATAGACAATGCTATAACTGTTTTGTTGGATCAGTGTTTGTTTTATATATGTCTGCTTTGTTTTTTTTTATTTTTATAATATTTGTTTTTCAGAGAATAACTGGATAGACATACAGAAAGGATTAGACCGATGTGTTGGGGGGGGGGGGGGGAATGCTCCCTGAAAAAAACAGTTACAAGTAGTGATAAGGAAAATGGAGGGAAACCATACTAATACTGTTCACATCTTGCAGGGTATGATAATCCAGTTGGAGAAAGAAAAGCCAAGAAGGCAGAACATTATAACATTATGAATAAAGTATTTGTATTGGTTTTTTTTTAATAACAAATTCAGTACCAGAAATGTATTGCTTAAAGAATACATTACGTTAATTTCAATAAGTCATTTGCTCATACTGGAAAATATCGAACGTAAACAACAACTAGACAGATTAAAAAAGCATACTTATATAATAATATTATAGTTTAGTCGCTACAAGATTTTATTTGTTTTCTTAAATATAACCCACAATTGTTTATACTTCTTAGTATATAAAGATTGGCCAACTTCAGGTGTTGAATCATTTAAAAGGAGTGGTTTACACATATGTTTAAACACATGTAGTATATTTAAGGAGTGGTTGCATAAGTGTTAAAAGACACCTGTTTATATGATTTTAACGTGTGCTTTTACACTGGTTTCTGACAGTGCATTTAGGAGTGGTTTGCTAAGGTTTCAGGACATCTGTTTTAACTTGTGCTTCTTGAAAAAAATTACAACGCGTTCCTTTAAAGGATTGGGTTTGTCATATGCTTAGGCACCTGTTTCTGATAAAACGTATATACATGTAGGAGGGAGTTCACACAGGTGTTGGCACATCTGTTAATGTAGCTAATGCTTTTAAGTGTAAATCTATAAGGAGTGACAGTTATTCAAAACAAGGTGAGGAGGATCGCATTGCATCAGTGTATTATTAGAGTGTTTAAAGGTGAACATATATAAAGTGCTTAGACTTAAACCTCAAAATATTTAAAACCCTTTTATTCAAAAAAGAAAAAAACTTTGAGACCAATATTTTATAACTCCCTCATATTTATGGCCCCATTTGAAAGGAGGGGTTATAATTATGCACCCACACTCAAGGGGCTTTGGGTGTTCAGTGATACTACACTACTTATGTAGGCGTACGAAAAATGAAAAGAGCCTGTTGAGATTATGCCAACAAGAATACAAGTGAAAAGACAAAGTAATATAATATTACGAAAGAATTATACAAATAATATTAATGACCATTCAGGGCAAAATTGGCAGAAGTGCAGTGTTTATTCCCTACCCAACATCAGCCCGGTAGTTATCCTGTATTGGAGGGTGATGCTAAGTGTGCTTCGGTACCTGAGCCCAGCACACAGAGCCTGCGTCGCTCTAGATGAGTACCAGGGAAATAACGGTCCATCATATGACCTATGTCAGGCAAACTCCAGATTCTGCCAGGTGGCAGAACCCGTCGTGGCTCAGTCCACAACCAGTGTGCCAGTGCAGGAGACTACCATTCGTCATGCTCTAGCTCTGTAGAGGTCACATCAGTAACCCAAACTGTGCAGTCAATACCCTAGAAGGAAGAAGAAAAGAGGGTCACTCCACAAGTGGAGGAGCCAGTGGCAACCAACCCAAGCGAATCATTGGTGGTTCTAGTGTTCCACAACACTAGAAAGTTAGTAGCAGTGACGTATGTTGCTCAGGCTAGGGACTTGTTTGACCTGGAAGACCAGGAGGTTGTACTGAGCTGACAAGATCTGTGAGAAAGGAGTTGCTGCCAGCCATTTCCGATGTTTATGATGTACACACTTTCATCACATTCATGAAGTTATAATAATAGTTAAATGTGTTGAACAGAATTAAACTTGACAATTTAACAGTTGATTTTGTTGATGTCATCATGAAGAATTATGGAGTTCCAGAACAAAAGGTTACTGAAAAAGCAGCAAACTATTTGTAATGTTTGTAATTGGATTTTGATGTTAAATAATTGTTTTTAAATATTCTAAATGGTGACTTCAATCTCCCAAAGGTATAATAATACCACCCAACCGTTAACAAGAACAAATTTTGTCACATACAACAGATACATGTATACCAATACCACCCAACCGTTAACAAGGACAATTTTTGTCACATAGAACAGATACATGTATACCAATACCACCCAACCGTTAACATGGACAAATTTTGTCACATGGAACAGATACATGTATACCAATACCACCCAACCGTTAACATGGACAAATTTTGTCACATGGAACAGATACATGTATACCAATACCACCCAACCGTTAATAAGGACAATTTTTGTCACATAGAACAGATACATGTATACCAATACCACCCAACCGTTAACATGGACAAATGTTATCACATAGAACTGATACTCGATATCCGTTAACAAGGACAATTTTTGTCACATAGAACAGATACATGTATACTAATACCACCCAACTGTTTCAAGGACAATTTGCTACATATGTTTTTACATTTTACAGAATGTTGCAGAGGAAGCCAACATCATTTAGACAGTTAAGGTAACTTATGTTAACAGATGATTTATATGTATATGCCGCCCCTCCCCCTATATGTTGACAGTGGCCCTTGTTCATACACATGCGTTTCTGTTAATTAATATAGTTTGCCTCAACCAAATGTTTTGAAACGTATATATAATGCTAAGTTCCTTAAAACACAGATGAAGTTCGATACACTTTTGAATCAATTTGTGCCTAAATTATGTTCATCTCATAGTTTTAAGTGGTTATGATGTTTAAGTCTAATGTTATGAAACTTCTAAACATTATGAATTGTATGCTTATTTTTATATGTTAAGTTTATGATCATGTAAAAGTCACTTACATGCACTGTAAATTTATAAATGAAAATACATAAATGAATATGTTTTGTTTATTTTTTATCTACTAAATATAGGATATTTAATCAAAGAGCCTGAAGAGGAGAGTAGAGAGACAATACAAACTTATTTTGAACAGAAGAACTATATCAACGTATTAAACTTTGTTTTATGTTAAGCATTAAGTGATTAACTTAAAAAAATCAAAGCACCAAAGGCGCTGTAGGCAGTTAAGTAAAAAAAGGAGAGGCAAACTTGGCAGAAGTTAATACGAATATTGTTGAAAAATTGGTGAAAATATTATCTCGGCTATTTCTCAAGTATTGAATAATGTTTGTACCCTAAAGTGTTCACTATCCAATCCTGCCACTTTCAAAAGTTATGTCCAATTATTTTTTTTAATATTTAATATCTGCGATTATGCACATACTGTACACTGTCACATGTAAGGAAAGAGTTAAAATTGTGCCTGTCCATATTGAGGACCCAGTAATTTGGTAATTGTTGCTGTATATCATATCCATTTTTCATAATTGTTTTGTACATAAATCAGGCTGCTGTAGTTTTATTGTTTTATATTTGTAATTTTCTGGTCTTTTAAAGCTTACTATGCAGTATACATGTAGGTTTTGCTAATAGTTACAAGCTGCATGGAGGATTATTCTTATCAGATTAATAATTTCAATAATGGGGTCCAGCAGTGGTTTGTGGTTTAATTCAACTATATTCTAAAGTATGAATATGCCATATTAGCAGTTTTAGTTGCATCAGTTGGTGCACCTACATTGTATGCACAATCATCAAATCATAGCTGAAACTATCTTAAGTGGTGTAATTTTCTTGTAAGTTATAAAACAATAAATGCTGATGTTGTTATAATGGCCTAGCAATGATACAACATTTTTTGAAGCCTGTATGGTTGCCTAACTATAATTGCTTACTTTCTTCATTTATTTTGGTGGATATATATATAGTTGTCTCATTATGATGCATTGGCTATCATTCCACATATTCTTATCTTTATAATAATTGTACATGTCTTATCTATAATCAGCTTTTAATCACTGGCGTCAACGTGATGATCGTAACTGCAATTACGATCATCCCAATATGGCGGGCACAAATAAAGGGATTTTTAGAAGGTTGTTTTTTCCACTTTAACAGCTTATTTTCAGATTTGTTCTATATCAAGAAAAGTCTTTATAAGCACTGCCATTGAATGTGTTTTTCATAAATTATAGAAAATCAACCAGAAGAACGAAAATCGAGATTCAAAAAATCACGATGATGATCGTAACTTCGGCTATAGATGATCGTAACTTTGATCTGTTTTTATGAAAAGATGATCGTAAATCAAAATTTACGAATGTTTTTTTTTTCACTAAATGAACACCCTATTTAGCAGTCACGATAAAAAAATAGATATTATTTTAAAATTAAACAAAGAATAAATATAACCGCTATTTTAAAAAGAAATGACATAAGGGGGATTAGCAGACTCGTATGCAAATGTCCTCAATATTATTTTCTTATGAATGATTTAGTTAACATTCAAAATAGATTTACGTTGATATGAAGTTGATATAAATATCATTCTCATGATACAGTTTAAGAATACAGGCCAAAACTTTCACTGAATAAAGTAAAAGAGGACATGAAGTTACATTATTTTGATGACTTTCTATCGGTTTTAAATTGTTGCCTGGTCTTGTTTTTTTTTAATCAAACTATGACTATTAAATATTGGCGGACTTCGAGTGAGGGTCAAGGTGCTCGCATCACCTTTTTGTGGGGGAAGTTTGGTTGATTGTAAAGGGAATCAATGCAGCATGACTGTAGTGGGCCAACTCTTAGGCAGCCAGTCCCCAATCCCTTTATAAAAATCTCTTGATACGCCACTGAACGACTGTTGCCTATATTTACAATGGGTTGGCTATTTAGGTAAAGTAGGAAAAGTTGAAATAGATGGTATACACGTTCATATTAGATTTTTCAAGCTACAAATTCTTACATTTATACGGTATATGACATGTATTATTGAAGTAAGTCGAAGAAGTTGTGTTAAGCTAAACATATCAATAAGGGATCTACCATTTGATTTTTATAAGAGGGATGAAATTTGGAAAAAGGCAAGAGATTTGAGTAAAAAAAAGGCCGGATGAACATCTTGGCCAAACAAAAAGGCAGGATGACAATTTGTGTAAAAGAAAATCGGGATGAAAAAAGCAGGACCGAATAGAGTAAAAATAAAAACGCAGAATAGAGATTTCAACATAATAAATGCAGGATAAAACTATTCATCCTCCCCCAATTAAAAATAAATAGTAGCGTCCTTTATTGACGGTTTCATTGGTTTTTTTTCATTTAACAGATATGATTACACTTCTTAATGCTTTATTTTTTCAACCTCTCCTTTAAAAATTGTCAATCTGTTAATAAAAGAAACTATAAAGTCTGAATTCCCCAAGAATACCAGATCCTCGAAAGGTACTATAGTATTGTCCCTACAACGTGTAGGGGGAAAATGAAAAAAATCTTCTATTTTAACAAACTGGTCATTAATTTAAAATGTCCAATACCTTATTTATATAAAACATATGAAATCAATATAAAGTTGTTAACCCCCAAAGCATTTTAATATTGAACTAGATAAAAAATACTAACCAAATCTCGCGAAGTCATAACCATTTGTCCACTAACCAATAGGACGTTACTCCACCCCCATCCCCTCCAGTGATCGTTCCTCATTATTATTACAATATCAGCTGATAACGTACATTTTTTTCGCATACTAGAAAGCTTTATTTTCCCTTATTTATCAGAAAATGCTTCGTTGGAACAGACAGTTACGATCATCTTAAGTACAAGTTACGATCATCGGTGATAAAAATAAATAGAAGTTACGATCATCATCGTGATTTTTTGTATCTCGATTTACATTCTTCTAGTTGTCTTTCCATCCTGTCCGAAAAAATATTTCAATGGCAATGCTTATAAAGATGTTTATTGACATAATACAAATATGAAAATAAGCTGTTAAAGTGGAGAAATCAACCTTCTAAAATTTCCCTGTATTTGCGTTCGCCATATTGGGATGATCGTAACTGCAGTTACGATCATCACGTTGACACCAGTGTTTAATACAGAGACATGTTTTGCCTATTTGTTATTTTGATAATACAAATAATACAATTAAAATAGAAATGCATTAACATGTAAAATATATTCAAAGACAATGATCCATGACTGATTGTACAGGGCTGAACAATCCCTATGGAAATAAGATGTGCCAACACTTATACAACTGCTTACCAAATAACATTGACTTTTCATAAGTTGTCCCCTTTAAACAAACCCTAACACATAGATTACTGGTATCTTAAACTAACATAATTATAGTCAAAGTCAATAGATCATGCATATGACCGAGGGGTAAGGACCAAATATCCTCTATGGAACTGAAATGTACTAATGCTTCTTCACCTACATGGCAATCATCATTGACTTACGACGATTGGTTTCCTTCATAGTAAAATAATCAAAAGCTTTATGAAATTTCAAAGTAACGTAAGTTTCCAAGTAAAAAGAGAATAATTTAGGGGGCAGGGTCAAATATCCTCAATAGAAATTGAAAGTGACAAAGTTTATACAACTGCACACCAAATATCATTGACCATTCACTAGTGGTTCCTCAATAACTGACCTTATCAAAAACTAATACATGTAAACTAAGTTTCAGAGTCAATTGACCATGACAAAGAGGGTGGGGCTAAATATTCTGGTAATCAGGTAATGAGATATACCTATGCACCTATGCTAACACAACTGCGTACCAAATATCATTGACCTCCCATAAACTAGACCTAATCACACAATCACAAACTACATTTTTGTAATACATTGTTGATGCTGACCATGCTGACAAAACAACACAACTATATATACATGTATGCCTCTCTTTTTGACTCTCATCTTTGGCAAGACAAAAATTCCAACAAATTAAATACAAATATTTTGTCCATCTTTTTTGAATATTTCTTTATTTTTAATTTCTTAAATAAATCAATGCTGCATTTACACATAATTCGATATCAATTTGAAACGTTTAACATGTTTAATGTCTACTTCAATACGCGTCAAAATCACTTCACTGTCCAAATGAGCTTAATTTTTAACTCAATTAATAATAATCATTTCTTGTAACTGCTGGCAAGTTTATAAATAATTCCTGTCAGAAAGCTGAATCAAAACTTGTTGTATTAGTTAACATGATTACACCTGGCAAAAACAATCTTCAAAATTGATCATGTATGTAGATGTACATGTAGGTATATGTAAATATTTTCATAACATCGTACATGTAGTAGTCTAGAGTTTCATTGTTGTTGTGGAACTATAGGCATGAATAGACAATCCAGTTGCTACAGAGAATCATGTATTGTACATATACATGTACATGTATGCCTTGCCTCTTCTTGTATTAGCCATTGCAAAAGATTGGAATCAAGCTGAAATAAAAACAAATACAAATAGGTATAATATTCATTATTGCTTTAAAATTTTCACATATATACAATGTAGCATAAAGGCTTCATGTCACGTCCACTTGTATTTTTGTCCATCTAATGAGTTACATAGCCAGAAATTAGTAGTGGTTTTGCTAATTAATATTCATAATATGTAAATGTGAAATGTACCACGTGATAGTACTTTGAACTGGACTGGCTTGATATGCTTGATATCATTAAAATCTTTAAAACACAGATATTATAAGTTGCCCGTCACAGAGTCCTTATTTACAATCACTTTGATATTTCCGTGAAGTTGTCAGGCGGTCAAAATCAAAACAATGAACGCGAATTTAGTGAATTTTTCGTGCTTTCGTGAGTTTATTCTTCTTGAAATAGTGACATTTTAATTTTACGTGGGAACCTAGAGTTCAACGACTACACATACAAGGTTTGGACTTGCTTATTCTTTGGAAATTCAAGTTTCATATTTCACCCCGGCAACCTGTTTTTGTAATGACCTTGTAAGCCAATTTTCAACACGAAGTTTGCAAATTTGACGTTTCAGCCATTTTAGCTTGTATTTTACACTGCAATGTTAAAAGCATCTCGCTTCGATTTTTAAAATAGCTCAGGAACCTGTATTTTTGCAACAACAGTCATTATGTTTCGTTTAAATGGTGTATATTGTTGTGTATATTCATTTTCTGCCCCGGCAACCTGTCTATCACTTAAATTAAAATTAAAACATACATTTTTTCAAAATTCCCTAACATTTTAATGTAATTTCCGTGATCCGTATCCGATTTCTTTAGTCTAATATTCAAATAAGCAAAGTGGCGTTGATTTCTGGATATGAACCTTTTTCAACTGATTTTTATAGTTCGTTCTCATGTTGTACTGTTATACCACTGTCCCAGGTTAGGGGAGGGTTGGCATCCCGCTAACATGTTCAACCCCGCCACATTATTTACGTTTGTGCCTGTCCCAAGTCAGGAGCCTGTAATTCAGTAGTAATCGTTTGTTTATGTGTTACATATTTGTTTTTCGTTCATTTTTTTTTATATAAATAAGGCCGTTAGTTTTCTCGTTTGAATTGTTTTACATTGTCTTAATGGGGCCTTTTATATGGGGTATGGGCTTTGCTCATTGTCGAAGGCTGCACTGTGACCTATAGTTGTTAATGTCTGTGTCATTGTGGTCTCTTGTGGACAATTGTCTCATTGGCAATCATACCACATCTTCTTTTTTATATATTCATGTCTAAAATCTGTATGTATTAGTTTTGTCCATGTTCATGTTTATTGAGGCCCTTATAATTACATTTGTAATGCATAAATTCTCTAGGGTCCCAAGTCAGGATCGTCTGGCCTTTGTTAGTCTTGTATGATTTTCAATTATAGATTCTTGTGTATAATTCCAACTTAAGTTTAGTATGACATGAACTCCATAATCATTGAACTAGTAACTTTTGTTTAGGGGTCAATTGAAGCAAGCCTTCATGTTTGAGAGTTTCTCGCTGCATTGGAGACCATTTGGTGCCCTTCGGCTGTTCTCAGCTCTTTGGTCGTGTTGTTGTCTTTTTAGCACATTCCCCATTTTCATTCCAATTTTATTTGAAATTGTTAGTGAAATATCTTGATCACGGATTCGCTGTCATACATTGCCAATGTTATAATAAAATAATATATCTGTTCTATTAATAATTGATGTAGGAATAATTTAAGAAAAATACTGTTTGTAACTTGTTAAAAACGTAACTTCGTAACGCACAACGTTACCTTCTACATGCTTCTTTTCGTACCATGCATGTTTTATTTCACAGTAATTTCATAGAAAAGTGGTTTACCAGTATCAAGTTGCTGAAGGAAACGAAAAGTTATGATTCTTGAAAATTTCACGAATGCTTAAATATCCGGAAAATGAAAGGTAAGCGGAAGAAGGGATCCCGTAGACCGCCCTACGTCACGATTCATGAATTATGCATATTCTATTTATAGGCTATTTTTAAACGGTTCGGAAAATACTAATGCTAAAAATAGAATTTTCTTAACATGTAAAACTATCTTTAAAAAAAACGATGCAAAACCATTAACTTTCATGTAGAGTGGTAAAGGATTATTTTCGTGGAACATGATCGCGTTTTTTTATTTCACGTTCAACGTGTTTTTTACTTTTTTATTACGTGTTCAGTCGTGCAAAACAGTTAGGTGTTCAACATGTTCTGCTTATGTAATTTTTATACGTGCTTCGTGATTCAAATGCTTATTTTGCGTGCTCAGTATTTAAAAAAAAAATCAAACACCAGACAGGGATCATCAACATGGTCAGGAACGAAATTGATTTATGTTTAAACATATTTATTTATAGTGGATTGGGAAACAAGTTTTGCAACTTATATTAATCCCTTTCCACTTTGCGGGTGCGTGTTCTTCCTTGTAGCGGCATAAGCCTACTCTTTTTCGAAATCTACAAGGGTGTCTTTAACATGCAAGAGATATGGCTCTCTCTTAACACGGGTCAGCCATTTATCGTCCCCTTCGGACGGACTATCATCGTTTCCTCAAGACCATACTCGCAAATGGTGTCCATAGCCAGAAATTAGTAGTGGTTTTGCTAATTAATATTCATAATATGTAAATGAGAATTGTACCACGTGATAGTAGTTTGAACTAGATTGGCTTGATATGCTTGATATCATTAAAATCTTTAAAACACGGATATTATAAGTTGCCCGTCACAGAGTCCTTATTTACAATCACTTTGATATTTCCGTAAAGTTGTCAGGCGGTCAAAATCAAAACAATGAACGCGAATTTAGTGAATTTTTCGTGCTTTCGTGAGTTTTTTCTTCTTGAAATAGTGACATTTTAATTTTACGTGGGAACCTAGAGTTCAACGACTACACATACAAGGTTTGGACTTGCTTATTCTTTGGAAATTCAAGTTTCAAAATTCACCCCGGCAACCTGTTTTTGTAATGGCCTTGTAAGCCAATTTTCAACACGAAGTTTGCAAAGAGGTAGGGACAATTTGTCGGCAATTTGTTTCATTCGATAAGATAGGTAAATAATGTTTTAAATAGCCCGATAGATGCTATTTATAGTACATAAAAATACGTCACATCATTTATTTTCATACCTTGAACAGGTATTCCTACAAAAACAAGGCCATGACTATTGATTTTTTAATATTGATTTTATTTTATTATTAACATCCTTTATGCAAGGTGCCATACCATTTAACTTCTCAAGGAGCCAAATGATATCGAACTAATTCAAATCGTGATTTTCTCATTCTGAATATGTATATGTGTTACACAGTATTTGACCTGGTCTTTTAAGGTTTTATCGTCTATAAGATTAGACAAGAAAATACATGTGCATGTATATATTTTAACCGCAGAACATCTTACATCAGTTGGTCATAGATCACCCTGTGTTACTACTTCATGTTGTATTGCCTTTTCTGTAATTTTAACAAATCGGCCCTTCGTTGTAATACAGATGCAACAGCTTCTTGATGTTGTACCTACAATCACGATTTGTAGTGTAATTGATTTGTTCTGTTATGTTGTTTTATTTTTCTGATGAGTTATGTACCCGTGTATAGACGGTGGTAAAAATTTCAGTACTAGTATCTTTACAGTTTGTGATTTGGCGACAAAATTGTTGTTGACTGCATTTGTTACATATAATACCATGTTCAAAAAAGGTTTCGACGAAATGTGTTTTGTTGTTATGAAAATTGTATACAATGGCCTTATTTTAAGTTATGTGTATATTACACCCGCAACATGTAGGCTTAATTTCTATAGAATTAATTCTCGTGTTATTGGTTATGTACAGGCACCTACATCAGTTTGACGGCAGTTGTCCCTTGGATATATGTAATAACGTAAACACATGAATAGAAAGTAATTCAAGAGTATGGACAGTCATAGGATTGCACACAATAAGCGATACATTGTTTTTTCTTTGATACACGTAAAGTTATTTATTAGTACACTAACTGAATAGTCAAAATGAACCAAAATGACTCTATGAATCAAGCAAACAACCGAAAAAATATGATAGAAACTTTAAAATTTAATATAACAACACAAAAAAATGCAAAAGTTATGAGCGAGGTTCGAACCCTTTCTTCAAAACCGTCATTTATTAGTAGTTCTGTGCTCTACTGGTGGAGCTACGGCGATTCTTATCATTATGACTCTTATTTAGAAACTATATTGGTACAATTTATCGATTTTACAATTTTTTCTTTAAAAAGTTGTTTTTTATGTAATAAGGACACACTAAACCAATTTCATTTTTGAAGTAAAAAGTAGTATGAATAACAACAGTCATAAAAAGCATAACTTTTCTTTGGTTTGAAATGTCCTTCTTGGGGGATTCCCTGTTTTTTCCACATAAAAACACACGAAAATCCGGATATTGGACTTTCATCCTTTTTTAGGGTTAAATTAACTATTGATCACACATATCATACTATATGTAAATCGAGATATTGATCAAAAAGCATTTTTATTTTTGGTTTTTATAGGAAATTTTACTCTGTTGGCACTTTTTGAAATTGGCCCTTCTGTGAAAAAAATCCTCGGCATATTGGCCCTACCTCTTTGACGTTTCAGCCATTTTAGCCTGTATTTTACACTGTAATGTTAAAAGCCTCTAGCTTCGATTTTTAAAATAGCTCAGGAACCTGTATTTTTGCAACAACAGTCATTATGTTTCGTTTAAATGGTGTATATTGTTGTGTATATTCATTTTCTGCCCAGGCAACCTGTCTATCACTTAAATAAAAATTAAAACAGACATTTTTTTCAAAATTCCATATATCATTTGATATATTTGACATATTATATGAGCTATCTTGAAGTTAGAATAAATAGTAAAACGGCTTGCCATATATACTCATTGAATTTATTATCATTAATAGACAGTACATCATCAATATATCGGAAAGGGATATTAAAAGACGGGTCAATTTATTTTCTCCTGTCTGTACAAATCCATAAGAATACGAAAAACAAATAGAATTGGCATTGCGAGCAGAGGCGGATGTCATACTGTTGTCAATTTTCCAGACGACCTTGCCATTGCTAGGTTACCGTCAGCAATTTTGAAATAAAATTTATACTAAAAAAACACAAAGTACTACTAGGTACATGTAGTTCTGAGGATCATACAAATTGTTGACACCTACTTTGTATATTGAATATCATGGTTCTATGCTCAGGAATACTAGAATTATATACAAAAAACATAAAAAAAATACTGTTGACCAGTGTTTATAGTAATCGAGACCATCTTGGACCATCCCCTTATTAAAAAGCACAACTTTATATAATGGTTTACATTATGCCATAATTCCATAAAGATGAATGTGTCTATCCTTTTCCGAGAACTTGTCGGGACAATAAAATTATGGGTAAAAAGAAAAGAAAAAGAAATTAAAGACAACCAATAACAATATGCCCCCTCGACCTTTGAAAGGGATAACATAGAACGCCCTATAGCAGATGCAAGGTTATTAAACAATAGGGGATCATATAGACAGACTCTGGGGTCCTATAGAACGCACTATAGAATATGCGCGATTATTAAACAAAAGGGGATCATATAGACCGCCAAGGTATTAACAATAGGGGATCCTATAGACAGACCCGGGGATCCTATAGAACGCACTATAAAATATGCGCGATTATTAAACAAAAGCGGCTCCTATAGACCGCCCAGGGGTTCGTATGAACAACCTGTTGTAGATACATTATGAACAAACAACAGGGAATCCTATAGACCGCCCCGGGGATCCTTTAGAACGCCCTATAGCAGATACACAATTATTAAACCACAAGGGATCCTAAAGAACGCATATTGGAGCATATATATAACGCCCTCTAATAGATACATGATGAAACTACAGTGCTCCTATAGACCGACCCTGGGGTTTTATGGAACACCCTGTAGAAGAAACATGTTGAACAAACAACAGGGATCATATTCACCGACCTTGGGATCCTATAGAACAACCTGTTATAGATACATGATGCACGACCAACAGGGGATCTTATAGACCGCCCCGGAGAACCTATAGAACGCTCTATAGCAGACACGATTATAACACAACAGGTGATCATATAGACCCAACAAGGGATCCCATAGAACGCTCTTTAGTAGATAAATTTAGTGAATACATGATAACCAAACAATGGGATCCTATAGAACGCCCCGGGGATCCTATAGAACGCCTGATACAGATAAACAACTATTAAACCACAGGGGATCATATCGACCGCCCATGGGAACATATATATATAACGCCCTCTAATAGATACATGATGAAAAAACTAAAGAGCTCCTATAGACCGACCCTGGGATTTTATGGAACACCCTCTAGCAGAAACATGTTGAACAAACAACATGTAGAGGATTCTATGGACCGACCGGGGATCCCAAAGAATTCCATTTAACAGATGTGCGATTATGAAACAATACGGGGTCCTATAGACCGCCCAGGGGATCCTATAGAACAACATATTATAGTGATTAACAACCAACAGGGGATCCTATAGACCGCCCCGGGGAACCTATATAACGCTCTATAGCAGATGCACGATTATAACACAACAGGTGATCCTATAGACCCAACAGGGATCCCATAGAACGCTCTTCAGTAGATAAATCTAGTGAATACATGATAACCAAACAATGGGATCCTATAGACCGCCCTGGGGATCCTATAGAACGCCCTATACAGATACACAACTATTTAACCACAGGGGATCATATCGACCGCCCATGGGAGCATATATATAACGCCCTCTAATATATACATGAAAAACAAACAACAGTCTACCCTATAGAACGTCCCATAGTAGATATATAATATTCAAACAACAGGGGATCCTGTACAGCGTCCTTTAGTAGATATATAATGGTCAGACAACAGCGGATCCTGTAGACCGCCCAGGGGATCCTGTAGAACGCCCCTTAGTATATACACGATAAACAAACAATAGGGGATCATAAAGAACGTTCTATAGTAGATATATAATGTTCAGACAACAGTGGATCCTGTAGAACGCTCTTTAGTATATACATAATAAACAAACAATATATGGGATCCTATAAAACGTTCTATAGTAGATATATAATGTTCAGACAAAAGAGGATACTGTAGAACGCCCTTTAAAATAAACACTAACAACACCAACAGGGGACCCTATGGAACGTCCTATTTTAGATATATAACGTTGAGAAAACAGGAGATCCTGCAGACCGCCCAAGGGATCATAAAAGCCTATAGTATATACATGACAAACAAACTACAGGGGGACCTATAGAGTTTCCTTTCTCAGATGCAAAATGTTTAACGAAAAAGTATCCTGTAGAACGACCTATAGTATAAACATGAAAAACAATCAATTGGGGGGTCTTATAGAAAGTGCTTATAGTATATATATAATGTTCAGACAACAGGGAATCGTGTAGACCGCCCAGTGAATGAACAACAAACAACAGGGGATCCTATAGAACGTCTTATAGTAGATATATAAATTTGAGAAAACATTTAGAAGGTCCTATCTTAAATGCATAATTTTCATCAACAACAGGGGACCCTGTAGACCGCCTAGGGGATCCTGTAGAACGCCCTATAGTATACACTTGAAAAACAATCAACAGGGGGTCCTATTAACGTCTTATAGTAGATATATGATGTTAAGACAACAGGGGATCCTGTAGAACGCCCTATAGTATATACTTGAATAATAAACAACAGGGATCCTATAGAACGTCTTATAGTAGATAAATAATGTTGAGAAAACAGGGGATCCTGCAGACCACCCAGGGGATACTGTAGAACGCCCTATAGTATAAACCTGAACAACAAACAACAGGGGATCATATAGAACGTCTTATAGTAGATATATGATGTTAAGACAACAGGGGATCATGTAGAACTCCCTATAGTATATACTTGAAAAATAAACAACAGGGGATCCTGTAGAACGTCATATAGTAGATAAATAATGTTGAGAAAACAGGGGATCCTGCAGACCGCCCAGGGGGATACTATAGAACGACCTTTATAGTATAAACATGAACAACAAACAACAGGGGGCCCTATATAACGTCCTATAGTAGATATATAATGTTGAGAAAACAGGGGATCCTGTAGACCGCCTAGGGGATCCCATAGAACGCCCTATAATATACACTTGAAAAACAAACAACAGGGGATCCTGTAGAACATCTTATAGTAAATAAATAATGTTGAGAAAACTGGGGATCCCGCAGACTGCTCAGGGGATACTGTAGAACGCCCTATAGTATAAACATGAACAACAAACAACAGGGGACCCTATAGAACGTCTTATAGTAGATAAATAATGTTGAGAAAAGAGAAGATCCTGTAGAGCAACCAAGGGATCCTATAGAAAGCCTTATAGTATATACATGATAAACAAACAACAGGGGAACCTATTGAAAGTATTATCGTAAATGCATAATTTTTATAAACAGGGTATCCTGTAGATCGCTCAGGTATTCTGTAGAACGCCCTATAGTATATACTTGAAAAAGAAACAACATGGGATCCTGTAGAACGTCTTATAGTAAACAATAATGTTGAGAAAACAGGGGATCCCACAGACCGACCAAGGGACCCCGTAGAAAGTCTTATAGTATATACTTGATAAACAAACAACAGGGGAACCTATAGAACGTCTTATAGTAGATATATAATGTTGAGAAAACAGGGGATCCTGTAGACCGCCTAGGGGATCCTGTAGAACGCCCTATAGTATACACTTGAAAAACAAACAACAGGGGATCCTGTTGAACGTCTTATTAGTAGATATATAATGTTGAGAAAACAGGGGATCCTGTAAACCGCCTATGGGATCCTGTAGAACGCCCTATAGTATACACTTGAAAAACAAACAACATGCACAGGGGATCCTGTAGAACGTTCTCTTAGCCTAGTAGATACATCAAAAACAAACAATAGGGTATGCTATAGAACGTTCTATAGTTTATGTATAATTTTGTGAAAACAGGGGATCCCACAGACCAACCAAGGGATCCAGTAGAGAGTCCTCTAGTATAAACATGATAAACAAACAACAGGGGATTCTATAGAACGTTCTCTTAGCCTAGTAGATACATCAGAAACAAACAATAGGGTATCCTAAGGAACGTTCTATAGTTAATATATTATGTTCAGACAACAGGGGATCTGGAGAACACGCCCTTTAGTATATTCATGATAAACCAACAATATGGGATCCTATATATATTTTTTCCAACAATTACAGGACCCATAAAGGGCATAGAATCAGATACAATTGATTTACATAATTGGTAACAACAACAATAATAGAGGCATATACATATATATTTGGAATATAAGCATTGGTCAGAATCAAGCCAAAAACCACATATATATATTGTGAATAAAAGAATAATAAAATTACATTATATATATGTATTTATTCTCAAATTGTTTACTTGACTCAGTGTCAGTGTTCATATCTGATCTCCTTAATTCAAAAAAAGTCACCAATATAACAGCCCAGTTTTTCCATAAGAGTAACATTTTCTTGGGTCAAGAGCCATAAAATTTAGAAGATTTATTTAAATTTATAAAATTATAACAATTGTTAGAAATGTCTTGGAAAAAATCGTCCCTTTGAATATCATAAAGAGGGCATTCTAATAAAAAATGAAGCTCATCTTCAACTTTACCGAGTGAGCAATTAGAACAAAGACGCTCAGATCTTTCTACATGTTTTTTTGAATTTCTGTTTGTCTCAATTTTTAAAGAGTGAGCGCTTATTCTTAATTTACAAATTGACTGTCTTTTTTTTAAGTTCTGTAATTCTAAATATTTTTCTTTTTAAAACATTTTTTCCCTTTTTCGGAGTTAATTGTTTGATACTTCAGTTTATTCCAAAAATGTGAAATTACTTTTACATAGTTTATTTTTAAGATACTGACATAAAGAACCAATTGATTGGTCAAAATTTGGTAATTCAATCTCTCTGAATATAATCTATACTAGAATACCATGTATTTACATTAGAACTGTGTAACTGTATGTTTACAACATATAAATGCATCAAATAATAATCCTTCTTTCAAACGTTCCAGTCTATGACAATATTTTAACATTGTTAAAATTATAGTAAAATACATAGGAAATCTAGCAATCTCTGACATTACAGCTACATGTATATTACTTGACTTTCTGTTTACACCAAGAATATATTTCATAAATTTGGTATGAGCTTTTTCAGAAGAATCCTGACCAAAAACTTGTTCCTATAGAACGTTCTATACTATATATAGTAGATATATATATATAATATTCAGACAACAAGGGATCCTGTAGACCCCCCCCCCACCCCCCCCCCCCCCCCCCCGAGTAGACTGCCCAGGTGGATCCTGTAGAACTTCCTTTAGTGTATACATGATAAACAAACAATATAAGGGATCCTATAGAACGTTTTGTAGTACTGTAGATATATAAGGTTCAGACAACAGGGGATCATGTAGAACGACCAGGGGATCCTGTAGAACGCCCTAACAGTAGCTTTATTGTAAACAAGTAACAATGGTTCCTATAGAACGTCCAGCTATAGTAGAATGGTCAGACAACAGGGGGTCACATTACAGATTCGTTTCTTTAAACGCAGACCAGTTTAAACACCCTCTCACACTCCTGTAAAGCCTTAGTACGTGTAACATGTTTAACATGTGTAACGATGTGTAAGCTACATCTTTTTTCAATTTGCCTACATAAAAATACTCTTTTAGACGGATAATAAAATTATTATTAACTCCATAGTATATCTAAAGCCATGGGACCACGTGCATGTGACATTTGCAGGTCTTTACAACATAATTAAGGCACTAAGTCCTACTGTTTATCATATCTATATGAAATGTATCATGTGTATTTTTAAAAAGGAATCTGTATATATATTTGTACTATGATATATGCTACTGTAATGCGGTACATTTTACTTTTTTTCATGTGATAAAAAAATAAATAAAGCAAATTCACCGTGTTACATGAAAGTTAATGATTTTGAATCGGTTTTTTTTTTTTTAATAGTTGTACATGTTGAAAATATTCTATTTTTAGAATAAGTATTTTCAGACTCGTTTATAAACAGCCTATAAATAGAATATGCATAATTCATGAATCGTGACGTAGGGCGGTCTACGGGATCCCTTCTTCCGCTTACCAAAATGAAAAGTGCTTGTAAATCCAAGTCAATTTCGGCTTGGGAAGCGTCACAAATTTCGTACTTAATATTTTACAATTATATACTTTTGAAGTGAAATAATGCTGTCCATTAGCAAATTATTGATAAAGTAGTAATCTTAATATTTTTTAAGTGCCTTTGGCTATATCAAAGCACATGTAGCAGTCTGTAACACCAAAGCCTTAACTAAAACACGATGAAGGAAACCATCTTGAAATGACCTTGACATCGACAAAATCTATAAATACGTATTCAAATGAGGTCCCGATTAAAATTGCAAAGGCCCTGATCGAGTATAATGTTTGGGGGTTTCCACGATACATAGCAAGTACGGTGTCGACACGATGACAAATAGTAATAACATCAGCTTGCATTAAACAATTAAATAAAATACATACATGTATCTTCATACAATGTAGAAATAAAATAATCAAGTATTCTTACAAATTCAAGACTTATACAGAGAGGAAGTAAGACAATGCTTTTAAATATTTACCTTTATTTGGATGGAATCCACCAAATTCAACGGCGTCACTGATTAAAAATAGCCGCAAAATTATATCCATGCGCCATTTGGCAAATTTTAATGCCTTCATTACAAACATTTTCGGCAATGAAATTATGCTTACAATAGCTCACTTACATCTTCATCAAAAGCACAGACGATAAAAAGCTATGCTTAACTTTTTAATTAGCACTTTTTCAAATGGGGAACATCAATTGTTTTGGGAAAATCGACGATCATTTAAGGTAATCTTCCTTATATTTATTGTTTTTCATAACAAAAAGTGTGAAAAAAATGTCTAATTAGTTATAAATAATCTACCAGACCTGCCAGATCAGAGAAATGGCACTTTTTCAAAAATTCCCAGGGGGGAACCAAAATCCAGGGTGCTCGCATAAGGCAGCTTAACTGCCTAATAAAAACAAAAAAAATACTAATTGTTGATTTTAAATCCCCAGTATGAGTATGAGTCATTGACTTGTCTATATATTCTTGTAATTTGCATTTTATTCATCTCCGCTTCATTATCTCTGTAACTTTATGCCAAGAATTGGTATGAAGATTTCAGTTCACATCCTAATTTTGCAATGTTTTATTTGCAGAGGAGAAATTGTGACAGAAGGTATGACTGATAATAATAATAATAAAAAAGAACGGATATTGATAAATGATACAAAGACATACAGACTCACTAACTGCAATACAATAAGAAATTTGGGAAACACATGAACTTTGATTAGCAGGAACTAACAGGCAAACAACCTGGATGGTCCTTAACAAAACAAAATCAATCAAACCAAAGGGCATAGCAAAATGTCCAAGTATTTCATTTAAAACTACTAGTAATAGGTTTAATAAGACACGGATACACCAATGACCAAAAAACTAATATTTATTTTTCCAACATTATATTTATACAAGGCAAATACTTTAACAGTTTAATCTACATTTAAAATATATTACAGGACCATCTCACATGGCAGGATTTTTAAAAGATCCAGTAGTTCTGAAAATGTTTAAGGAGGTGGCACTGGAAAGAAAAGTCAATTTTCATACTGCCTCAGATATATATGATACTTGGCACTTATGTTATATTGTTATACCTAACCTATTTTTTTTATATTTTAATGGTTTCTCTGCCTGTGGGAGAACACATAGTAAATAATGTTTATTGTTGATTTTTGTTGTTAGTGTGATGAATTTTGATATTAAGAATACTGTATTATAACTTCATACATTATATGTAACCTTTAATCTGTCTGTCATTATTTTTAATTAACACTACCAGCATTTGGTTGAACCTTTTTTATACTATAATCCTGATAAAAGTTTACTTTTTTTCTGCCCTTTTAGAAACTGCAACTGAACCTGAACCTTTTAAAATGCCGTACAGCAACCAAAATTCGTGTGCCTGGGATGTAGGTGTTTTCCTGTTGCCAGTTTTATTGGCAAGAGAGGGAATAAAAGGTGTTAATTAAGATTATTAGATAGCATTTTTAGAGGAAAAGTAATCTGAAGATCATGCATCATTTTTATCTATGTTGTTTTCTCTACACTCACAGAAGAAGCCATTTACGTTATTGAAATCACAATAACGAACTAAAAATATATAAAGTGACAAGTTGAAAGGTTTTTTGCAGAAAAGACAAAACCGGAATACAACATCAAGTCTAAATTTAGAACTTATGAGAAATTGCGATGAAATTGATTATTTTGCTGTATCCGAAAGGATTGGTGGAGAAAATGTTTACAACCTGTTTGAAAATAGTAAATCCTTTTATAGAAAATGAAATGCTGAATGTTATATTTCTTTTAAATCCGAGCAAACTTGGGTAAATAAGTGATAGTGTATCAACTGACGATAAAATTGACTGGATTTTCGATAAATCTAACCAATACAAACATAACTACGCTATAATAGGTACATGGGTGAAGAATAAATGCATTGTTTGTCATTTTGCATATTGTTCCAATATTTTCTTATATATATAGGTCTTTGTACTTTTGATTTTTCTAAAAGCGGATTGTAAATGCCTATCAGTTTTTAACCCTACAAATTTCCCTTGAAATAATCTTTTTTTACAGTGGAACATAGAAAGAAATGAGGAGTTTGGATTTGTTTATCGTGAGGAGACAATGTGTGTCAAATGCACCTATCGATCTGAAAAGTTCAAACTGTATGAAGAAGTGCAAACAAACAAAAAACAGTAAGGAAGGCTGCACAGATAAATATATCCGCCCAAGCAGCATTATTCAAACACCACCTGGCATGAAAATACGGATATATTGTGTTATTAAAATTTACGGTTACAAAATATTAGAATTTTTTATAAATTAAGGAATTTATCTCCTCATGCAAAGCTCTGATTCCTTTCACTGATTAGGCTAAACTGTTTGGACCTTTTGGATTATAGCTCTTCATCTTTTATATAAGCTTTGGATTTCAAATATTTTGGCCACGGGCATCACTAAAGAGACTTGTTTTGTCGAAATGCTCATCTGGTGCAAGAAAATTGGTACCGTTAATTTTATTGGATATATTGCTTTGAGGAAAATAGTACTTGGTCGTAACATGCCGACTCCACCCCTCAGAACTACACATGAGGGTTAATAAAGTGCTACCTGAAATAGTTAATAAAAATAAGAAAGACATGAAAGCGCGACGCAAGCAGCTTATTGCAATTAATACATTCAGAGACAAATCCTGGTTCTGTAAGTTTAACAGGCTGTCGGTGCATACACCAATGCAATATACTCTGGCATTGGAAAAATCACATTCCAGCTTCCGACACACGAAGTGTACTCTGTTGCATCTTAGATTATATAAATAAATAGAGATCATATAAGAAAGGGGAACAAATCTCAAGCCAAAAATGACAACACAATTGCGGAGCATTGATAAGGTAGCTTTTAGTGAATTCATGTTTGACGGAAGGACGAAAGCAAACCGTGAGAAGATTCACAGGAGATTTTCCTTTGATTTAACCAACAGATGCACTATAGAATATAACTTTGCAATCAAGGAGGCTGCTGGGAAATTGGATAAACTGGTAAATAGACTTCGTTATGTAGCTGATTGTATTATTGACTATTACACAGGACATTGTGGAGATACATGCCGCACCTATTCCTATATTTGTAAAGGGACAGTCAGTGATTTCGGGGGAAAAGAGTTCTTGCATGAACATGCCAGATGCCTATATATGACAGAGGATGATGAAAATCTAGTATGTAACTGTAAGAACATAAGATTTGGGAGGAAAAACTTGGAGAAAACGCGATTCGGAACAAGTACCCAAAAATGTGAAGCTACAAACAGAGGATATAATAAGTCAAATCCTAAGGATATGACCTACAAGAGAAATTTTCCTGCTAGAATTCACTCCACTGCACATAGAATTAATTATAGAACTTGAGAATCAGCTGTTTTAAAATGTTAAGCTTTTGGTGTACCACTTTCTCCAAATTCACGTCCGATTCATCAACTGAAAAGGGAAGACGAAATTTATGAATACCACTAGTTGCGTAAAAAAATCCTGTTGTTAATCATAAACGAACTGTTTCGAATCTTGAAAGATATGAACTTTACGATGATTAATCTGTAGAAAAAGAGACATATCAGAAAGATCTGTTGGAATCGGAGAAGACTTTAACAAGTAAACAGATAACTCGTGCTGATAATTTTTATACAAAGTGATATTTCTGTATTTTACTTACTTACTGCAACTAAATTATGCATTATGGGTACATTCCATGTGTCTGACAGGTTTGTGGAACTAAATGTTTACATACTTGTCTGCTACTATTTATATGGGGAGGTTTTTCAATAATTTCTTTACTTGAAAACTTTTCAAGTTCTCTATGAATTTAGTTATCTCATTTATTCAATTGATATAGGAACAGTTTTGTTAATGGTACATTGTCTAGATCAATGATATAACCAGTGTAAACAGTCTTGATCCATTTATCCAGAGTTATTTATTTACTACAATCAAGTTATCAGGAGTATTGTATAACTTGAACATACAAGTACTTATAGATACATGTATTTCATTGTCTTTGGTTTCATTAGTTTTTGGAATATAGAAGATACATTTGTATCTATCCCTACTGAAATATACAAGGTAATTAAAAGGAATTATATTTTTTATATAAAATTACACAGAGAAGGTAAACAAGACCATAGTAGTGTCACAGGCAGTATTGGTTGATAAAGGAGGTCAACCGCATGTACCACATGATTCACCCAGTACAGATGCCTATTCACGACAAGAGATAAATAAACGTTTTACAAATATGGAAAGTTACGTTTTTACCAAAAAAAAACAAAGTATCAGGGAAAATATTGATATGCGTACCTCTTTTGGACGTCACATAACGATAGTGTTGACAAAAGTGAATGACTTTCACTGTATAAACTTGTACAATAATAATCCGAGAAATCCAGGAAGATGTTTTCTTGGCTGGGATGAGTTTTTGGAGTTGACCAATATGAAGGAAGGCTTGGAGCAGCTGTTCAAACAATTTGAGGTAAGTTTTTTTTATTAATTAAATCGATACGTATTTTTTTTAAGGCACAACAGCCGCAACAACTTCAAACGCAGCAGCCTCAGCCACCTCAAATTCAATAACCCCAAAAACCAACCCTTCAAGAGCTTATACTACCGCCACCTCTTTGTGCTGCACAAGCCATTTGAGTCATTGGATCGTCTAACAACAAGAGACCCAGCATGTTACCACGTTGTGGATTATCTAGCAAAAAAACAAAAGGGGAAGAAAACTTCGATCCCATGGATTTTTTCAACCAATTAGGAATTGACCAGTTCTTTGCCTTGTACTGTAAATATTGGCATTGTACAAAATACGACTTTGGAACTTTTGGAAACTAAAGCCAAAACTGAAGTTTTGTTAACAGAACCCAAGGCACACAGACTGATATGGAACAAAACTGTAAACCATAAGGGGCCGTAAACACAAATCATCATAATGATTTAGACGTAGAACATTGTAACACGATGCTTATAAATGATGCCCAGAGGTGTTTTACTGAGAAAGTGGTTGCTATAGTAAGTTTACTTTGAAAGTCAATCGAAATTGCCAAGACATTATGAAATGTAAGAACAATGTTGAATTGAATAACGTTGACTTTAAATATTAACTTAAAACTACATTCAGAGTGTAAAGGAAGCTGAAACAAATAAATACAACAACTAGCATAGCGTATGTCCTCATAAGGAGATTCGATGACGAACATAACTATTTCATTGATTCTTTTCATTTTAAGGTGATTACCTACTTGTTCTTATTTTGATGCGGAATAAATGACCTTTGCTTGCATTTTAAATTGATCTTGAACTTCTTGAATCCAATGATTCATAAAGGAGTAGGTCCGGTAAGAACCGATTTTGGCCTCAAATTTCAGGTTCATCTGACGAAAGATTTTGACCACTTTTTAAACACTTAAGTGTCTATTTTATTTGATTCCATTAGTTGATGTGAAAGATTTTAACTGATTGTGTCATTTAAAACGATCCGATTCAAGCTCAAATATGAAAAATCTACCAAATATGCAAAAAAATGTCACTTTTCAGATGGTTTTTGTCAAAAATGAAAGTGGCCGCATCCGTGTTCATCCTCAACCTTTACATATGTTATGTATTATCATAAAATACAACTTACATTTTAATATTAAGGATGAACACGAATGCGGCCACTTTCGTTTTACACGAAAACCGTCTAAAATTTAACTAAAATGCTAGAATTGTGAAGATTTCAGTGATTTAGCATGACTTAATGGTGCTAGTACCAGATATATGTGCATTGTATTGTCAAAAACAGCCCATATTTATGTAAAAGAAGCATTCTGCTGTTCAATTAATAAATAAAAGTTTACATTTTAACAATTTTGTAAAACTGCTATATTTTGGGGCCAAAAAGGGGTCTTACCGGACCTACTCCTTTCTTCTGCTTTCATTTCAACCCGCAAACAAAGAGATTATTATCATAAAAGATTTTTGATGTGATCTGTTGATTAACAATTCCAGCACTATTTAATATTTTTGTTATTTTATGTACATCGTATTCATTTCTCTCGGGGAGAGGCATTTCACTTCTATTCTTTAACCAGTTGTGTCCACTTTTCCCTAAAATACACCTTTTGACTCCATGGATAATGTGTATGACCTGTTTTGTTCCTGGTCTAATTTATCTTTTTCATCCAGGTTCTCCAAAAATAAAAGGTAGGTTACAGGTAAGTCTACTTTACACAAATGTCTGTTTTAGTAGGTCATTTTTTTCCTTTTCTTGCGGTTTAAATGCCATGTGCAACCATGTACAAGTAGACAGTAGATGTTTGTGTGTTCTGTTAAATTGTTCCTTCTAATATTGTTATACGATGATGACTGATGTACCCATATTTTGACTATTTTATTTATTGTGTCTGTTTATATAACGCATCTATGTAAATATAACGGAATTTGATGATATAACGGAATTTGATGAGACTGTCATTAAAGTGAGAGGGTTAGAACTATAGAACCAGGTTTAATCCACCATTTTGTACATTTGCCTGTACCAAGTCAGGAATATGGCAGTTCTTGTCCATTCGCTTCTGATGCGTTTTGTTATTTGATTTTGCCATGTGATAATGGACTTTCCGAATTGATTTTCCTTTATTTTTTTTTATTTTACTTTTTTTAAGAAACAGCTGTATTTACAAAGAGAAACCATAAGTGATAATGGGATTTCATATTTTATTTATTTTTTATTTTGATTTGCAGATTTATGGGATTTCAACAACTGTAAAGATTGTAAAGTATAGTTACCTAGTAGCTTTATTTCATTTCCTTAAACTTCATATGGATAAACGTCGACGAATCTCAAATATCAACTGTATTTAACATATACATATAACGATTACTTTCATATATTTGAATAGCAGATAATCTTCATCTGAACACCAATTTGGAAAGACCACTTGTTTCTTGGATGGTGCCAAAAAGTGCACTTCTTCAATTTATTAAATTAATCAACTGCCAAATACAGTATTTACTGACAGCATGGAAGCATGATGCCCCTTTGCCTGATTTTATCGGATCAGGATGCTTAATGAAAGATGCAGAAGGCAATATCCAGTATAAGTTTGGATCAGATATACGTATTGGAACTAGAGAGGACGTACTAACATTACCCGAAGATGATATAAAGATATTGTATTCCAAAAAAGGGAAGAAAAAACGGCAACGCTCAGCTAACAACACCCCAACAAAAGAAAAGGAAGGAAAAAGAAAAGCTGTGATGTCTACCCCTCTTTTTTTTTTTTTTATTAATTGTCAATATTTTCATATTTAATACAAAATTATCTGGTATGATCGCCATTGTGCCAACTCTCCATACAAGTATAAAAGCAGAAGAAAAAAAGCAATTATATGTTACACTACGGCCTTCAACATTGAGTCTTGACTCTAACATATAATATCAATGGGTACTGTAACAATTCAGATGGGACACAAACCAACAGCATATTCAAATTTAAAAACAATAGTGTATTGTCTGTATTGAGTATGAAATATTTGCATTTTGGTAAGCTTTTCAATAAATAAACACGCATATCCAAATATAAAAAACAATAACATACTGTCTGTATTAAGTATGAAATATTTGCCACTGGACATTTAATATTTGTATTAAGGTAATCTCCTCAAAAACTTAAGGTTCGCATCTGTTTAAAAATTTGCAAATTGATATACCAAACATATTGAATACAGTATTTTAAATAAAACTTACAAGTTTAATAATACAATCAAGGGTTAAACATGTATTTATATTTTCTAAAATGTCGCAAACAATTGAATAATATTATAAGTGAAAGTTTGAGGGACGTTTTATGAATATGGATGTAAAATAAAATGCAGTATTAATTTCTTTAAAAAATAATAAATGATTGCATTATGTTTTTCATAATATATGTGAAAAAATGTTAGCTTTGTCTTCATTTCTCAAAATTTACTGATTAGAATTACTTTTTTTATTTTGCAGCAAAATGAAGAACAAACAGAATGGAGCAAACTAGTCAAGTCTACTATGTACATGTATCAACTACAAAACTTTAGAAATTAAAAATTGAACTTTTATATTTTTTGTGATAAATATTGATGCTTTTTCTGTCTATGGTCAAATTGCATTGACATGTTTTATTAAATCATATCAAATTAACTAAATGAGCAAGTATATATTTTTTATTTATTACATTTTTAAATCATCTCAGAAATGTTATTTTTATTGATATGCAAAAAAATAAATTATTTATTTTTAATTGAATTTCGGATGAAAACATTGCAAAATTTGTGAAAAATCCCTAGAAAACACTTGATAAGAATATCTTGTAGATAAGAATATCTAATGTATTTAGTGTAAATGATGTGGAAATTAAATAATCTTGACCAACTGACCATCTGTGTTTATTTGATAAAATCAGTGGACACCAACTGTGAGAGAAGCATTTAACCTAATCATTTAATTGCTTGTATAAACAATCAATTACACGGTTTCAATGCAGAATATTAGAGAAAATCCGGGCTGTTCTCTTAAGTATGCAGGTTTCGTGGTACTTGCAATCAGGAACACATTGATGGATCCCCTGTTCCGCGATCCATGTGTTCTGTTGCTTCAAACAAAGAATTTAAGTTTGTAAAATGTGTTTGCCGTGATCAGTACAGCTACAATTTATTCAGCTTTTAATATTTATGTAATTCAATGTATATTGCATTCTTTCCTCTCCGGTAACGGCCAAATTCGAAATAACAAAGAAATTCAAGGAAGGCTCAAATTGATACACAATTAGCACATCATACGTCCTGATTCAATTCATCTTTACATCGTTTCAAACTTATTTTTCTCTTGATATATAAAAATTGACCATTCAGTTTAAATTGTTCGTGGTCTAGCAAAATGCTATCAGGAACACATATATCGAAAGACACTGTATTAAACGATCAGTTTAAACTACTGCTTCAATCAAAGAACTTTTCATGGTTAAATGTCTTTGACACTATTGGTACAGTAACAATTCCACCAATATTTTTGTCATTTTATGTATCACACATACATGGTTCTATTTACAACTATCAACGATTCGATGACTCATTTCATATTTACGTCGTTTCCAACTTATTGTTCACTAGATAAATTACAATTAACCAATTCACGACATTTAAATTGTTCTTGTTCTTTATAAATGCAATCAGGAACGCATACATAGAAAGAAACACTATTCCGGGACCCATTTCTTCTCCTGCTTCAAACAAAGAACTTCTGATCGTAAAAGATATCTGACATAATCGGTACAGTAACAAGTCCGTCAGTTCTTTAATATTTTAGTCATTGAAAGTATATTACATACCTTTCTCTAGGGAACGATTGATTGCTTGATTGTTGGTTGCTTAACGTCCAGTGGCAAATATTTCATGCATATTCAGGACGAGAACAAGTTCACAATAAATTCAATAGGTAGGTTGTTGTAATAGAGGCCATCTAGGATGATGGTCGGGGAAATTTGGACTGCCACTGGAAAATGAGGGTATATTGGATAGGGACAGAAATTTTGCCTTGCAACAGGCCACCTACGGACCCCTCAAAGAGTTGTTGCAAGGGTTCTTAACGTGCAAAGACCGTGGCACTCTCTTTACACGAGGCATCGGATTTAACGTCCCCTTCTGACGGACGTGACTGCGAACTTGATACATCCCGCACAGTCAAACGGACGCCCCACTTCAGCAAGCGTTTTACTGCCGGTCGGGAGAAGACCAAGTGACCATATTTCTATACCCCAGTCACCCTTGGGGTGATCTCTAGGGAACGACAATGTCTAAATAACACAATTGCCAGAAACTACGAAATGTTATTACAATGTAAATTACAGTAAAGTTGGCTTAAAGTGCATACTAAGCCCTACATTGAGGTAGTCAATGGAAGCTAACATTGATATAAAAATAGCAAAACGAACGTCGATGACGAACATAACTCATTAAATGATTCCTTTGATCCATATTACAGTCGTTTCCGCCTTACTCTTCTCAAGAAAGATAACAATTGTCAAATGTGTAACGTTGGAAGCCTATATATATTAACCAAGAGACAAGCCATGTGTACATATTAACATACTTTAATATAATGCTCGAGCTAAGTAATCTTTGGTTACATCTTCTGACATCAGACTCGGATTTCTCTTGAACTGAATTTTAATGTGCGTATTGTTATGCGTTTACTTTACTACATTGGTTAGAGGTATAGGGGGAGGGTTGAGATCTCACAAACATGTTTAACCCCGCCGCATTTTTGCGCCTGTCCCAAGTCAGGAGCCTCTGGCCTTTGTTAGTCTTGTATTATTTTAATTTTAGTTTCTTGTGTACAATTTGGAAATTAGTATGGCGTTCATTATCACTGGACTAGTATATATTTGTTTAGGGGCCAGCTGAAGGACGCCTCCGGTTGCGGGAATTTCTCGCTACATTGAAGACCTGTTGGTGACCCTCTGCTGTTGTTTTTTATTTGGGCGGGTTGTTGTCTCTTTGACACATTCCCCATTTCCATTCTCAATTTTAATTTTACAAATACATTCATGGATTTGAGTGTTTGAGATCAGTAGACTTATAGGTGACATATTTTTGTCGTTCAATGTTTATACAAACAAATTAAAATTTTCACATGGGCAATGTTTGGATTAAAAAATCAAACGTATGTAAGGCAGCAACCATTTGATTTTCTGGGGGGGCTATGGTTTTTTTTGAAAAAAAAAGTTTGTTTCCAGTTTTTAGAGAAAAAAATAATTTGTTTTTGATTCTGAGAAAAAAAAAATGTTTGTTTCACCCTCAGCTGCCACTACATGTAATGCTAAAATTGAAAGAAAAAAATTGTTTTCGACTTGTCGCGAAAAAAATAGATTGTTTTTAAAAATTGTCCAGAAAAAAAACCCATAGCCCCCCCCCCCCCCCCAGAAAATCAAATGGTTGCTGCCTAAGAAATAGTATGAGAATTTATTTCATCATCTTTTATTAAGATACTTGTACTGTCATCTTTCACTGTGTTTGTGGTAGGGGCTACTACATTAATTTCATCATCTTTTAATAAAATACTTGTAGTGTCATCTTTTACGGTGTCGTTGCGATTCAACATAGGATCTAGCAAATCATTTGAGTCACTGTTTGGATTTTCTTCATTTAGTTTCGCAATAACACATGTATTTGTATGTTCTCGGATATCTTTACAGAAAAAGTTTAAAAGCAGCTATTACATTTAACTTCTGATCGAGAATTACAACTCTTCTGTACTGGCTCCATATCTAAAACTTTTTGTATGGGCATACAATACAATTTTGCCTGATTTCCTAAGTAATCCTTTAGTTTCTTGACGGACCATGTACAGTCAATAACCTGAAGGTCCCTGGAATTCTGGTTGCATTTCGACAGCTCAATCCCGCAACAACCTTTTAGTTGAGGGAACCCGACGGTTTCATTATCAACAATATCAGAATTTATTTTATCCAACAAATCTTGCTCTGTGTCATCTGCATGAAAATTTGTGTTTTACCCTTCACCAGCCTTAAAAAATTGTCCTTTTCGGAAGGGGATAGAACTTTGGCAGCATTTTTATTGGATAGACATACTACTGTTACTGTCAAAGTTCTATTGGTGTGTTTGGCTTCTTTTTACTTTTCCCTTAAGATTGACCACCTTTCAATTCCGCTTTATCGTCCGTATCAAAATTTGCCAGGGAAGATGACCTTTTCTTTGAATTATTTTTTCTTTAACCAAATAAGATATTTCTTTGTCTCCGTATTCCACATGCTTATTTTCCTGTGGCAGTTCAAATTTCCCCAACCATCATCCCAGATGGCCTCTATCGTACCAAACCTACCTATTGTATTTATTGTGAACTTGTTCTCGTCCTAAATAGTCATGAAATATTTGCCACTGGACGTTAAGCAACCAACAATCAATCATTCTTATCTGCAAGTGCTAGAACTGTACAATCTAACCCCCAAAGGGCAGGTGGTGATACGCATTGTTCAACATTATTACTCTTTTTCCTTTGCTGGTGCACATTAATCTGAATTTACTGATTTCCTTTTCTGACCCACTACTTCATTGCTGGAACTGTCTGTTGACTCTTCCGTCACATCTGTATTTTCTTTCACCCAAGTGTCTTTAAAAGAAAGAAAACCAGCAGTGTGCTGCACAGCCAGACTGTTGAGAGAAAATGACTGCCTTCACAGGTTATCAAGGTATTTTGATTTACTTCAACTTTCATGTAATACATTGCATTATTAACTAGGTTTTCAAACTGTAACACAGGATTTTGAGTATCCAGTCATTTATATTCAAAGTTTATAGCTTTTCTGATTATCTACTTTTTTATTTAACTGTTTTGGTGGAATTCACATATGTATGTTATTTCATTTTGTCATACAATACAGTGTACATGTATTTGCTTACAGGCAATTCCAGTAGTTTCAGAATTTTTCTTGACATCATACTAATTTCATCAATTATATCTTTTTGTTAAATAGCTATAACTATTGGTACCTGATGGATATTTTTTCCCAAATGCCATGCTTTGGTTATTGAGATATACATTTGCCAGCCAAAATCTACATTTTATTCATATGTCTAGTTTAAGCCATTGCGAACATCTTGGTAAGCTGGCCGGGTCATTCAATACATATTTTAAACTAGATACCACAATAACGATTCTGTCCAAGTTTGGTTGAATTTTACCTAGTAGTTTCAGAGTTGAAGATTTTCGTTAAAGTTAACAGACGATGGACGACGACGAAGACAGATGACGGACGCCAAATGCAAAGTGATGATAAAAGCTCGTTTGGCCCTTTGGGCAAGTTGAGCCAAAGATGAAATATCTTTAATTGAAACTGCGTCAGAAGAGCAATACATTACGCCATTTTTATGAGGGCTTGGATAAAATTTAAAAAAAGGGCTGGGAATAAGTTTCGATTAAAGAAAATGCAATGAGATTTTGGTTTCATATTTTTCAAAGTCATTCAGGATTAAATTGAATCCTAGTACGTCTTCAACAAGTATTTTTACCATTCTCTTTACATATAGGATAATATTTGTAAGCTTCTTTGGATTAATTTTGCCCAGTAGTTTCAGAGGAGAAGATTTGTGTAAAAGATTCTTGAATTTACAAAAAATGGTTAAAAATTTACTATAAAGGTCAATAACTCCTAAAAGGGTTAATTGACCACTTTGGTCATGTAAACTTATTTGTAAATCTAACTTTGCTGAACATTATTGCTGTTTACAGTTTATCTCAATCTAAAATTATATTCAAGATAATAACCGAAAACCGCAAAATTTCCTAAAAATTACCAATTCAGGGGCAGCAACCCAACAACGGGTTGACCCATTCATCTTAAAATTTCAGGGCAGATAGAACTTGACCTGATACACATTTTTAACCATGTCAGTTTTCCTCTAAATACTTTGGTTTTTGAGTTATAAGCCAAAAACTGCATTTTACCCCTATGTTCTATTTTTAGCCGTGGCAGCCATCTTGATTTGTTGGCCAGGTCTCATCACACATTTTTCAAACTACATACCCCAAAGATAATTGTGTCCAAGTTTGAATTAAGTTAATCCAGTAGTTTCAGAGAAGATGTTTGTAAAAGATAACTGAGATTTACGAAAAATGGTTAAAAATTGACTATAGAGGGCAATAACTCCTAAAGGGGTCAACACTATATAATAATATTCAAGATAATAACTTTTTAAACAACTACCTTAACCAGTCACTGGTGGGGTGGTGATGCTTTTTTGAGAAACCGTACAAGTGAGTACAAGTCTAGAAATTTTAAGAGGGGTTGAGTAAATGTAAAAGTTAAAGTCCAATCCACTTGAAACTTAGAACACATGTTTCCTATGGTATAATCTTTGTAATCTTTAATAACTGTTATATTTTTTTCAGAATAAAAAGAAATTCAAGATCTTCAGTGGATGTCATTTTCTCACTTTCTTTCGTTTTTTTATAAATTGATATTTTTATTTTCTAAATTATGCCTGCGTTTGAATCTCCTTATGGTTTTGTCTGTTTTTTTATCAAATTTTGAATTCACAGATGCTCTATTATTTTGTCAAAACAGTAATTTGATGATTCTGAATTTTCTTTTCGTGGTTTAAACTATATTGCTGTTTATTCAGTTCATGATTTTTGGCATTTAGTTGAATGGTGTGAGGATGAAGCATTAAATTTTCAAAAATGTATTTCTTTATATTAAAGAGTTTATTTTGTCGTTTAGTTTATTATTTTTCTTTTTTTATTTTATGACTTTTAGTTGACATGAGAAGAAAGAAGGTAGAGAAGAAAACAGAGCCTTCGATTTTTGTACACTAAAAAGTTTTAAATTAAGTTCTGTTTCTGGTAGGAATCATTTACTTTATTCCATTGAGTCTTATTATTCTTTAAAACAATTCCTACAAGAAAAAAATATACATTTTACTTATAACTTTTTAAACAACTACCTTAACCAGTCACTGGTGGGTGGTGATGCTTTTTTGAGAAACCGTACAAGTGAGTACAAGTCTAGAAATTTTAAGAGGGGTTGAGTAAATGTAAAAGTTAAAGTCCAATCCACTTGAAACTTAGAACACATGTTCCTTATGGTATAATCTTTCTAATCTTAAATAACTGTTGTATTTTTTTCAGAATAAAAAGAAATTCAAGATCTTCAGTGGATGTCATTTTCTCACTTTCTTTCTTTTTTTATAAATTGAAATTTTTATTTTCTAAATTATGCCTGCGTTTGAATCTCCTTATGGAATAAAAAGAAATTCAAGATCTTCAGCGGATGTCATTGTCTCACTTTCTTTCTTTTTGTCAAGTCTCCTGAACGAAAAATCTAAATATTTACGAGGAAACTAAAAATGATGGGATGAATTTAAATTTCAAATCCGGTAAATAGTCTAATTCGGTAGGTCACACTCAGGAAAGGGAAGGGGATTGTAGTTACGACGTAAGGAACATATCCGATATCATTTGTGAAACGGTTATTCCATAACGGTCAACCAACTCGTGATGGCGTCCGTAAAATTTACGAAGGGATGATTTCAACTTCACCATTTGGAACTCTTGGTTTAATAGCTTCCTTGTGAGCAGCAAACCTCTATCAAGAAAATCATGATAGGAAATGCAAGCACGGGAATATCGTATCAATTGGGAGATATATACCCCGTATGCAGGTGCTGCTGGAATGTTGCTACTTAGAAATGGAAAGTTCTCAATTGGAAAGCTGAAATCATCTCTTTTGTCGTAAAGTTTTGTTTTCAACCGACCCTCATTGTCAATTTCTAGATGTAAGTCAAGATATGAAGCCGACTTAACTGTATCTGTAGTATCCTTTATCTCTAGTTCGATTGGATAGATGCGTTCCACATAGTCACCAAATTTTGAATTGTTTAGTGAAAGAACATCATCTATATAGCGGAAAGTAGAGTTAAAGGATATTGCTAACTTCTTATCTTTCTTCCTAAGAAGTTCCTGCATGAAGTCAGCCTCATAATAATAAAGAAACAAGTCGGCGAGTAGAGGGGCACAGTTTGTTCCCATTGGAATGCCGACAGTCTGTTGAAAAACACGTCCTCACTATAGTTAAAAGACAGAACAGTTACATTAGAGATAGTGGGGATTTCATAAATAAAATAGAAAATTTAAGGCCTGATCGGGATTGCCTCTTAGTTTCTTTTGACTGCACCAGCATGTATACAAACATGGAGTTCAATGAACTCATTCATTCTGTTGGACGGGCTTATAACAGTGCAGTAAAATAAGATTATCCGATAAAATTACCTAGCTGTGAAACAATTAAATCGTTAGTAGCCACAGTGTTGAAAAACAATTATTTTGAATTTTATGACCGATACTTTGTACAGAAAATAGGCGCTAGTATGGGAAGTAAATGCAGCCCAGAAATTTGTGAAATTAGAGCATTCTAAGTTATCAATGAAATTATTGAAAAATATAAGTTTAAAAATAAGATCTTATTTTACGGAAGGTATAGAGATGATGCGTTTATAATAGCTCAATCACAACGAGAAGAAGTTGAGGAGTTTTTTAAAATAGCAAATGATCATCACCCTTTATAAGAGTTTACGTTTGAAATTTCAAACGAAGAAATTATCTTTCTCGATACAGTCGTACATAAAGGGTTGAGGTTCAGGAACAGCGGTATCCTTGATATTAAGAGCTACACCAAACCTACAAATACGTTTCAATATTTAGATAGGACGTCTATGCATAACCCAACAGTCTTCTCCGGATTTATAAAAGGGGAAGCTATTCGCCACCACCGAAACAACAGCAACACGCAAAATTTAAAAGATACTCTTTGTAAATTCAAAGGCCATCTTAAGCAAAGGGAATATAAGGACCTTGAAATACTTCGTAACTGTGAATCGGCTCTCAATATCGAACGACCAGAGTTACACCGCTTTAAACATTTCAAATTGTTTCTAACTGCATGCTCTATTTACCAAAAAAAAAACCACCACAACATGAATGCAGGTATAGCCTTGACCAGCCAAACACGAACACTATCCGTTAACTAAACTATTGATCTATCTCAATTACACAGTACAAATACCTCATTTGTTCTTGAGACTGTTTGCGATGGCCGTACTTCTCCATTGAACATAATTGTCTTATCATCGTTAATATAGTGTGTTGTAACACCTACGTTTCTACCTTGGAAATAATTAAAGCTTTGAAGGCGTTTGAAGTTCTTCATATGTGTTGACCGTCAACTGCCTTTGATTCAACAAGACAGTTCTAATCATAGACCTGACAAAATTCCTGAAGAGACTCAATCAATTTGTATCCATCCTCAATAGTTGCCATCTTCTGACCAGCTGAAATAAATGTGCAAGCATTTTAGAACTATTTATAAAATAAGAAACCATGCAGATGACAAAGTACCTCTTACATCAACAGTAAGAATCATTTAGTACAAATAGTAATAAAGACACTTTAAGCTACTGCAAACTACTTATTTCCTACTGGATGCTGAAAATTAACTCACTACAAGTGTTACAATTTGAACATTTAAAAATGTTCTTCCCAATTTAATCATTTTTAATACTTTTAATATACATGTATTGTAAATATGGTGATGCTTCTGGATCCACCACTGTATGTGAACTTGACATAACATCAATGACATGACATGCTGACAACTCTGTTTAACCCTAAACTAACTTATGACATAATTTAATTATAATTTAATGATGACAAAAAAAAAAAGATACTGGTAATTTTAGTTGCTTTTATATAATTTATTCTAAATATATATTATTGGATAATTTAAAACCAATTATTAATATGATTATAAACCTACACACGTTGACCTAAACGAAAATCAGGGTCTTTACTTCTTTATTCATGTTGCATTTTATATTTGCCCTGTGCTGTCTCTACACAATATTTTGCTATTTGCAAAGTCAGTGCATTGCGTTTCTTAAGTTTCTGAACATCTAAAGTATCATTGAAAGGAGAACGCATGTTTTGTTCAAACAACATCTGAAAAGCTGAAAATCCTGTTGACTTGATGCAATCTGTTTTCCTGTATGCCATAAGTATGCCAGGTAACATGCTACTCCAATTTTCTTGTGTCTCATCAATGTAAGTACACAACGACTGAGCTAAAGTTCGATTGTACCTTTCACATGTACTGTTGGTTTTTGGATGATATGAACTTGTGTTATAATGTTTGATGTCCATACGTTTACATTGTTCTGCTACAACATTCGAAAGAAAGTTTCTGCCACGGCCCGAAACAAAAGATGTAGGACATCCATATCTACATTTTTTTTCTATATAAAGTTTTTCAGCTATTTCAGTACCTTCTTGTGATTTCAAAGGTTGACAGGTACCATGTGGAGCAGGATCTACTCACCCTTCCGGAGTACATGAGGTCACCCCCAGTTTTTGGTGGGTTTTTATGTTGCTCAGTCATTAGTTTTCTATGTTGTTTCTTGTGTACTTTACAAAAAAAAAAGATTTGGTATGATCTATCAATTGAATTTGCAAAAATTAAGAACTGGCAAGAAAGAACATACTAGTAGCAGAAAAAATTGAAACACATCTTCCAAATGTAATATTTGTGGAAAAGAATTTGGCCAAAACAGTTATTGTAAAATTAACATGAGAACACATACTCGGGAAGATCAATTGGACTGGTTTACTAAACGAGGGATCAATTGGCATGTTTCAGTCTCCATCGTAAAACTAAAAAACAAACTCCAAACCTTAACTCATCTTCAGTACCAAGACATCCCAAGATGATCCAACGACAGCTGTACTGACTGACTGATGTCATACAGAGGACCTGAAGACTAAAGTACCTGATTTAAAAAAAATCACATGTTTGGTGACAATGTTGGATATTATAGAGTTCTGTGATTATTGACTCTTCAAAATGATGTTAGACCACAATTTGCCACTTACAACTTAAGTGAGTCATTGGAAAGATAATTTCAATGATAAAAGTATAATAACTATACTAGAAAAGTTTGGGGAAATATTCATTGCTTAACAAGTTAGAATAATATATAAACATAAATCTCATTTAATATGCTCACAGCTCTTCGCGTGTCTAGCCAACTTTTTTTTGGAACAAATAACGTTTCACACTTCAGACATGGATGACGTTGTAAGCCTGCACTGTACTAAACGTGAGTGTGTATTAGTAACAATCAAAAACACAGATAAAAATAATAATAATAAATTTTATTATTATATAAATAACATATCAAAAATACAAAATGTAAAAAGTAAAATATAACAGTTATAAATACACAGGTTCAGAGCAATATTGTTGCTTGCTGATGTATTATCTACACACGTAGATTGCTGCCTTTATATGCAGTTAGTCCACGATTTTCACAATTTTCACAAATGGGTAGGACAGTTTTGTATTTTTTATATGAACATAGTGGTATAAACCATTTTTGGAGTGTTAAACATTCTTTAGATGTTTTAGATAAATTGCAGGCTTTTGATGGTCCTTTTGATTCTGTTAATAGTTTTGATTTTTCTACTCTTCACACTACACTTCCACACTCTTATTAAACAAAAGTTTTCCTATTTAATTAAATGCTGAATGTAGATATATTTGCTGCAACTCATTTAAAGCCTTCTTCTCTAATGAGAAAGGTAAATATGCTAGATATACTTACTGGAGGTGTGATGAGATGATTGAGGATGTTAATTTTCTCCTTGATAATATTTACGTACGTTTCGGCAACAAAGTTTATCGACAGGTTGTAGGTATACCCATGGGCACTACTTCCCCAAGGGTGACTGGGGAATAGAAATATGGCCACTTGGTCTTCTCCCGACCGCCAGTAAAACGCTTGCCTAAGTGGGGCGTCCGTTTGGCTGCGCGGGATGTATCAAGTTCGCAGTCACGTCCGGTCAGAAGGGGGACGTTAAATCCGATGCCTCGTGTAAAGAGAGTGCCACGCTCTTTGCACGTTAAGAACCCTTGCAACAACTCTTTGAGGGGTCCGTAGGTGGCCTGTTGCAAGGCAAAATGTCTGTCTCTATCCAATATACCCTCATTTTTCAGTGGCAGTCCAAATTTCCCCGACCATCATCCTATATTATAACAACCTACCAATTGTATTCATTGTTAACTTGTTCTCGTCCTGAATATGCATGAAATATTTGCCACTGGACGTTAAGCAACCAACAATCAATCAACCATGGGCACTAATTGTGCCCCTTTAATAGCAGACTTGTTTTTGTACTGTTAAGAAACACAGCTTATGACTAAACTTAGTAAAGACCCGTCGAAATTGCATTTAATTGATAAATTCAACAACACTGACCGTTATCTTGATGATATTTTTTCGATAAATAATCAAGAATTTTCTCAATATACTGCTGAAATTTACCCCAAGGAACTTACTTTAAATAAATCAAATGTATTCGGTAATAACTGTCCTCTCCTGGATTTAGATATTTCGGTTTTAAACAGGAAACTACACACTAAAATTGACGACAAAAGAGACGATTTTTCGTTCCCTATTGTTAATTTTCCATTTTTAGATGGTGATGTTCCTTTGGCACCATCTTACGGTGTTTAAATCTCGCACTATTTCCGTGTCTGTTGTGACGTTTTTTATTTTAAGTATTTTAAGCCCTGTGCTTTGTACATTGAAATCTTTGTGTTTGCCTTTTGCATTTTTTTCATATTCTTTTATTGCTGGTAATTTTCCTTCTCTTCCCCATTTCAAGGATTTAACATAAGCCGGTGCACTTTTATAATTGAAAATTTTCGCTACAACAGTAATTTTTTTCTGATACTTAATCTTTTTCATTAACTTTTTTTGAACATTCATTTGCCACTGATGCAGTTATGCGTCCAATCCTGTGATCAAACCTTATTTTTGAACTGCTTTGTTTGCAGGTTTTGCGGACAACATAGTCAACCGTTTCATCTGTTATTGAATTATCAAGATTTAACAGGAGTTCCTCCCCAAAGTCACAATGATTATTTTTTTGTTTTGATTCAATAATTTCGTTAGCAAGAACAGGTATTGTTTTTGAAATAGTTTCTACTTCCTCTTCAATTTTTTATATTTTCGATATTAGGATGCCCAGCATTTTTTTTTTTCAATATTACTTCTTGGTGAATAGAGTAAAACACCACAATTTCCATTTGTAATGTCTTCTAGCTTTTTTAAAATCAAAATCTAACAATGTTTTTTCTTTTCTGTAGATCCCCAAGGGTGACTGGGGTATAGAAATATGGTCACTTGGTCTTCTCCCGACCGGCAGTAAAACGCTTGCCGAAGTGGGGCGTCCGTTTGGCTGTGCGGGATGTATCAAGTTCGCAGTCACGTCCGGTCAGAAGGGGGAGTTTAAATCCGCTGCCTCGTGTAAAGAGACTGCCACGCTTTTTGCACGTTAAGAACCCTTGCAACAACTCTCTGAGGGGTCCGAAGGTGGCCTGTTGCACGGCAAAATTTCTGTCCCTATCCAATATACCCTCCTTTTCCGGTGGCAGTCCAAATTTCTCCGACCCAGATGGCCTGTATTGTATCAGCCTACCTATTGTATTTATTGTGAACTTGTTCTCGTCCTGAATATGCATGAAATATTTGCCACTGGACATTAAGCAACCAACAATCAATCTTTTGTGTAGCAAACTGCTCTAGGGTCAAATGCCAATCTTGATTTATTTTCCTTTTTTCTCAAATCTTCTGGAGTAGTATCAAATCTACCAGTTACTTTTTTCACAACAAGATTGCGTACGAAGTCAGGTTGAGTAACCCTTTTCCCTTGAGCACGCGGTTTGTGCCACTCCTGTGGTTTGGATGTACTTGCTATGTTGGATCCTGCCTCTATTTGCCGAACTTTAAAATGCAACAAAGAAACACAATGTTTACAATGTCCTCGCAAACCTGCAGGGCAATTGCAACATGCATTTTCGACCTGTTCTCTTCTGTAGGATAATCCAAACACTATATGGCGCTTGTGTCTGTGCCTTTTGCCTTGAAACAATAGCCTTTATGTAGCAGTAAGAAATATTAGGACTGATGCGGTGGTATTCAACTCCAGTGACGTGTCCAGACAAGTATAGACTTTCTCCTTCTTTTGTTGATTTAATTCCTTTTGTTTGAACATTATGGTTCTCAGCACCTGTAAAAATTATTACATATATACTTGTTACATAAATACATGTAGTTTTCTTCTCATTTTTGTAGGATGTTGTAATCAAAGTACATGTAAACAAACAAGTTACCAATTGCCTTGTTCTGATTTAACTTAATGCACATTTTTATACAAATAAAACAGTTTGACTGTCTTATATTGTACGTCAGGATCCTGTAATTCACTTATTGTCATTTGTTCAAGTCTCTCAGATTTATTCATAAAGAAACTGTATTGTTATAAATTTGGTTGTTAATTTTCTGTTTTGGATTTGTCATGTCACATATTTTTATAAAATTGAGAATGAAAATTATACCTGATTATGTGGTATGTTTTTTTTCATTGTTGAAGGTTGTAAAGAGACCTTTTGCTTACCCGTATTAATGTCTCTTTGTCATTTGAACTCGGGAGGAATGAAGTCTCACATTAATATGATATAAATTACCAAATATTACCCAAAGACAGCCTAAACTTTATTTGGTAAATGAAAAATATATGCTATACGATACCAACATAAAATTGTCTGCTCCAACATTAGGGAGCTACCATTTGATTTTAATGGGGGGGGGGGGGGGGGGGGGGGGGGCTAGGATGATTTTTTTTTGTTACAAGTTTGTCCTGTTTTTTTTTGTCCAGTTGCTCATCCTGCCTTTTTTTTACTCAATATATTTGTCCTGACTTTTTTTTTATATAATTTCATCTCTAAGAGCCCTTACACCCATAAAAATCAAATGGTAGCTCCCTTAGTATGGTAACAGGATTTTTTTGGCACCATTCTGCATCTGCCGAATAATAGCCTCCTTCAACAAGTCGAAGATTCTTTTACTATAGTGATAATTTACTTTCTGGAATATACTGGAATTTACAGTTATAGTGATTTAGGGGCACCCCTTATCTAATAAAAAAATCAAGTCATTAACAGTGTATTTCATCTCCATTTTGTAGGATTTTTTTTTTCTTTATTTCTTCAACTTTTCACTTTATTATACATTATAATCATTGTGATTTGGTCATCACTAATGAGTCTTGTATAGACACAATGCGCATCTGATGTAGAAAAAAATATAAGCCTTATATATATATAAGATATTATAGGAAATTGATGGTGTATTTTTTTATTACTTTTTTTTTAAATTACTTTGACACTTTGGCATATACCATTTGATTTTCTGGGGGGAAACTAGGTTTTATTCTGGCTCTCATTGTTGTTAAAAAAACAATCTTGACAGCACCTACATCAAGTTTTGCCCATTAGAAAAAAAATGTCCGTGCCTTTTATATGTCTTTATATTTATAAATAAATATAGGGGGGGGGTATAGTTTTATAATATTGTTCTTACACAACTTTATGTAGTCTTCCACATCTGTGGCTGATGTATTCGGGAAGTTGATAAATGTTTTCTCTAACCCAGCTAACATATTCACAGGATCGATAAGCTTTATGAGCCCATCTTCTAATACCATCTTCTTCTTCTGTTCATCAATGATTGTCTGGAGGTCGTCATCGACAGAAGTTTTCAGAGGGACATTTCTCTTTTCAGCAATTGATGCCAACACCAGTCTGTCCTCCTTGTTCCTACATGCGTATGGAATTCCGCGGTACCGCAAAAAAACTCCCAACTCGTCCCGTTTTAAATCTTTAAACGTTTTTATTCTCACTCATCTTTCTTTATGTATTGTACAGCGGGAAACTAAGGACACAAACAATCCCACCTAGGGTATGTATTGTGAACTTGTTCTCGTCCTGAATATGCATGAAATATTTGCCACCGGATTTTAAGCAACCAACAATCATTTTCCTTAAGTTTTTTCGTTGGCTCAAATGTGTTTTTCCTGCGAGCAGCTTTCTAGTCTCATTTTTCGTTTCTATGGCTGGTATCATTTCCTCGATGACATACCTCATTATTTTTTAAATTTTCAGATCAAGTGATCTGATTGCGTTGATCATGATGTGTTTTTCTCCCCAAACTTCTTCATTTACAGAAGGGATCACAAGATTTTGACAGTCTTTTGTATATCGATTTAATTTCTTGATTTATTGTTTTCCGTGATAAATCTTTAAACCTCATTGTACTGTGAATTGTACTGATTTACAGTTTGTGAATGCACCATGTCACTTATTTCCTAACTTGTGTACAAAAAATGAACGAAAAACAAATATGTAAACATAAAAAAATGAAGAATAAAAAGAATTACAGGCTCCTGACTTGGGACAGGCATTTACATACAGAATGTGGCAGGGTTTAACATGAAAGTGGGATCCAAACCCTCCCCCTGACCTGAGAAAGTTTGTTTGTAATAACTTATACACATTCTCACACTATATATAATATACTAATATTTTTGGTGATTTATTTTCTTCTCTCTTTACTGTTCAACTGACTATTCAGCGCCACCAGCAAAATATACACACTCGCTTGAATGACATTCAGACTTAAAAGCAAATGAATCTTTCTTCTATTTTTTATGTGTGTATAAACCTTGACAATTTGTTTTATTGGTGGAGGATTTTGATATAACTATAAATAATTCAATAGTGTGACCGTTTTTTTTTTTTTATGTAGATTGTGATGATATATTTAACACACGATCTGTATCTGATACAGACCGAAGAACACCAGAAATTAAATTTGGAAAAATATTATAAATCATGCAAACTTTTTTCCTCGTGATCCAACCTTCCAAGGATGACTGGAGAAACGAAGTATGGTCAACCGGCAGTAAAACGCTTGCCGAAGTAGGGCGTTTGTTTGGCTGTGAGGGATGTATCAAGTTCACAGCATCGTCAGGTCAGAACGGCCTGTGTGCAGAGAATGCAACGCTCTTTCGTAAAAATAAGGATTGTCTTACACCAGGCATAGATAACCTTAAAAGTTAGACGTATTTGGCACAACTTTTTAGAATTTTGGATTTTTCAATTTGATAGTTTCTCCTTTCTCCCGGTCTCCTAATATCATTTTTACCTACTCATCATGGAGAATCAATTTACATCTAACTGAGAGAATCACGAACTAGACGGAGTACAAAATGCATTTGCTTTAAAAGAGCTGTTTTGTCTGAATTGCTGATCAGCCAATCGTCTAGATACATGAATATCTGAATCATTAACTTTCGTAGGTATGCTGCTAATACAGCTATGATCTTTGTGAACACTCTTGGGACAGATTTGAGCCCGAATGGCATTGCTCGAAATTGTAAACAGCAATAATTTACGGAAAAGTAAGACCTAAAAATAAATCAACATGACCAAAATATTCAATTGACCTTCTAAGGAGTTATCGCATTTGTAGTCAATTATTATCAATTTTCATATAATTTGTAAATTTTTGCTAACATTTTCCACTGAAAAAAACTAGGCCAATCATTAAAGATAGAGATAATTGTAAGCAGCAAGAATGTTCAGTAAAGTAAGATCTACAAACATGTCACATCACCAAAACACAATTTTGGCATGGGTCTTTTGTAGACGAAACGCGCGTCTGGCATATACACTTAATTTAGTCCTGGTATCTATGATGAGTTTATTTACTTTCAAATCGACAGAAAAAAGACCATATAAGCTAGCAACGTTGCAACACTGTGAAAATTGCCTCGATTGGTCAGATTGCTAGTGGCCGGAGTATTTAGAGGTTTCGAAAAAAGACATCTTGACGTATTTAACAGGTACACAGATTATAGTGCACTGCTTTGGTTTGTTTTCAAAATGTATTTTGACATTATCATGCTAATTTACCATGTAGTTCTGCTTAACCCCTCAGTGACAGTTTCAAACCTCGTTTCAAATAATGTTTCCACTTGGGCCCCCAAGGGTGACTGGGGTATAGAAATATGGTCACTTGGTCTTCTCCCGACCGGGAGTAAAACGCTTGCCGAAGTGGGGCGTCCGTTTGGCCGTGCGGGATGTATCAAATTCGCAGTCACGTCCGGTCAGAAGGGGGACGTTAAATCCGATGCGTCGTGTACAGAGAGTGCCACGATCTCTGCACGTTAAGAACCCTTGCAACAACTCATTTGAGGGGTCCGAAGGTTGCCTGTTGCAAGGCAAAATTCCTGTCCCTATCCAAGATATTCTCATTTTTCAGTGGCAGTCCAAATTTCCCCGACCATCATCCCAGATGGCCTCTATCGTATCAACCTACCTATTGTATTTATTGTGACTTTGTTCTCGTCCTGAATATGCATGAAATATATGCCACTGGACGTTAAGCAACTAACAATCAATGTGTCCACGAGGTGTTGTTATTCACAACGACCAACTTTTTGTCCTTTTTCTGAATTGTCAACTCGGTGTCAAATGTAACATCCCAAGCTTTGCACATCGTTCATAGACCATTATCAAGTTTCAACTCTTTAAGAAATGTGGTTATGTCCTTGACAAACGCGAATTCTAAATATTGTTTGGTATTTCCCAAGTATATGAACACCTGCGACGACACCCATCGTGTGATTCATACCTATATTTATATTTGCAATAACCCTTTATAATATAAGAGGGTGGGGTTACGATGAGTACTGGTTAATTTTAGGGTCCTGAAAACCAGGGTTTAAAAACATGAAATCTTCTGATCCTGAATTTTTAGAAATTTTCAAACTCAACATTCTGCAATTCAAATTATTAAACCCCTCCCCCCCAAAAAAAAAATAATCACCAAGGCAATATTTTCAAATAAGGACACAATCAGAACACTGCAGAGGGCAGATAGCAAAATGTTCTGGTACAGATGAAACGAGTCCTATAATAAATGACCCCAGGGCCAGCCATTTTTTGTTTGTTTGTTATTTCAACATTCATGTTTCAAACTTTTCATAAAATTATTTTTCTATTTTTCTTATTTTTTATTATCAAGATGCAAAAAAAAATGATAGAAGTCAGTATATAAATATAAAATATGGAATTTATTATTATTATGCAAAGTCAGGGTCACTAGTGAAGATCACAATGTGATCTAAATGCATATCCCCCCTGAATATTTTTTAATATAAAACTTCAAATCCTGCATTCGGAGGGTATCTTGAAATGTAAAACATATATATGGGGAAAAGTGGGTTTTTTCCCTGTTTAACAATTTTTTTAAATTATAAATTTAGTTCATTCTTAGACTGACATACATGACATAGAAAGCAGGATGCTTTTTGTAGTCTGTTGTGCATATCGGGATAAGGATATTTTGACGAATCACAGTAAAATTTTAACCAATTTGACAGCTGATAGTAAAGGGCATTACCACCCTTATTAAACTATGCCTAGTCATGTGTAGTAGTACAGCTAGTAGTAGTACAGAGCAACAAGACTGTAAACAAAAATCAAAAATGTAATTATTGATTCGCATGTTACAACCTGTGAAATAGCTATTCATAGAAATATAACATGCAGAGAGGACTTTGACAATTATATTCACGGAAAAAATTTCTTAAACTTATGCAATACAACTCACACAAGTTACGGAAGGTTTATACAATAATTTCAATACAAAAAACTCACCAAATTAGAAATAATTCCACAAAATTTCAACACTAATTTTGTCAAGTTATTGACTTCATATTCATTCGGAACTCTCTAATAATCACTTTACATGAATGGTGAATCGAAAAAAAATATGTTCATTAAAATTGACATTATAGTAAAATAAAATTGAGAATGGAAATGGGGAATGTGTCAAAGAGACAACAACCCGACCAAATAAAAAACAACAGCAGAGGGTCACCAACAGGTCTTCAATGTAGCGAGAAATTCCCGCACCCAGAGGCGTCCTTCAGCTGGCCCCTAAACAAATATATACTAGTTCAGTGATAATGAACGCCATACTAATTTCCAAATTGTACACAAGAAACTAAAATTAAAATAATACAAGACTAACAAAGGCCAGAAGCTCCTGACTTGGGACAGGCGCAAAAATGCGGCGGGGTTAAACATGTTTGTGAGATCTCAACCCTCCCCCTATACCTCTAACCAATGTAGAAAAGTAAACGCTAGTAAGTTTGAATGACCTAAGACTCAGGGTCACACCTGGGGGAAAGGGGGGTCTTTTTGTTTTGTTTGTTATCTTTTGAAAATCATGGATATATCAGGAGATTTACTTTGTTGCACTCACCTGACCCTACTGGAATCAGTAGTCCCTTCTGTGACAGAATTCCACGGCTGACAGTTGGTGTGACTGTTCTGTCTGCTTTGCATTTTCCAGTATGTGAAGGTAATGCACAAAGTGTTCTCTTTCTCCAGCACAAGCCAAGGGAAAATCGGTGGGATGGACAAACCGATAGAAAGGGACTCGAATTAAAAATTCCAACTCTGTGGCAAATAAGTTGACCTTCTGTCAGGCTTTCAGAATATTGGCTTAAATTCAATGACCTCAGATGACTCAAAATGTTTTTATGGCAATCCTTAATGTAAACCCTAGTATTGTCTGTAGGAAAATGTGAAGCTAGACCACATTTAGTATCAGTAAAAACTGAAAAACTGCATCTGTAATATTCATCAGTGTCGTCTGCCATTGTTGTTTACATTCCATAGAGACTTAGAGAGTTCTTCAAGGGGAGATAATTTGCAGTAAAAAAATTATTAACAAAAACATAGTTTTATTTACTTTATTTTGACAAGTCCAAGTTTTCTGAATATGATTTATTCTTTTTTTCAGATATATTTAAACAGGCAAATAAAAAATATCAATTAAAAGGACTGGGAATAAAAAATAATATTATCATATTTTTACATAGAATGCACTGCATTCAGTACCTTTTTAAATCTGATAATATCTTAGAAAGGATACTATATATTCACCTAAAATTTTACAGAAATCATTATTTAACATTAATCTACAAATGCAAACCCCCCAACAGCTTCTATGAAAAAAATCGATATAGCAGATTTTTCAAATATTGCATGATTCTTAGGTGGACTGGTACTTAAAGATTAATACAAAGCAATGGGCAATCATTTTGTGAGCTTTGTTGAGGTTGCTCTTTAATACTAGAAACTAAAAAAAACTAAACATCAGATTTTTTATTTTCAGGTCTTGTCAAGTTACACTGGAATATGTATGGAAAGGCCAAGGCCTTAATTAAACTTGGAGGAGAATGTTGTACAAAGTACCAAATAAGTATTAATCCATTTACCAAATATCAAGAAACACATGACAATATTTACAATGAAATAGAAGGTATTACTACAAAACTTGAAGTTTTAGAAGCAGATTTGTCTGAAAGAGTAAGAAAAAACACAATTAGTAGAAGTGACAAGGAGTCCAAAAGAAGTGAAATCAGCGGAATGAAGAAGCTGAACGAAATAAAAGTGTCAGAATTAAACGGAATTTCCAAAAATTGGGCTTTGTTTTTAGACAAGATTGTAAAAAATGATCCTGAAAAGAAAAAACCTGGTAGAAAAAGACTGAATGATACTGTTGTACAGAAATCTGCAAGAAACTTAAAAAACGAACTTGGATCCATCACTAAGAAAGATATTGGAAAAAAGGTACAGCTAGTAGCGCAAGGAAATGAAGTGGGAAAAGGAACGCTTAAGAAGGTGACCCTTGATGTGTGCACTATTTACTTTAATGCAAAAGATGCCCAATATTGTGACTTAGATTCAGATCTGTTTGATCCTGATTTCACTATTCCTAATTCAGCTACCTTTATTAAAAAGTATGTGAAACTTTGTTCTTACGCTGATGCTAATACTTTGAAATTAAGTGTAGAAGATGATTCCTCTACTGGGTCTGAAAATGAATATGACAATTACAGTGATTTAAACAACAATTCATATGAGACTCCACTTAGGAATGTAGATTCTGAAGAAAGTAATTGTGTCGAAATGCTTGACAGTTGGACTGAATGTAAAGATTCTGACAATGATGATGTTCTTGAACAGACAAAGTTGTCACAGTCAATAAACACAGTAAACAAACGGAAAGAGTTGTCATGGTCAGTCAACACAAGCAACATACAGAAAAAATCATCACCGTCTGTAAAACTAGAAAGCATGCAGAAAAAATGGTCACTGTCCGTAAACCGGGACAAAATACAGAAAGGGTCGTCACTGTCAGTAAACCCATACAACAAACAGAAAGAGTTGTCACCATCTATATACTCGGACAACATACAGAAAGAGTCGTCACAGTCAGTATACTCAGACAACATTCAGAAAAAGTCATCATCGTCAGTAAAGCAAGACAACATACAGGAAGAGTTGTCACCGTCGGTATACTCAGACAACATGCAGGAGTTGTCACCGTCGGTAAACCAAGACAACATGGAGGAGTCGTCACTGTCGGTATACTCAGACAACATGCAGGAGTCGCCACTGTCAGTAAACCCAAACAACATGCAGGAGTCGTCACTGTCGGTAAACCCAGACAACATGCAGGAGTCGTCACTGTCGGTAATCCCAGACAACATGCAGGAGTCATCACTGTCAGTAAACCCAGACAACATACAGAAAAAGTCATCATTGTCAGTAAACCAAGATAATGTTCAGAAAGAGTTGTCACCTTCAGTAAACCCAGACAACACACAAAAGTCGTCACCATCAGTAAACACTGAAAACGTACCAAATAACATTAAAATCATCGATATTGACGATTGCCAATTTACAACATTGGGGTTTACACAGGGAAGCAGCGCTTGTTCTGGAATTTGATTAAAACTTGTTGAACTTCATTTATGTGGTCAAGGGTTAAATAAAGAAAAATGTTTCCAGTTACTAGATGCAAACATTTATTCACAAGTTTACAAAGAAATTATGGATGAAATGGTTTCCTTCTGGAATCAACGTCATTTGGAACCCCTTGATACACTACATGCTTTGAAGTTACCAATTTTTGCAGGAATGCAAGGCAAACTATCTGTTAAAGAAATTATGTGGCATACCACTCTACTAGATCAATCTAGTGAATCATGTCTTCATTTCTTTGAGAATTGTGTGAAAAGTAAAGACGATCATGCTATCATTTTCACATTTCCTCCAGACAAGAGTTTTGTTTGTCTAATTGATAGACAAGGGAATCAGTTATTGTTTGACTCGCATGTAAGGTATTGTCATGCAAGCACTACATTTGAGGAGGCTGTTTTATTGCCTAGTACTCGTGGTCACATGGCCTTTTCAGAAGAAGAAAAATGGCGAGACATGTACAATTATATTTTCAAGTATCTTTGTGTAACACTGAAATGTGACAGCACATATGGATTTTTTGGCAGAGTTTTCAAAAAACTGACTTGTAATGTTAATAATGGTGAACAGGGAAACTTGCTGAAATCTTGTGACTTAATAGACAAATCCTTTTGTTTTTATGTAAATACTTATTTATTAGAGATTTTAATATAAAAATGCTATCTGCAGTTCTGTGGTTCTCTCTAAAACCAAATTGACTGTCACTTAATTGTTCATCTATAATTTTAGTAAGCCTATTGTTTAGAGTTGCATTAAATATTTTTGCAAGACAATTAATCATAGAGACTCCTCTGTAGTTATTGGGATCATTTTTATCTCCAGATTTATGTAATGGGACTAAAAATTAGTTTCTCCATGTTTTATGGTATTTCCCTGTTAGTGGAATAAGATTAAATTATTTTTACATAATTTTTAATCATAAATGGGTTAGAGTATTTTATAACTTCATTTATAATTCTATCAGGGCCAGCAACTTTCCCTAATTTTAGTCCATTTATAACTTTTTTTATTTCAGAGAAACTGAATGGTTTATCTGTTTCTAAATTTTCTATAATATTATTTGCTATATTTTTAAGTTTATTTTCTATTTCCCTTCGGAAGGTAGTATTAATTTTAGTTGGATTTCCTTGATCTATAAAGTGTTTGATTAGTTTGTCTTCTTCTTTTAATATTTCAGGGATATCATCATTTTCATCTGTTCTCTTTTTTACAAATGAATTTAGAATGTTTCAATATTCTTTTGGACTTTTACCACTATTATCCGACAGTGAAGCAAATATTTTTTCTTTATATTCTATTTTCTTTAGCTTTACCATCTTTTTTAAGATTTTTACAAAGAAAATAATATTTTTGTTTTAAATGATTATTAATAGGGTTATTTTTTATTTTATTACCAATGGAATTAATCTCTCTTTTTGTTTCATAAATTACATTATCTGACCAAGGTTGTCTTTTTTTCTTTTTCTTTTTTTTTGTTACTTCCAAAAAATTTCTTACATGCCATCTCAGAAATATTTTGCAAAATATCTGTTAGCTTTTCAACTGCTTCATCAACACCATCTTGAGTTTTATTAATATCAAGTATTTCCAGACTAATAATTTCTTCTCTGATATAATCAGTGGATAGAGCATTAATCACCAAGTTCTTTGATTGTTCTGTCCATTTATAAGTATTAATACTCTTCCATTTATTATTATCTAATTTAAACTCAGTGTTCTCATTAATTGAACATTTTAAAAATAAATCAATTTTAGCATGATCTGAGAGATATGTAAAGTCATTTCTCTTAAAATATTGAACTGAGAACAGAAGACTCTCACTCACTAAAGCATAATCAACAGTGCTAAAACCATTTTTAGACATATAAGTATAAAAACCTAACGAGTCTCCTAATAACCTTCCGTTTACTATACGTAGCCCCGATGACAAGCAGAGATCCAAAAGATTTTTACCATGTGTATTTAAAACTTTATCTTGGTTAATTCTCTTGTTTTCTATATCAATGGCATAGTCTGGTGGTAGTAAATCTGAACCATCAAAATTATTTATCTGTAAAGAATCATTTTTGATATAATCTGGTAATTCTCCTGTTCTGGAGTTTAAATCTCCTATAACCAAGATCTTACCTCTACTAGATAGAGTGCTTAACTTATGGTCAAGCATAATAAAGTCATTTTCAAAATGTGTAGATGAAACTGGAGGAATATATAAATGTCGTCTGATAAACCGAAAAAATATTTATCCACCTTCAACCAAAGTCTATTTTCTGATAGTGAAGCATCCTTTAAATAACTAATTCCCTTCATATATTCTTTTCTAATGTAAATTATTATACCCCCACTATATCGTCTACCCTTTTTTCTTTTTACGACATTTTGAAATTAAGTTAAATCCCTAATAATAGTTCTAAACATTGATTCTAGTGAAGTTAAAGTAATAAAAACTTCAAGTTGACATAGGCTGAACAGGTTCTATAGAACGCATTATTCTGTCTCAATCTAGTACATAAACAATAAAATCCCTTTCAGTGTACATTCAAATTATTTGAGGCTGTAATAAAGAAATTATTGGCTTTAAATAACTATATGCCCTTTTTTTACCTAAACAGAAGCATCTAGCAGCATCTCTAGCATTTATCTGGATTCTCAACTGTCAAGTCAAACACTGCAACTTTACTTCTATGAAACTTTATTCGAGGTGAGCAACAACGAAAACACACTTTCAAAACAGAAGTGTTTCTAGCTGCTTCAACGGCAGTTTTCTGTATTTCTGTTTGGCCTCCCCAATTTTAAAATGGTTTGTCAGAGACAAAACACAATTATTAAGTTTACGTAATGGAGGTATTTCCTGATAAACATGATGGCTTCAGACTTTTCATGTGCCTCTCTAATCCCAAATACCACAACACACTTACCACATGTGCACAACATCCCACCATCCTAGCCCCAACCTTGCATGTGCAGTACCATTCATTTACAGGCTTCTGTGTGACCTCACTTGACCGATCATTGCAGTCAATCCATAATGTATGGATGTCTTGATTGAATATTTACTTGCAGAAGAGTTTCAGATTCTTTGCAAAGTAAAAGTTCATAATTTCCAGATTCTGAAAGATGTTCCCTTGTGTATCCTGGTGCCTGTTTGAGTTGGTAGATACCTACAGTGATATCTCTCAACATTTCCTCCGTCAGCTTTGGAAAATAATTTTAAGCTTACGCCAGACGCGCTTTTCGTCTTCGTAAGACTCGTCAGTGACGCTCAACACAAAAATGTTCAAAAGGCCAAATAAATTACGAAGTTGAAGAGCATTGGGGACCAAAAATTCCTTAAAATTGCCGTAAACAGCTAAGGTTGTCTATTCCTGAGGTAGTAACGCCTTAGTATATCTAAAACTCAAAGCTTTTTACAGTTAACTTATTATTTTGAACATATCAATGATAACTCAAGTCAATAGAGAAGTGCAACTACTGGGTTGGTGATACCCTCGGAGAAAAAAATATCTACCATCAGTGGTATCGGCTCAGTGGTTAAATAATATTTTCCAAATAATAATATTAACTAACCTGTAAATATTCCTTTAGCATTTAAGCCTCAGCATTGAAAGGCGGCTATTCAGTTAATGAAATACTAAAGCTTTATATATAAATAAGGCGTACATATATTTTCCCTCGCTCGTGCAATAATATTTTATTCTATTTAAATCGTCCAGGTGTGTAGTGACGTGTATATGAAATTGTGCAGTGACGTATATTAGAAATGTCGTCAGTCTCAGTCAATCGTCTTAATGAGTTTGATGAAATAGAAAATGGAATGAATGAATAAATAAACTGATGAATAACAATTTAATATACACATAAATACGACGGTGACATGTACCTATACAAATGATTAGATGAAACCCCACCACTACAACCCCCACTCGCATGTCTATCTCTAAATAAATATATAATTTTGATACCATGGTCCTTCCGACCCAACCCCCACCCCGAGACATCAAGGTTCTTGATCCTCCCCTGTTAGCAATTGGGTAGATTTTGACGTGTTAATCGGTATCTCGGGTTCGTGTAACGGATTGATTGATTGATTGTTGGTTGCTTTACGCCGCATTAGCACAAGGTTATATCGCGGCGACCATGTAACCGAGAAATACAGTCCATATGTTAAAGAAAACTACTAAACACTTACCGGCTTTTTTGTACATGTAAAATTCCTCTGTACTAGTGTACCACTTTCCAGACACCTTGAATCGGGCGAGGTAAACACAAAGAAAAATATTTCTTAACTCATTAGATTCTCACCAAAATTATGACCAAATAAACAATAAAAATTCAGATATTTTTGCATCTTGTGTCCTATGACATATATATGTTTATATTTCAACAGAAGAAGGATGTTAAGAACAACAGATTGGAGCTGAAGGAGGATCTGAACTTCTACAAGATAATTTGGAAGAATGCATAGCAACACCTATTCCATCAACATCAAATAAGATGAAAAAATGGTCAGGTTCATTGAAATATAAGCAACTATAGACAACCATACCATTTAAACAATTTAGTACATTGATTTGTACACCATGAGCAAAACCGTTTCCGTATAGCAAGCCGAAAAAAAATCAGACACAAAAATGACAATTTATTACATTGAGTGTACACCGTATAGTATTTTAACAATGACCAACATCCATACATTATAGCTAGGCCATAAAAACATTAGACAAAATAAATCAAAGACAATTTATTACATTGAGCTGTACACCATATGGTTTTTAACAATGAGCAAAACTAATACTGTACAGCAATAAAGCCATTAAACTACAACAAAAAAATAGTCTGATAGTTTAATACGTGCATGGTTATTTTCTTGAGACAAACTTTCTTTAACAGTCATATTCATTGTTTTCACTTCAACTCTTGGGTAGATGTTAATATGAGAAAATCATTATTTTACGGGAAATATTCTGTGTTTTTTTATCCTATTTAACCTATGAAATTTTCATTTGTGACTTTTTGTCCTGTGACTTTTTGTCTTATTGGAATAAAATTGTCAATTGTGACTTTTTGTCCTACCATTTTTGTGATTTTTTGTCCTGTGACTTTCTGTCAGTTTACCAAATATTATGTAGTATAGGCTCGAATAGTCGGGTTGAAAATGTGTTTGCACATGGTATTAAGTCTTGCCGTATAACTTGGACCTCATCTTCATAATTCTTTGATGAACCTATCTGATCTTATTACTGCAGGTTTATTATTATTCTTTGTAATACAATGTTTAACTTTTTTTTCTTCGGTTGACTGGCTTTTGGCTCATACTATTGATCTTCCCGGATTCCATATTTTATGAAGTTTTGGGAGTAAAATCATAGGCATAGGCATATCCACAGTTTGGAAAATATTTGATTAGAAAAAAAAATTTGTTGTGTAATCGAACCAATTAAATGGGTGACTTGTGTTCTGTTTTTTAATCAAAAACTTTCTTTTTTGTAGGAAAATGGTTGACTCGTTCATTGTAAATGCATTAGATGAAAGCTTTGAAGTAAAAGGAGAAGTGGAAACAGAACCATCTTCCGTGTATTGTTGCACTTTTGTAGTTATTCTAGCATATATAAACAAAATATGAAACGACACACACAAATTGCCCAATGCTCAAACTAAACATTTTACAATGTACTTATGTGAACTATGTGGCAGGGTTTTTAAAACAGCTGGGGGACTTAATATACATTATATGGGCAACATACTCAAGAGTATAGAGAGCATATTACAACGCACGAACCAGTTCTTAGATACCGATGTAATGTGTGTGACAAGACTTTTGCGTACAAAGAAACATTAAAACAACACATCACTTCAGTTCATACTAGTGAGACAAGTAGCAAATTAAAACAGCGTCATTGGATTATCCTGAAAAAGAAGTATATCTTTCGTTTACTTGAATGCATTACAGCATTTATACTAAAAACAAGTTGTCCAGGAAAATCCACCAATTTTATACGATGAAGTTAACATTAAAAAAACACATTCAACAACGATACAATCCAAAATCATTGAACGAAAATTGTAGACAGAAAATAGAAAATCAGTGAAAGGAGTTTGAGAATAACATAGAATTCAAAGAAAAAACTCATGCACAAACATGTAAAGAGGTTAACAAATTAATACATATATTAAAACCGGCGTCATACATCAGCGTACAGCTCCGACGTACGCCGGGCGTGGTAAAAATCATGTACACTTCCAATACGCTAGATAAAACTAAAGTATTGTAAACGAGGTCAACTGACACACTTATTTTCTACATTTATTTTTATAGTGAAGACTTTATCCTTGTCGAAAGCTATAAGTTGACAAATTACATCAGTTTTTTTATGATAAAAAAAAGAAAACAACAACACCAACCGCTGATCCAATAAACAAAATATATCTGAGGAATGTAACGCAATATATACAGCCGTCCCGTGTTCACCAATTCAAATGGAACCAAAGCTTGCTGATCATTATTATGTTTATAGATCGACGGATAGTGTGTCTATTAATAGTGACGAATCATTTACGTCTGGTCACGGGAGAAGAATTTTTTCTCCAAATGAGTCTACAAAATTACTACAGATTTGTAAAAGTAACATAGAATCAGGGAATCGGAAGAAACTTAATTCTTATGCTCAATTCAAAAATTATTTCGCCATCTAAGATATATATGGAAGAAGGTAAAAGACCGCATCCCAATCCATAAAATGAAATATTTTGAATATATATCCAACTAATTTTTAATTATCAATTTCGAAATTATCTTTTTCGGCAAAGAGAAGAGTACATGTTGTTTGCAGCAGTGCACAAGCCCCTGTTGATTTAACAGAGGAAGAGAGGGTTTGTATTAAAAAATGATTTGAATTTAGTATCTAGTTCAAATTACCTTTTTTCCATTGTGATGATACATTGGATTCTTAAATTTAATGAAAACCCATTATCTTTAAAAAGTGCAAGTGTGTGTTTTCAACGTCATTTTTATTTCTTAGATAAAGGCAATTTTAATATAATATGTTCTCTTTTCTCAGAGAAGAAAGACTCATTTCAAACTAATTAATACATCTGTATTTATTTCAGTTGCAAGATATTACTAAGTTAATAGGGAATAATTTAGAGGAGAAGAACGCAAGTATACAATCTAATAGCATTCCATATAAAGAAATCGTAAAAAAAAAAAAACACGTGATAAAATGACCATATACGGATCAGACATATATAACATAATATAACAAAAAAAAGCTTTTCACTCACCTCACATCTATTTTTTTTTATTTATTTATATTTCCTTAACGACCAGTGGCAAATTTTTCATGCAAAATTAGGACGAGAACAAGATTATAGTAAATACAAAAAGTATGTCTTGCCATAATAGAGGCAATTCGGGATGATGGTCGGGGGAATTTGGACTGCCACTGGAAAATGAGGGTATATTGGATAGGGACAGAAATTTTGCCTTGCAACAGGCCACCTACGGACCCCACGAAAAGTTGTTACAAGGGTTCTTAACGTGCTAAGACTGTGGCACTCTCTTTACACGAGGCATGAGATTTTACGTCCCCATTTTGACCGGACGTGACTGCAAGCTTGATACATCCCGCACAGCCAAACGGACGCCCCACTTCGGCAAGCGTTTTATTGCCGGTCGGGAGAAGACGACGTGACCTTACAGTGATTGTATTAAATTGCCTGGATATATACATGGGGACATTATATCATGTAGACCAACAAAAGACATGTTTATTTAGACAGGCATATGTTTGAATCGAATCCTCTAACCTCTACATATGACCAAGTAAGGAAGAAGTAGGCAGAAACCGGCTATACCAATCTAAGGTTTCTCAACACTTAGAAGTACTGAAGGTGAAAGTGTTAAAAACAACATGACCATGATGACAGCAGATCAAAATGTAGGTTGGGCGCTCAAACAGGACAGAAAGGTTACCCGATTTTCTACCGGGTAAAGTGATAATTTAGTCCTGGTATCTATGATGAGTTTATTTGAGCGATGTTTTTCAGGCTGGTAACATATCTTGGGGAAAAGGTCAACCCAAGTGACATTTCTAAATTGATTAAGTACTCAAGGAATAAAGATGTTGAAAGGAGGTTTCCTCGGAAAGAATGCTTAACCTCTAAGATCAACTCTAACTTTTCAATATTTGCACTGTTAAATATAAGGGATGGTGTTCATAACAAGCAAAGGATAGAAATGATGGAAGATTTATAATCTGTTGTTGCAGCAATTGAAGATGAAGAGCTAAGTGAAAAATTGCATGCACATAGTAGTCTTATGTAGACGAAACGCGCGTCTGGCGTATATACAAAATTTACTCCTGGGGCGTATTTGTTTGGTCTGCAGGATCGCTACTGGATCGCTCCGCGATAGTTCGTTTGGAAACAGCTGATCTACCGGAGAGCTACCGCTTCTCCATTTCGAGACCCAGGTAGCAAGTGGAGAGACCACGTGACAACTTCATTCACCATGGCCGAAACAGAAAGCGTGCAGTTGCAGTGTGAATCTTGCAAATTTCTTTACAGCAATATGGGCGAATTTTTACGCCATTCTTGTATCAGTACAGGTAAATGATTCGATAACAATATGCACAAATGTGTTATGCATCATATTCCAGCATTTTCCCATATTCTTTAAATGTATATTTTACTCAAGCTTGGCTTTCAATCGTCCCCTTTATATGTTTCGGCCCTTATATGAATTTCAGCTGATCTCGTTGATGGCACGTATATATATAACATATTAAAAATGGTAGACAGGTTGATTTAATGGTACAAAATCGTTCATTTTATCTTATTAAACAAAAGAAATGTATGCAATAGCCAACAAAGCTTTAATAATTGGTTCAAAAGCCAAATTTTAAACCTGAGGCTTTTTGTTATTCATTAATCATGTGTTTCTTTGTCTAAAACGTTTTCCTATTTATTTGTATTGTAGTCCTGTAATATTATGTTGTCATTTCTATGTTATACTTAACATTGCCAGTAAAGTGCGAGGTTTGGCATGCCACAAAACCAGGTTCAACCCACCATTTTTTCCTTTAAAAATGTCCTGTACCAAGTCAGGAATATGGCCATTGTTTACAATTTAACGTTGCGTCGCTTGTTTTCTCTCTTATTTTTGAGTGTAAATTGACATTGCGATAAGACGTGTCACGGTACTTGTCTATCCCAAATTCATGTATTTGGTTTTGACGTTATATTTGTTATTCTCGTGGGATTTTGTCTATTGCTTGGTCCGTTTCTGTGTGTGTTAGTTACATTGTAGTGTTGTGTCGTTGTTCTCTTATATTTATGCGTTTCCCTCAGTTTTAGTTTGTTACCCGATTTTGTTTTTTTGTCCATGGATTTATGAGTTTGAACAGCGGTATACTACTGTTGCCTTTATTGGCATGCCACCCTCCCCCCAAAAAGTAAAGAAAATAATACATTATTCTCATATGAAGAATTTGAGACAAAGTATAATTTGTACAGTTTTATGATATTTTAAGTGCTATTCCAAATATATGGAAAAGTAGGATAGAAGGTAGTTCTAAACTTGATAATATTGAAAATAAATTAGTAATTTATTTCTGGAGGATAATAAAGTATTATCTCTTTCTTCCCGTAACAAATGGGAAAAAGACTAATTTACAGATTGAAGACTAGAATGCTATTTATTCCATGCCCTTCATTATAGCCAAAAATTCGTTTTTAGAAATTTTTCGATTTAAGATTGTTCATAGGATTTTACCATGTAATTCCTTTTTATATAAATGTAAATTAAAGGGAAACTTCGCAAAAAAATCAAAAATTGATATTATGTTCATTCTGTATAAAAATGCTCAAATTCATAGATATTAAAGTTTTAATCCGCTAGATAAGCGATCATCATCGATTTTAAATTTAGAGTATCAATTCTCTGCGTTCGGCCATTTTGTCTTCTTTCCCGATTAATAACAACGATATGTCTATAAACCACAAAGGAACAAAACTACAGTAACCGATGTAGTCGTAATTGCGTGTCGATATCTTGTCAATCGTACGGTTGTTTTATCCGACTAACTAACTTGATACGAAAAATATTCTTATTTTTTTAAATTACCATGGTCTGTTGTTTTTAAACTGTTAATATTGGAATTAGGTAAAAAGTCAAAGTTGAAATCATCAATAAGTGTTCCGTGAAAATTGTTTTCAAAAATCTAATTTGTTCATAATTCTTTAAAGTAATGAACTTTTTTCAAATAAATTCTGATCTTCCCCCATCTGATAACCAGCACTTGTTATTACTAAACTCATACGCTTGTTTATAAATAACATTTTTGGTGTAAAGAATATTATTCATCAAAATATAAATAATACCCAAAAAAATAAGATTTGATAAACTTAAAATGTATTTAAATATTTTTTCCAAGGGTGAATTTGGGAAAATGTAATATATACTCATTGTCAATAGTGAAGGACAGATTGGAACATACCAGAAACATTGATTTAAAATAAAATGTACGCACTTGTCGACGATTCGTTTATACGACTGGGTAGAAAGTTACGGAACTATAGCGCAATTTAAAATATATACATGTATACATTGAACATAAGAAAAAAACATATATTTTGAATAAATTAGGGTAAAAGTTTTGTAAATAGACTAGTCCACGTATGCCAACAGAAGAAGAAGAAGAAGAAAACAGAAGAAGAAGAAGAAAAAAAAACAGAAGAAGAAAGAAGAAGAAGAACCAATTTGATTTAAATACAGGTCGATGTATAATTTGCTTTGGTTCATCGAAGTTGTGGACATAGTAAAATCACAGATTCATATTTCAGTAAGATTGTTCTCGAAAGGAATTCGTCATCACAATTGTTATATATGCCACTGGACGAACACTAATTATCCCCAAGGGATGTGAATATTTTGCTGGGAAACTATTGAGTATCAAAGTTTCAAATTAAATTCGGGATTTATTTTCTTTCTTGGTATTCAATAACAGAAAAAAGAATAAATTACTTGTCCGCTAAATAGGGGTATTCTTGTCAGATAAAAGACTTTTAGTTATATATAAAAAATAGGGAAATATGAAATTAAATTGGTTCTGTCTTTTTTTTAAACATCGTTAAAAAGATGTGTGTCTAAGGTGAACGCCACAAGAACCCTGTGATACTAGTACGAGACTATAGCATGTAAACATTCCTTCTCAATAATATGGTTATATTGGAAATCTTGATATGCATTAAATCACCTAAGTTAAGTTATCATGGCCAATCGTAGTAATAATTTATGATATGAAAAGAAGAAAAGTCGTCTGTTTTTGCGGGAAAATCTGAAATAGATTAAGGGAGTTTATTCGATATTTTTTTTGATGGGGGTGATAATTTTTTGTGAGAAAAATTTGTTAATTATTTTCCGAATCATTGAAGCATTAATAAAGCGGGTTTCCTTTTCCAAATTTTGAGGGTTCACTTAGTTTGGAACCTTTTTGAAAAATGACCTTTCAAATGATTTGATTTCATTTAATATGATACTTGACCATAACTTATGTGTGATTCTTAATAGCATATTTATATATGATAAATGTAGGTCATACTTCTGTTTTGTACCCCTAAGTATATCCAGTTATTAAACGTAAATGCATTTTATTATCGGATGTTATAAAAACGAGAGGGTCATATCTATATAAAATCTTTCAAAATTATTTCCAGCTGAAAAGATCTTTTTTAAATAAGAATATTAAAATTTCAGTTGAAAATGTCATTTTTAGCGTCAAATAATAGCTAACAGTACGCTGATTTGAAAAAAAATATATGGTTTCTAGACATTTCTTTTAATAATGAAGATACATTGATACTTCCGGTTTGATAAATGTCATTTCCGGTATTGACTAATAGTTTACTTGATATCTCTAATTCTGACTTCTGCTTTAGATGAAACGTTTCAACGTTGGAATCAAGATATCTAAAGCAGAGGGCAGAATTTGGAATATCAAGATATATGGCGATGAGGTCTGATGGTTCATTTTCTTTTATCATTTGGATAAAATATATGACCGATTTTCCACCGATTGATCAAAAGAAGTTCTTAGCTAGGTGCAGAGTGATAAAGGAGAAAAGGACGAAAACTGTGTCTGTAATGGAGACTGATCTAATATGTCATTAGTTTCTATTTTAGAACTCAGATTTTCCCATTCTTATGATATCATTCAGATTCTCTCGGGACTCTTCATAAGATATTGGAATAACTCCGAAAGTTTTCAAATTTAGCAATGAAACTAAATGAAAACGTAGATCTAGCTAATATAACGCTTCATAATTCATGGTATGTATATTTTTTAAAAACATTTAATATCATTTTGATTAGGGAAAACATACCAAAAACATATGCCAATCCTCATTTAAAGGGCACATTGACATTTTTAAAATCATCTTGCTTAGATTCAGAAAAGAAAGAATTGCTGTAATCGCCGACATAGAGGAAAAGTTTTACTGTTTCAAGGTAAACTACACACCGCAACCATTTACAAATCTTTTTGGTACAAGAACAACATATCTGGACAGCAGCTTATAGAATACAGAATGTGTGTCCATGTTTTTGGGAACACACCGTCACCAGCAATTACTACCTACGGGCCAAGGAAATATGTTGAAAATGAACAAACAGAAAACGATGTCAAAGAATACGTTTTTAGAAATTTTATGAGGATGACGGACTGGCTAATTTTACAAATGAGGAAGAAGCTATCAGTGTCATCAAGAGAACTCAGCAATCTTTAATTGATGGTTGATTTACGTCCAGTGGCAAATATGTCATGCATGTTCAGGACGACAACAAGTTAAAAATAACACAAGGTTTACTAAATTATAATCCTGGTACCTTTGGTAATTATTTACACCACTTGGTCGATGGCACTGCTTGTGGACGTTTCGTCCCCGAGGGTATCACCAGCCCAGTAGTCAACACTTCGGTGTTGACATGAATATCAATAATGTGGTCATTTCTATAAATTTCCTGTTAAAAAAACTTAAGAATTTTTCGAAAAACTAAGAATTTTTTTTATCCCAGGAGTAGATTACCTTAGCCGTATTTGGCACAACTTTTTGGAATTTTGGATTCTAAATGCTCTTCAACTGTGTACTTGTTTGGCTTTATAAATATTTTGATATGAGCGTCACTGATGAGTCTTATGCAGACAAAACGCGCGTCTGGCGTACTAAATTATAATCATGGTACCTTTGATAATTATTATAACCACAAAAGGAAGGTTGGGATTGATTTTGGGGGTTATGGTCCTTAAAGTTTAGAAATTAGGGGCAAAAAAGTTTATGCAAACTTGATACATCCCACACAGGCAAGCATTTTACTGTCGGTCAGAAGAAGACCTTATTTATATCCCTATGATTAATCCAAATTCAATTTTGCTTTCTGTTTTTTTTAAACTTGTTTTTGGTCTTGATGCTGAGTCTCTTTGGCATACATAATTTGGAATTGTCATGAATGGCCATCCTGATTTCACATCAACCAATATGTTACATGTGCATAAATGTTATCTAGATGTAAAATTCAAGTGCCTTTTAATTTATACTGCCGTTACAGGACTTTCCATTCAAAACAGTTATATTTTTCTACATGTGTTTAATTGTTCTTTGACTACTTTATTGTTGGGTTGCTGTATCATTGATATATATATTCCACATCTCCTTTCATCATGCTCATTCACGTCTTATTGCCGATTCGTTGCTTTTTCCAAATTATTAAAATATTTTATTTATATTTATTTTTTACATTTTTAACATTCAGTATGAGGATGGATACAAAAAATCTATCTGTAAGGCAAGCTTATTATGTTATGTAAACATGGCCTTAACTTAAGCATTTTATGAATTTTATAGATCTTGTATTACAGGTTAGTTGTCTCAAAATGAACTTTATTAACTAGTCTACATGGTATGTCTCAGAATTTATTTTAAATAATACTATAACACCATGTTTAATTCAACTTCAAAATAAATAATTATTATAAAACTATATTTACTGAGCCTAATTTATGACCATGTAAATTTGATATTAGAATATGTAATATTCAGAATGTTTACACTAAAAAGGTAATTATCAGGACTTCTTATATACATGTTATATGTAACAGATTAAGACACAAGTGTTATGAGTTTATTGCCTTGAGGGGTGAACAAAAAAGTCATGAGTATTGCACATGATTTAAATGAAATTTACAAATTTTAAATGTTCTTTTCAAATTGTGGATAAATTCATAATTGAAATTATTTGTAAATTATGAAAAATAGGAAACAACATGATATAATTTTAATCTTGTATTTTGGATATATATATATATGAATATTTTGTAGATGCTAAATCGTGATGGAAACCATTTGGAATGGGTTTGTCGACACTGCAGACACTTTCGCCAGATGTGTGGTTTTAATGAAAGAGTTCATGCTCACAAGTTGATGTCGGAAAATGGCATGCTTCTAACAAAGAAATATACTGGGTCGAAACTGGAGGACATTGACATAACAGGGTTAGGTAGTTGCTGCTTCTTACATTCACAAAACGTATGGAACTTAAAGGAGCGACCATTAGTTTCGACCGGGGCGGATATTGAATATTGGAGGGAAAAAAGAAAGAAAAAAAAGAATATTGGATTAAATAATCTGGCCTTAATAAAACTGACCCAATAAAATTTTCCGGCCCACCTCCTTTAAATTAAAATGGTCTTGTCTTAAGAAACAATTAGCTGAGGTTGACTGCTTATAAATACACATTAATAAAAAGTTTTAAAAACGAACAATACATACTGATCGTTTCTTTATTTCCCATTGTAAATTAAAGAAACAAAAACCATTTCATACCACAAAAAGAAGAGGAGAAAATTAAACATTTCCGGATCTATTTCTGACCAAATGACCCAGCATAGATTTGTTGGATGTCGCGTAAGGAAAGATGAACCTCATGACTTGAAAGTCATGCCTTAAAGCACTGCCTTTAAAAATGTTGCGGTCAGCACCCGTCAGTCCTGCCGACAACATGTAAGTTTTAAAAATCAATTGTACACGTGTACATCCAGCAATGATATATATACAAGACCAACATCAAAGCGTTATTAAAGACTGTAGTACTGCATGTTGTTCGAAATTTGCCCAATGATATACTAGGTAGTATTGTTTAATAGCTGCATCATTACTATTTGAATACTAGTTGTATGGACCGTTTCCAATTATTGTAATTAAGTCTGTGCCAATAATAAAATATTTGTATTTTGTTAACTTAGCTGTATTACCTGTGTTTCCAAACGCAGGAGATCAGTTTGCTCCTCTATATTTGGCTCTGGTTCATCGTCACTAACTACACTTGTGCTACTTCCGGTGTTATAGGTGTATTCAGTGTCAAAGTTATAAATCATTGGGTGTTCTTTCCAATGCTTGTCTAGGCGATTTCCAAAAATCTTAACATTCTTTGCGGTCACTACGATGTCTGGTAGGCTGTTCCATACTTCCACTACTCTGTTAGTAAAGTAGTATTTTCTAATGTCTAGTCTGCTTCTATATTTTACCAATTTCATAGAGTTACCTCTTGTTGTCGAGCTGGTATTACGAGTAATTAGACCTTCTGTCACTTTTGAGTCATATACTCCTGTAGTTATCTTGTATGTTTCTATCATGTCGCCTCTTAGCCTTCTAAATTTTAAAGTTGAAATTTTCAGAATTTTTAAGCGCTCTTCGTATGACAAATCTTTAAGGTTGGGTAACATTTTTGTTGCTCTACGTTGGACATTTTCAATTGTCTCTATATCTTTCTTTTTGTGGGGGTTCCATACACTACTAGCATATTCAAGATGAGGACGGGCTAATGCCTTAAATAGTAGGCAGAAGCTTTTATAATCTAAATATTTAAAAGTTCTTCTAATAATCCCAACTAGTTGGTTTGCTTTGTTGACTTGTGTCTGTATATGTTTATCAAATTTTAGCTTTGAATCTATAGTTACTCCAACATCTTACTCTGATTGAACTGTTTCTAGCGTTATTTCGGATCCATCGTATGTCGACATTTTATAAGTGCTATCTTGCCCATAATTGGATTTAGTAGAAATTGGAAGTACTTTACATTTGTCCGGATGAAAACGTAATAGCCATTTTTTGCTCCACTTAAACATACTATTTATGTCGTTTTGCATTATGGTGTTGTCAAGTTTCAAGCTATGTATTGCATTAGAAAACATGCATAGGTGTTAAAGAATGACAGACCAGGAGCCTGTTTAACAAAATATTATGGCTTGATCTGGGCGGAGTCTCTGATCTGGGTCACAAAGATGGCCATACGCGATGGCATAAAAGCAATTCCTTTAAAAAAGTTGTCAAATTTACAGTTAAATGTGGAAAAAATGTCAACACACCGATGTCAGGTTTAATATACATTCTCCTAAAATATCTATAAAAAATGGTCGATTTATGATAGTAATGCATGTATCAATAAATGGTCCTAGCACGGGAGATAGCCAGCAAGTAACAGAGAAAGTAGTAAAATGTTGGAGAAGTGAAAAAGACAGAAGAAAACTTCCAAAACAGAAACCCAACAACACGACAAATGAAAGTGAAGGAGCACCAGAAAATGTTATTCCAACAGATGAAGCGGAGTGTCAAACTGCTGTAACAGGAGACAATCGGCAAGAAATTTTAAGGGGAGAAGTGAGAGCTGCATGTATTTTGCCCCCTCCCCTTTTTTCCCCGCTATCGCTCAGGGTAAAATATTTGTCTTAAAGGGCCCGTCCATGGTAAAATACTGTGAACTTAAATTTATACCATCTACTGTACTGAGTACTTTCTATGATATCATTTAAGTAAAATATATTAAACGTATCTTGGCTCGTTTTTTCCCAAATAGTACAAAAGCTGTTCTAATATCACGTCTTTATTACACTTTGTAAACAAAGCTGACTTTTAATTTACACAAACTATGTTTTGACAACCCCATTTACTACCTGTCGGGAGAAGACTTATTTCGTTTCCCCAGTCACCATTAAAGTTTCAATCACATAGATAAACTATTGTAAACAACTTCGCAAATAAATATTACAATGTTAAATTTGATAAGGCAAAGGCAAATGATCACAAAGTCAAACGTCGGAAGTTGGATAAATGTAATAATATGAATATGGACAGTCACTTGAAAATCACTAGGCTTCTGTTCAGCAGGGAATATATATTGTTGTCTTTATTTATTGTTCTTAAAAAAGTTCTCTTTTGAGTTTTCTGTTATTTGCCTCTAGATCTCTGCGTTATTTCCTTTCTTAATGGAATCTGGTACCATCTTTTCTGACTTTTACTAATTTTTGTTCTACAGCCTCTGTTTGCGTGGAAAATTGGTCAGTACCGAGACACAGCCATCTTATATACCCTTCTAATTCTTCCTTGGCTTCAGGGATAGGCGGTAGAACGACTGCCTTTAACTCCAAACTGGATGTTAGACAAGACCCATCTGTAAACTTTGTTGTTTTGTGTTGGCAGCAATACCGAAAGATTTGTTGTCATCTACAAGTCTTATATCAGAAGCGGTAGATGGAGCCTTGATAGGAAGTGTCATTTATTGATTAACAATAAAAAGTGTAAAGTCCTGTCTTTTGTCACCTGATGCATGCATTGACCATTGCATTCCTGTTTCCTCCAAAATTCATTACAGACATATAGCTGATCCCTGACCCATCTTAAGTAGCACTATTTTCAGCATTAAATAATCTGTTTCAGTGGCACTTCTGTCACTGATAAAGTTTAATGGTTTTTTTTTCTAATGAGTCAGTACACTCAGAAATATTCAAAATTTCTTTTGTATTTTTAAAAATTGTTTCAGCTTTACCATCTACAACTTTTTTTTTTCAATTTTTACTCACTGCTGGTTTATAAAGACCCACATCTGTAATTTGAATGTTATTTCTTTTTTTTAACTTGTGCATCTTATGCACTTAAGATCATATTCAAATTGATTCATTTATTTATTTTAAGGTTGGTTCTGCAAAATGAACTCCAAATGTTCGAGACTTTCTAAAATAAAAACATTGAATATGTACAAAACTTCTGGTCATGGTAAATTCATGTGCAACATAATTAATTGTTTGTCATAACTATAATTATAACATGAAAGTGACTGAATAATTTGATAATAATTATAGATCATTTCTGTTATATATTTTCAACTTCAAATTTGATAGACTGTGTGTTTGAACTGCCTAACATAAATTCTTGTTTTCAATATTTCTGATTGTTTTAGAACTGATAGTCTTGGGTAAATCATGTTTGAAACTGTCCCATTACTCCGGGAATTATCAACGAAGCTTTTTTTCTGAGAACAATTTTACTTGTATATCTCTTAAAGACATTCTCTAATTCCTTATGCAACATCATAGTATTACAGACCATATTAAAGAAATCAAGAAATTAAATATTTTGAAAGAATTTAAGGGACACAAGTTTGACTTTTTGGAAAAAGAAAATAAACCATATATCAATGTTACATCTTTCCCTGCTTCAAATATACAGAGTAAGCTTACTCAAAAACGTGATGAATTCTGTTTTCAAAATACACAAGACTTGTACAAAGTCATTGCTTCCAAAATCTTTACTTATTCAAAATTATAGGATGTTGTATACATTGGAATATCAATAGATGAAGATTAAATATCTTCACTTCATAAACAATATAAATCCGATTTTACTAAAGATGAGTTTAATTGATTTTTTTATTTTACTTTTATTCAATTTTACACAAACATATATTTTAATAGAACTTCAGTGTAAAACTATTGCATACAATTAGGGCATTAGGAATAATAGCAAAGAAGATAACAGAATCCTATTAGCAAAGAAGATATCAGAATCATATTAATATCTATCTTTCGAGGAGATATTGGCTGCAATAGAAATGGAAAGTATTTAAGACATTCTGTTCGGTTTGCAAAATCCTTCATTATTACTAGTTCAATAACTTTGCGAATTGACTTTATTATTATGAATTACATTATGGATAATAAATTATCAAATAGCAAAGACAAATCTACAAATATATTTAAACCTTGCATACCACCATTCCCAATGTGAATTTATAATTATGTTTTGTGAAATTTGTAAAAGGATGGATCAAGTATGTATATTAACATTGCAGTCTAATTGTAAGTAAACATTAATGTCAAATGCTAACGGTAGTTTTTTTTTCTCACCTTTTCTTATCACTATTTCAATATTTACTAATTGTATTTTATTCTGTCACCAACAAACACACCTGCAGTAACTCCTGTACCATCACCAACTACTAGACTACCAACTTCCACTAGATTAGTTCCATCCAGCAATATGATCAATGTGATAAGACAGTAAATATCAACACATAATATTACAGTACCAGATAGCAGCATGTGATCTAGTTCGGAAATTCATTTCATATTCGGGACCGGGTAATTTTTCCAAACATTTGTTTGAATATATTTTCCCAGAACTTTATACCCAAGACTGTCGGAAACTCCCATATTCCTACCATGGTGACTTCAAGAACAGCCAAGTCCCTTGGACCCCGTTTGTGTGCAGTATGTCTGCCTCTTCTACACTGAGATTTGTGCTAAAATATCTGTTGTTGAATGAAAACTATATATTGTATATAGTTAACATGACAATTAATTATGATAATGTTTAATGCTCGGACTGTAATTTTATTTTTACCATCGGATTGATTGTTGGTTGCTTAACATCCAGTGACAAATATTTCATGCATAGTCAGGACGAGAACAAGTTCACAATAAATACAATAGGTAGGTCTTGTCACAAGAGAGGCAATTTTGGATGATGGTCGGGGAAATTTGGACTGCCACTGGAAAATGAAGGTTTATTGGATAGGGAAAGAAATTTTGCCTTGCAACAGGCCACCTACGGACCCCTCAAAGGTTCGTAACGTGGAAAGACGTCCCCATTCTGACCGGACTTGACAGCGAACTTGACACATCCCGCACAGTCAAAGGGACGCCCAACTTCGGCAGGCAAGGGGATTTACCATCGGATAAAAAGTATATATAGTTTAATGAATATGATTCACTAGTATTATTTTATTCAACACATATCAATTTCTTTTCTTATAAAAAATGATAGCAATGGTAATGCTGACAATGATGAGAACTACTGAAACAAGAGTTGCACCCAGACATGTTATACTAGCAATTGCGTCGGTTAAGGATGAATGCTTCTAAATTTTAATAGATAAACGATGTAAATGCAATTTCGTCGAACAAAACTATTATCCAAATTATGGCACATTAGCTATCTCCCCATCCCTTCATGTTTGTATCAACTTTTTTTCGAAGGGTGGTTATATAACTGTTCTTTTCTAATGTCTTCGACAACCGCTTATAAGGGTGTAATCTTACATTAAATCCTAAAATAAGTAATGCTTAATCGTCAAATGAACTAGGGGATTATATGTGTCATATGTAATTTCCCTGTATTTAGTAAAATCACAAAAATACTCAACCTCGAGGAAAATTCATAAAACTCAAACGAACGGATAACAACTGTCATATTCCGGTCTTGTATTAAAGACATTTTCTTATGATTGATTGTTGGTTGTTTAACGGCCAGTGGCAAATATTTCATGCATATTCAGGACGAGAACAAGTTAACAATAAATACACTAGTTATAGTTTGTAATTGAGGCCCTCCGGGATGACGGTCGAGTAAATTTGGACTACCACTAGCAAATGAGGACATATTGAATAGGGACAGACATTTTGCCTTGCAACAGGCCACCTACGGACCCCTCAATAAAGAGTTGTTGCTTTCTTACGAAAAGTGTGGAGTGAGTCTGGTTTGAAATTCAGCTGGAGATTTAACTTCGACAGTGGATCTTTTGAGCAAATATGGACTGATGCCCTGGTAAGTATTTGTTACGCTGTATCAAATTGCCTTACTCTTTATATAAGGGATGGAAACATTCTCCAGGTTTTGTTTCCAGTGTTTCGTTATAACTAGTATTGTTATATCACATTTTGGAAAAGATTAGATGTACTACTTCTCACTTGCTTGTTTTTTTAGTTGTACAAAATGGCATTTTTAGTATTTAATTTTTTTTATCTTTGCTGTTTTGGTGTTTTGGTACTTTACAAGTTTGCAGTTTTCGAAATTCACATGACTGCAGAAGGGGTCATAACTCTTCACCAAATTGAAAATGATTGATTGATTGTTGGTTGCTTAACGTCCAGTGGCAAATATTTCATGCATATTCAGGACGAGAACAAGTTCACAATAAATACAATAGGTAGGTTGTTGTAATAGAGGCCATCTGGGATGATGGTCGGGGAAATTTGGACTGCCAGTTATTCCACAGACTAACTGCTTCAAATTGAATAAAATAATCTTGTACATCAGCACTAACACCGTCAAAAGTACAAGGTTTCTGTTCAAAATTTATCATTTTTAAAGTCAAAAATTGAACAAAATCAAAAATAAATGTGATAAAAATATTCAAACCAAAACTGAGGGATCAGGTATCCTGGTCACGGCACCATTTGTAACGGAGGGGGTCGGTGACGACACCTCCCGGGACGTGTAGTGGCCAGTACTTCGTCCCTATTCGACCATCGGGATACCTGATATCAGATTATGGCTGAATAACAGAAAATGAATCAAATGAAACTATAATTTATTCATAAATGTACAATAATTGCATGAATTTAAACAAACTCGGAAATAAACAGGAGTCAGAAAACTTTCTAAACTGAAGTTCAAAAATAGAGTTATTTCAAATGTAAATATGAAAATGAAGTGTTCCCAGAGTTAGTCTTTTAAGTAAAATAAAGTAAATTTGCTTCGCGTACATTTGTAGTGTTTTAAAGTAATAAAATTGCACCAAAAAGGGGTGACTAACTCTGGCGAACTGCACCGAAGTGGTGGCTAACTCCAGACTCGATTAGTACTAATATTAGTTCCGGCGAGTATTTTGAGGCCTGTGAAAGGCCGACTCCGACTGAATACCAAATAAAATCTTAAACTTGTCATTAAACAGGCTAACTTTAACATAAAAGGTACTGAAGAAAAGTTGAATAAATGATTATTCTTAAAACATTATAGAAACATCAAAAGTTAAATACTAAAACAGTTAAATTAACATTCTTTACTTTTATTCTACTATATTTAAATCAAATTTAACTTAAAATAAACATTTAAATACTAAATAATTAATCTGTCCAAATTAAAGGGAATTAACCTAGACACATCAAGGCACATCTATTACAATTACATACAACCAATCAAATTCAAAAACAAAGCGTCATTGAACAGTGGGATGGATTTCTGTGGTATGGTTGGAGTAATTGTTCATTGACATAAATGATTTTCCTCATCCTTCAATGGCACATACAACAGCTTCTACTTTCATTTTTTTATTATCATGTATGGAAGACCATCACAGCATACAAAAGTCGTTTTTTTTAATGCTAACTGTCTGTTCAACATGGAATTTTTACTTTTTTTTCAACTTATTAAAAACAATATCTTCACAGAGTAGAATATGTAAGCACCTGCAATATATCTCAGTTTAAATGAGCTAGCAGAAGAAGATACTTTGCCGTGTACATTAACACACAAGTCTTCTCTTTGTATTTACAATGTAGCTTTAAGTCCAATTTCTTGTTGAATAAATAAGTTGATACTGTTTGTTTCCTATCTAGTATTTCCGATTCTTAGATATGTTGATATATGTATCACTAATTGAGTATGCATTTATATGTTTAGATAAAGTAGCAAAATCATTAAAGTTTGCCAAAAAGATTCTAATTCATATACAAATTCACTATCTTGATTAGCAACAATGCCACAATTCTCATCGAAACTAAAGTAATTTTCCTCAATATCATTATCAATTCATTAATTTATTACCCATCTCACCTTTAATCGCAGCTTTATTTTCATTAAATCCTTCTTTTCTTGGGGTCAGAATCACAGCCTGGAAGTGCAAAGTCCTTGATCATTTTTGCAGCATAGTCGCTAACAATTGCTGCTATTTTCCACCAATTTCGTAGGAAGTCATCCCTTCTCCATATTCCTTTCGTATATTTGTAGATGTATGCCGCCCCTTAAACCTCTTTCAACATATCATGACTGATTTCAAAGTCATCAATAAAACAATGAAGTTTTTTTTTTAAACATTCAATAAATTTCGCAATCTTCCAAGGAAAAGTGTGCCTATTGGAAAAAGCAGGCTTCTACATGTCTCTTAAAGTTGATCAGGATCACCCATCGGCTTGTCGACTTGTCATCCTGTATTATAACAACCTACCTATTGTATTAATTGTTAACTTGTTTTCGTCCTGAATATGCATGACATATTTGCCACTGGACGTTAAGCAACCAACAATCAAACAATCATTCAACAAGAGAAAATTATAATTAAAGAATCATACATTGCAACCTGTATCTCTTTGCGAGGTGATGGTGTCAAGGCGGCCTTAATGGCAGATGTAAGGGTTGGTATGCATTTGTCACTAGCATCTATAAGCGGTTTCCAAGAAAACTCATCCAGAGTACCTTCATTTAAAGGCAATAAGAGATTTATAACACCAAGATCCAACCGCTTTATCTCCTGTCGAACTGCATATTTGATCAATTTCGTGAATCCCTGTCTTGCTGACTTGTTCTTCTCATAAAGGCACTAAAGTAGTGAGAACTTCAAAGGGCCTGAACAGCCGTGTCCACAAAACCCTTTGAACAATGAGTACTAGCTTTTTTTTTTGGAGAGACAACAACCTTTTTTGATGAATAAATGTTACATCTCTTCTTAGAGACAGAAGACAACAAAGATTAATCTACAGTACTTTGAGGCGAAACAAATTCAAAAGTCTGTTTATTTGGCGTCGATTGAAACAGAGGCCGTTTTCTCCTTCTCATGTAAGAAGTTTCTGCTTGAAGTTTGTTGAACTCATCTAATGCGTCTTTAGTAGTCGACTGTGATTTAAAAATTTTCACAAATGAACTGGCCCATGTATTACAAACATATAAAGACTTGTCAGGGGTTACTTGAATGTCAATAGTATTGTTCAAAACTGATCGAAGGGATATAGCTGGCAATTTGTTTTGACTGTCAATGGATGTTCTTTTGTATCCCTTATTCCTTTTTTCGAATTTATTGTTGCAGTTTATACATGTGTCACTATCGTCCATTGTAATTATCTCCCTTTAAATCCTAAAAGGGACCTGGTAACTAACCCATAACTGATCGAAATTGTAAACTGCTTACAAATTAACTTTTTACAACAAACTTACTAAATTTCACTTGTTCAAGATGAAGATACCAATTAATGCGACTATCTGTCAACTATAAATCGGTTCAAAACACAAATGTTTCTGCAAAAATGTGGAAATGTATTGTCAAACTAAAAGTTTGTAACGTAAACAAATAAACAGGAAGTATGTTTTGTAGAGTAACGGCTCCTGAAATCAAAGGAAAACGAATCACGTGGTACAAACTCTCGAGATCATGTTTGATTCAAAAATGACCGACGAAAAGGCGGAGCTTAGCTGAAAAGAAATATTTTGATGTATTCTGTACAATTCAGCTTTCCTTTTTGTGATTTCCAACTTTTCCCCTAATATAGCTTAATCTCTATAGCATTTTGCTTGATCTCTGTTTCTTTTTTTCTTACTTTGGATTTTTTGACGGGAACATGTGGGTGGTTGTGGAATTTCTATTTGTATTTGCGCTGGTGATGCTGATGGAGTTTTCAAGGTCTTTTTTTCGTTGTCTTTCTTTATTCTTTGATAACCTCCATCGCCTTCTTTTACTTCTCTTTGATCTTTCAGACATCTCGTTTATAGGTTTAACCATACCAATTTCTTTGTAGTCATGATACCGCTTTCTTTCCTTTGCCCTGAAGGCTTCTAATCTGTCTGGGTCTCCTTTTAATTTGTCCCTAAAACGTTGTTGTCTTTCTTTCATTATTAGACCCATTTTACCTTTCGTAACTAGTTTGTATTACAGATGGAATGATAAAGAATAAAAATTATAGATTTTTGTGAGAAAGATGAATTTACTATTTGACATTGGTTTTTGTTTCTTATCATTTACAAGTCTTGAATGTGTTTAATGATTTTTTTTTAAATTTTATTTAGAGTTTAGTATAACGTTCATTGTTGTTCTTCGTTTATCAAAGGATGAAACTTAATGAAAAAAGATAAACGAATAAGTATACGAAATACCTCAAAGGTTATTGATGGAGAGGCGCTATAACACCTTGCATCAATACAATCATTGGTAGGTACCACAAACTTGATGTGGTACAGCTTTCAGGCCTTGAGATGGCAACCACCAATAATGTCTGCCACTCCATTCCAGGCCGTCAACTTGGCTGTACGGCCACTATACTTTATGTTGATTTCTCTCCTCTTGGAACCATTGCTTATCTGTATTTCACCTATCTACAATTCATGAATATTAAAGTCAACCTAGTTGGAATCAACTGTCCATCTCCATTCAATTGCAAAAGGTTATTATAGTATCAGATGAAAAAAATGTATATACTTTTTACGGTTTCTTAATTTAAAAAAAAATGTATAACATTGAAACTAAAAGGGTCGTTATCACTTTATAATCACAGCGAACATTTGAAAGATTGGGATTTGATTTTGTAACTACTAGCAAAAATTGTCATATATATACACTCAAAACACAGGGAAATTCTCGAGAGAAAAAACGAAAAATCAAAGCTGTGGTTAAAATGTTATTTTGCACAGAAGGCATTTCAAACAAGAGATAGGTTGCGTAGAAGAATACTATTGTAAAACTGAGAGAATATAAAGTTTAAGACCCCACAACTCTTTCTCTGGATTGAACAATATATGTACATGTATGTTTGTAATGTTTTCTCTCAATTACTTTATATTTCTTGATGGTAGAAAAAAATCAAGAGTAGTTAAAAATTGTGGTACACTTCCCAACTGACATAAATCATCCACAATTTTAACTGCCTCCTCGTATGGCAAGTAATGAAATTCAGGCAGTCTGCTTATGTCTAATAAAGGTTGAATTTCATACTGACGGACAAGTTTTCCTCGCCATTCCTCATTTGGTCTTCTAGGAGCTTAGCTGTAATGACATAAAGTCGATATTTCAGGATTAGCCATGTAATTGAAGATATGAAATGCAGATTTTGTGATGTCTTTTAAATTATACATTTGACAAAGTTTAATCCAAATTTCACCAGACGGCTTAATTGTGAAGTTATTTGACTTTCGATAATCTGAATTGTCCCTTACATGTAACAAAAACTTCTTTATTTTTTCCTCATAAGAAATGTCAAAAACCCATTTGGTATGACTTGGCGACTTCATGCCATTTATAGTATCGTTTGAGTATGAAACACCTTGTAAACGTCTGACAGCTTCATCTTTTGCATACTCCATATTATCTCTGAACTTTGATATAGGATTCTGACACCGAATGAATGTGGTCTAAGAACTTAAACTTACAAATGTTAAATTGGTCATTTACCTAGTATGGTTTAATATCAAAAATCTAAATACATGGTTAGATTCAGCATATCGTAGAACCTAAGAATTCAGTTTTTGATGAAATCAAATAATGTTCAATTTTAGACCCTTTAGACCTCAATGTAATTTAATTCACCTGTGCACTTTGTAGACGAAACGCGCGTCTGGCGTATATACACAATTCAGTCCTGGTATCTATGATGAGTTTATTTATTTGCGGACCTTTTATTGTCAACTAAAACAAAAGGATATGACCCTCCTGATCATTTTTCGTTAAACATAAAATAAGAAAAGATAAGAATAAACAGCTGCGCCATGAGGACATGATACGCCCTTTTTCTTGTGTTTGATTTTTTATGCAATAATCATAAATAGTTTCTGACATACGGCGAAATGTGAACCCCCACTTTTTTTTAACAAAAAACTCAATAATTCCAAAAAAATTTTTTTAATCAAAATCAAAAAGTATACAGATCTTTGGATTAAAATAACTAAGAAGTGTGTAAAGTTTAAAGCAAAAATCATAAATTGTTTTTGAGATACAGCACGACATTTGAAAACCCCCTCCCCTTTTTATCTCACCTGGCCCTAAAACACACGGGGTAAAATTGTTTATCAGGTCAAGATCTATCTGCCCTGAAATTTTCAGATGAATCGGACAACCCGTTGTTGGGTTGCTGCCCCTGAATTGGTAATTTTAAGGAAATTTTGCTGTTTTTGGTTATCATCTTGAATATTATTATAGATAGAGATAAACTGTAAACAGCAATAATGTTCAGAAAAGTAAGATCTACAAATAAGTCAACATGACCGAAATGCTCAATTGACCCCCTAAGGAGTTATTGTCCTTTATAGTCAATTTTTAGCAATTTCATAAAATTTGTAAATTTGAACTAACATAATCCACTGAAACTACTAGGCCAAGTTCAATATCGATATAAATAATTGTAAGCAGCAAGAACGTTCAGTAAAGCAAGATGTACAAACACATCACCATCACCAAAACACAATTTTGTCATGAATTCAAATGCGTCCTTTGTATAATATTCACATAGACCAAGGTGAGCGACACAGGCTCTTTAGTGCCTCTAGTTTTTCGACAAACTACTCAATAACTCAAAAATTTACATTGTCACAAACAAGATATTTTAATTTACAAATGATACAAGGACCCTTTGTTACAATTCATAAATATCTAAGTTGGTCTCTCCCTTACCAAATGTTTTGTATTTGGTAATTACAAGTAAATTTCAATCTACTTAACTTTTCTTTGGACATAATACAACTATGGGTGGGGTTTAGGCAAAGACAACACATCTGAAATATCTGCTATCTCTATTCCTTTTACATTGCCAAATGCAAAGGTCGTGTTTGAAGCCATGCCTTCAATCTTCTTCCTCGGGTAAAAAATGTTTTTCTTAGTAAAGTCATAAGTTACCCGTCTTCTATGTTCCTACTCAGAACTACTGGGCGGGGCCGTACATTTTGTTGTTTTTTGTGTTCTTCACCATGATATATTTTGCATTTAAATGGCATAAAACTTGAACTAAAAGATGTTATGATGTGGTTAACGGGATCAACATTTATACAAGCAATTGGATTCCACAAATTATTCGATGTTGATTTTGCAGTCAGTACTTTTGTAAATACATTTGCGCTTTGTTTAACGTTAAAGACACAGCCAGACATGTCACCAGAAGATGCGGTTTCCTATTATACAGAATTGATTATTAAACATTTACAAAAGAATAGTTTATGTCTATCTTGTTCATTATAAACTTATTGACAAAATTATAAAGGGTTTAATGTTTTTGACCTGTCCATCAGTCAGAATGTCAATTAATTGTATTTTATGATTCAATCATTTTTTTACCATTTATTACTAAGCAATATAGCATAACTTCTTCAATTCTTTTTGAATCCATATTGCATTTAAAAAAATAAAAAAATTGCATGCTCCCTTAATATATATTTATTGATGACTACATATTAAATCTATTTCCATTGCAGAGAACAGTCAGTCAAAATGTCACCACATATATAGGTTGGTTACACTACTGCCATTTATTTCAGTTGCTTTTCCTAAAAAAAAAATTATACAATGTACTTCTATTTATATAACTTTTAGTGATTGATGGCATCTGCATGTTTTTAATTTCTTAATTATTCTGTTAAATTTATGTATGACTCTGCAAACAATAATTAAATAAAAATTTTATAAATATAATTAGTTTGTATCAACGGCACTGATTGGATGACAGTAGGCGTAAATTTTCAATCTCCCTAACTGTAACTAAGGGAGATGACATTTTTAATTTGCATATGTATTGACATGTAATTACCCCTAACAATCGAACAAAAAACTCAAAATTTTCCACCAGAAAACTTTAATTCATCAAATTTTATTGCATTCTGAGGCGTCCAAGAAGCCAGAAAATGTATGTTTGATGCTGGAATCATACCTATGAGTTGAACTAGATAGGGCCGATAAAGATCTTTTTACAGATTAATTTTTTAATGAAAAGTTTACAGTGAGAAAATGACTAAAATTAAATTATCTATCAATATTTAGCATTAAAATATAGGTATTTATTGTGAACTTGTTCTCGTCCTGAATATGCATGAAATATTTGCCACTGGACGTTAAGCAACCAACAATCAATCAATCAATCGGAAATTATAAAATGAACACGATATATGGTTGAAAATAGCTACAAATGACTTCGACAATATAATTTTCTTTTCATATTACTGATCTTTTTGATAATTTTGTCGTTTGATCGATGTGTTAAAATTTATCAATTTTTAAATTAAAATATTCGTTGGATACACAAAGTGCATTTTGTGGGTGTAGGTGAACCGCAAATTTAAATATTCGTCAAAATAGGAATTTTCTAAAGGCATATATGTATACAGATGATTAATAAACCATTAATCTTAATTTAAAAGGAAACATGATTTATTAACATTTCATAAAAATTGGTACCGACGGAAAAATGAATACACAAAAATGTACGGAAAATGGGATAGTGATGGGTCTCAGTGGATAAGTTTTTGATAGATTTAAAAAAAAAAAAAAAAGCTTTTGTTTATTTACAGTATGAGTTATAAAATATGTGCGGTTTTACCGTTTTTAAAAGAGTTATATATATTATTTCCCCTTGGATATTATTAATTTTATTGAAAATAGTCCGTATTTTATTCGTGTCATACATTTTCATATGTACATGGAGGTGAGCCTTAGTTTGCATTAACTTATTAGTATTAAAGGAAAAGTAATTTTTTCCCCCATTCAAAATGTACAAGCTTTTGATTACAAACCAGTTTTAAGTGTTTTATTACCACCCTTAACCTGTTCTTTCAATTTTCAGTCTCCTTTGGACGACAGCTTTCTATTCTTCCTGAGGCAGGAATTTAATGCGTTGGTGTACTGACATCGATTGTTGTTATCTCAATAGACGATGAAGCCGCAGCATTTTCACCAATGGCAGCTAAATAAAATATATTCAACAGTAGCAACCATAACTCAGACTTTACTTCCAGGCCTAACATTATCAGCTAAACAAACAGATGACTTAGGTCAAACTCTGACTAGCCCCAAAGATGGATATCTCTTTGGCAAAAGACAGCTGTATCCGATGTCTCCAGAGATAACTATTGTCCACGAGAACACAATAAAACAACATCAAGACACACCAATGCCACAAATGAAGATACAGGTTTGATAGACTTTTTTATATGATAAAACACAAGCCAGTCCAATTCCCAGTATCATATGATCACGCTATAGAAATTTTACTTTCAACTCCAACACGAGACAACACCGTTGCGATAAAAGATAAGACGTTTCAGGCTACACAACTTAAATTGGACAAGATCACCATTTAAATAGAAAGGAATAAAAAACCAAGACCTTAAGTAGATTTCGTTTCTGTAGTTTTACAAGAGGCAACTCCAGATATCATTGTTATTGTTCAGTCATCACAAACTAGCGAACTGTAACAGTTTTATCCTCCTGTAAATGACCAACAACCGCCAACAGTTATCGGTGAACGAACTTTATATAGGTACACAATATAACAAACCAACATCAAACAACCTGACTTCCACTTTATTGTTAAAACTAGCCTTAAGTAGTGAATAGGGGGCTTTCTTGTGAAGGAATGCACAACCCTTCATTTTAATTCAATTTGTGATAATTTTTTCAATTTTATTGCATTAGGCCATGTATTATTTGTTTTATTTATGCCAAAGATAGTTACATAATGAAACCATTAATTGATATACCTTACATGTTTTAGCACTGATGATCTGAATTCATTAGTTTTGACAGAGATTTTTGTCATTTTCATTAATTTTTTTCGAGTAAAAGGTTCTAAGGAGTTTCGTTGCCATATCTGATCTGCTGGTTGCCCCACTCAGAACTATTGTCTTCACCGGTACCGGTATGAATACATTGCTACCCGGCAATAATGAAACCATCTGCAATTACAATATCTCATTATTTCCTTATGTGAAATTAGAAATTCTTCACAACATGTTCTAATTACAATCTTCTGATTAATTTTACTTTTATGTTAAAAAAAATCACCATGCCAGTTACACTAATGTGGACAGAAGTCTTGGTAATAAAATGTCTACATTAGGTGCTAGGTAGGTTCATATAGAATTCATGTATGAATTTACTTTAGACTGTTGATTGTCCAGTTGCCGGTGTTTCACGATATTTAAAAAGAACATACAAATTTTAATGTGCAGAGAAAGGGACACTTTGACCCGTTAACGTTTAACTAAACATTTTTGCTTACAATTACATACGACATATAGCCGAAATGACGCCCCCACTTTTACCCAGTTTTTCGGCCGGTTTAAAGAAGAACTAACGTACCTTATCTATATTTTTAATGAAATGGTAAGATAAGTATACGTTAATAAAATTGCAATAACCAAATAACACTTGATATGGACACGTTTAGGTGTTTATACAATCACACATTTTGGCGATGTTTTTTACTAGACATGTTTTGCAGTTCAGTAACGTCAATGTGGACACGTTTGGGGGGAAGGACACGTTTGTGAGTGTTACATATATATATATATATATGTGTGTTTTTTAGATAAAGGCCATAATTTAAAGGGTAAATTAATAAATATAATAGCTGAATTTGTTCACTGAGTACATGTACAGGTACACTTTAACACTTCATATTCCTATCTCAATTGCTAATTTAACTTTATGGTTTAATATCCAATGATGGTACAAGTTAGGGTTCAGCTGTTTTGAAATGGTGTTGGAAACTTTTGGAAAGGCTTCATGAATTCTTCCTGCTTGAAACTTGAAATGACTTAGTTGTCTCAAGTCAGTTATTATGTCTGTTTCATCGTTTTTTAATCCGCATCACTGTGTTTTCTGCGATGTCATTCAAAGCTGGTAAAGCACTCATATTTTTATCAGTCTTATTTGAAAACATAAGGTAATAAATCACTTGTGACTGGCAATAATATAGGCTTCTTAAACTTGCTTGTTCTCAGTGATGCAAGAGCAACTGTAGATATCATTTGACTTCAGTCTGACGAATGAAGCATCAAAAAGTCATCACTCCCTTTTCTATCAAACTATATAGTTTTAGTTTGTTATCCCGATTTTGTTTTTTGTCCATGGATTTATGAGTTTTGAACAGCGGTATACTACTGTTGCCTTTATTTCTTATAGCCCCTGCAAGAAGTTCTAGAACTGTTCTTGAAAATGTCACAAGAACAGAGTTCTAGAACGTTCTTGAACACTAAGTTGAAGTATTGTTCTTAAAAATGTTCAGGAACACCATTCTAGAACGATCTAAAACATTCAAGATTGTCATGAACATGCATGAAGTATTTGCCACTGGACGTTTAGAAACCAACAATCAATAATTCAAGTACAGAGTTCTTCAGCAATATAAAAGTTTTTGACCAATTCGCTATCATGTGTTTCTTGTGATACTTCTTCCCAATGTGAGTAATTAACAAAGCCTGGGGCATGTTAGTTCAAAGATTTTACCATAACTGCATATCGAGCATGTAAATTAAGAACTTTGTCTGATCAGAACCAGCTGCAAATAGTCCCAGGAAACAAAAGTTGGTCTGGGACGTGTGGACAAGACATGAATCAAAAAAATATCTGAATGCATGTCGTTTCTTAACCTGGTCGTTTTAGTTTAAATGAAACCGTTAAAGTTATTGTTTATTGTATGATCAAATTGTTCATCTCAGTTGAACGCCAAACGATTTAATGGCGTCTACATCAGAAATAAAGTTCAACATTATTGAAACAATTATCTCTACTTTTACCAAATCGTTATGGATTTAATCAATGAAATCAACTATGAAGTCAGCAAAAAGGAACAGCTTAAAAATGTTTGATCCAAGTCAAATGTCATGTAAATACTGTGTTGAAGATTGGTTTGCGATGTTAGAATTTGCACAAGGGACCCTGACAGTTTCAAAGATGGGGTACCGGACGGTACCTCGAGGGTTCTAAACTAGAGGCTATCTATAATATTTTTTTTAGATAATAAACGAAAACGGACAAAATTTCCTTAAAATTACCAATTAAGGGGCAGCAACCCAACAACCCTTTGTCTGATTCATCTGAAAATGTCAGGGCAGATAGATTTTGACCTAATTAACAATTTAATCCCCATGTCAGATTTGCTCTAAATGCTTTGGTTTCAGAGTTAAAAGCCAAAATATGCATTTTACCCCTATGTTCTATTTTTAGCCATGGCGGACATCTTGATTATTTTGGCAGGTCACCGGACACAATTTTCAAACTAGATACCCTAATGATGATTGTGGCCAAGTTTGGTTAAATTTGGCCCAGTAGTTTAAAAGGAGAAGATTTTTGTAAAAGTTTACAGACGACGGACGCAAAGTGATAAGAAATGGGGTACCGGGCGGTGAATTTAAGTAAGATAGATACTGTTTAGAAATAAATAAATATCGGGCCTATTGAAATGTACTTTAACCCATATATATTAAAAAGAAAGATATCTTACATAATAATAAATTATACTGTCAAAAATAAAGTCGCTACAATCCCTCCAACTAGCAATTGAAATTCCTATTTCAATGTGGAACGTGCTTCAAAAATTTAAGGAGTTTGTACTGGAAAGAACAGTCAGATTTCATACTGCCTCAGGTATATATGATACTTACGGTATATTGTGCCCTATTATAATAAAACTAATTATAAGTAAACATTGTTGAACAAAAGTTTTAAAAAATACATGATATCCACAGACTTTTGGTTTAATAAAGTTTTATTTTTGGTCAGTAAAAACTTATTTTAATACATTTCGACTTTACAGATTATTACTTAAAATTATGATGCTTTATTTCTTTAGGATGTTGAAGAATCAAGCAATAGGAGCACTATGAGTTCACAGCAGACAGTCAAGAATCATATGCATATGTGATGAGCATTTCCAGATTAGAGAGTACCAATACCTTCTTGCATAACTGTAATGTAAACCCAGTTTAATGTTTATCAAACCCATTAACAGTAGTGAGTGACAAATCTAAAAGACGCTACATTGATGAAGTAAAGAATGTGTGTTTGCTGTTTTGGAAACCATTTCTCCAAAAGAAAAAAGGTTTGCTATTGGAATTCATTATTTTTGAACTAAAATAAGCTTATATTTTAGGGAGGGTAATTGAAAAGTGTTTTAACGTATTGCTACTATCATTAAATTGTACAGGAACCTTTCTTTGATGCTGCTAAGGGATACAGTGTATAAGACATATTTCTTAAAAACCCTTACTTCCGGTAATATTCAAAATAACGGACCCATAAATATTATTTATTTTTATATTCAACTTCTTTTCAAAATGTGAAGAAAGTGTTGGTTTTTTTTTGTGGTGGTCATAAATATTTGGCTTTAAGTTATCATCTCAACCACTAATCATATTCTGTAGTTGATATTTAAATAAAAAGTTAACACTTCCGGTAAAAAGAAAACAATATGGCGTAAATTTCAACGATGAGTTTTCAATCCATATCTTCAATGTAGAGTTTTGGATAGATTGATTAAAACACAATACAATCACGTAAGTACTAAAAAATCAATGTTGTAGTATAACCTATATCTTCAGGACTTCAACATAAATTCAATCATTATGTCGCCTGTCAATGCAGAGGTACATATAGAGATCAGTATCTGTGTCATCAATGTCCCTGTAGGTATCACACAAATTTAAGTCTACGTGGGGCGCACAAACTTGATTTTTGGCTCGAATTTATCCAAATGTGCTATAGTGATAATACCATGTGTAACAATTTAATTGCTTTTTCTCACCAACTTCCTGATTTAACTTGTTGTTTCTTGCCGACATATGTCCTCCACCGAAGACTCACATCTGAGTTTTCAGTAAAGCAAGCATTTCAGCTTTTAAATAACCATCTAATTGTGTTTAACATTCTACATAAATAAAAAGTGTCTGTTGTACATAATGTAGCAGCATTTTTCTATTTCTTTATTTATCTCTTTCAGTTGTGTTTCAGCAAAACAGTTCAGTAAGCTGAACGAGGAAGTGAGGCAACTACGGAAAAAAAATACACTTACACATTAGTTCTGTAACTTTATGTGGAACTAGTTTGAAACAAGAAGCACAACCACAGGAATCTTGATCTTTGCATGTAGCTCCAAAGAAACCGAAAATGGAATCTACATTAAGCATGTTAAGTAACACCCCTGACATGTGCCAGAGTGCAGCTTCTAGTTATACCAGTTACTTTATATCACAGTTGGCAGATTTTATCTCGCATATTGATACATTATATGCAGCTGTAAAAACACTATTTCTACAATTGTTTCCAGAACCTTACATTTTATCACATTGAGTTTCTGGAAAGGCTGCCAACACCAAAATTTGATTCCAGACTATATGGATTTTTTGTAAATACAATTTTGGAAAATGATGGTATATTGGATAGGGACAGAAATTTTGCCTTGCAATAGGCCACCTGCGGGCCCTCAAAGAGTTGTTGTAAGGGTTCTTAACGTGCAAAGAGCGTGGCACTCTCTTTACACGAGACATCGGATCTGATCTGTTTGAGCTGGGCGATCTGACTGTTCTGATTGAGCTGGATGATCTGACTGTTCTGATCGTGCTGGGTGATCTGACTGTTCTGATTGTGCTGGGTGATCCGACTGTTCTGATCGTGCTGGGTGATCTGACTGTTCTGATCGTGCTGGGTGATCTGACTGTTCTGATTGTGCTGGGTGATCTGACTGTTCTGATCGTGCTGAGTGATCTGATTGTGCTGGGTGATCTGACTGTTCTGAGTGATCTGACTGTTCTGATTGTGCTGGGTGATCTGACTGTTCTGATCGTGCTGGGTGATCTAACTGTTCTGATTGTGCTGGGTGCTCCTGTTGTTGTTGAGGTTCTTGGTGTTTTTGGATATGTACCAACTAAGACCTATCTTTCCGAAAATTCTGACTAAGTCTCACGGAATTGTACAGGCAAAAACTTCATTGCCAAATCCATAATGATCAAACTCTGACTAGGTGTTAAATTCTTCAAAATATCATTTCTAGCAGCATCTTGATGCACAGTTCTTAATAGGTGTCTTTTCTTGCACTGTTAAGATCAAAATCAATATCATCTTGTACCCATTCGTTTACTAGAACTTTAGAAAGCTCTGTTGTAATAAGTTCAAGCACATGGTCAACAAGACTATCACAAATAGCATCATGCTGATGTTCACAACCAGAAGCAAAGCAAGGGATCAAAGGGTCACTTAAAGCGTATGTAGTGTAGTGAGTGATCTGTACAACCATCTAATTTATTCAAATGCCGTTTGTACTCAATTTTTAAAAACTGGTTAACTACATGCAAACTGTCTTTCAATTTTTCCACACTTTCATGACTTATACCAAATGTCAAAAGTTTTGACCAGCAATGTGTCAATTAAAAATTATAGATGAATTATATTCTCCAAGACTGAAGTTCATTTCAAATTTAAATGAATTCTTCCACCACTCAAGCTTACCGAGAACATGCATGGAGATTAGTATTACTAGTCTGATTGAAGTAATGATTAAATGATTTTGTGCAAGAACACATTATAAGAGGTTCGGCTAGCTATAAAACCCAGGTTTTAATACACCATTTCATACACATGAAAATACCCGTACCAAATCAGAAATATGACAGTTGTTGTTATTTATTCTGTTGATGTGCTTATGGAATTTCTGTTGAGGACTTTCTTCAATTTTTGTCGAGCCTGCAACTTTTGTGGCAGAAAGCTCGACATAGGGATAGTGATCCGGCGGCGGCGTTAGCTAACCTTTTAAAAGCTTTATATTTTAGATCTGGAAGACCTGGATGCTTCATACTTTGTATTTAGATGCCTCATGTTACGAAGTTTCCGTCAGTCACATGTCAAATGTCCGAGACCTCATTTTCATGGTTTAGTGACCACTTGAAAAAAATGTCAGATTTTTTGTAATGTTAAATTCTCTCTTATTATAAGTAATATGATAATTATATTTGGTATGTGCGTACCTTGCAAGGTCCTCATGCATGTCAGACAGTTTTCACTCGACCTCATTTCATCGATCAGTGAACAAGGTGAAGTTTTGGTGATCAAGTCCATATCTCAGAAACTCTGAAAAGCTTGAGAGATGATGAGTGCTTTAATTTGTTCTGGGAAAATGTAAGTATGAAATCCAGACGGAAGTCAGTTGAGGAACCAGGTCTCCCAAGGAAAAGAAGAATGCCTTCTAGATTTGAAACTGGGACGGCAACTGCAGAGTTTCATTCTACTCCTAAAGATTTCTACCGTCAAAAGTATTATCAAGCTGTTGACCATATTGTTCAAGCTATTACTGATAGATTCGAACAAGAAGACTTCACCATCTATTTAAATACAGAGCAAGTTCTTTTAAAATGCTTCAAGGGCGTTGATTTCAGCGAAGAATTTAAGATAGTTTGCCAGTTTTATAAGGAAGATTTACACGAAGCAAATCTTCAATGCCAGTAGTAGTATATGATTACTGAACACCCACAACTGTGGGGTCATAAAACCTGGAAACTTACTTGGGGTCATAAAATAGGGGGTAGTTACTGAACACCCACAACTGTGGGGTCATAAAATAGGGGATAGTCTTCGGCTTTGTAGTTGTTTGGCTTTGTAGGTGTTTTGATATGGGCGTCGCTGGTGGGTCTTGTGTGGACGAGGCGCGCGTCTGGCGTACTGAATTGTAATCCTGGTGCCTTTGATAACTATTTACTGAACACCCACAACTGTGGGGTCATAAAACATGGGAACTTACTTGGGAGTCATAATGAACATCCACAGTCTTGGGTATATAAGAAATGAGTTGGTTACAGGGGGGGGGGGGTCATAAAATATGGAATGCTTAAATATGAGCTAGCATATAATAAAACCGCAACACTTGTACAAACAACTCTCCAATAGGCTTTAATTATACAAAGGCACACATTAAGACTTTAAACACGTGACGTGTGTTTTAACTTCTTAACTACCACTCCTAAAATCATGACACGACATGTGATAAATCATCTTGACACTACACCTTTTTCAATCATTCAACAACTGTAGGTCTCTCAATCTAACCACTCTTAAATACGTTTTCAGAAACATATATAAAAGCACACATTAAGACCATAATCAAAGAGCTGAAGACGGCCATTGTTTCAATTTTTAGGGGGGTATCTTTTGATAGTCTACATACAAAGAATGAGCAAAAGAACAGCTAGAACATATAGAAAGGCTGACAATAATGAAACTGTTGTTTATTGTTATTTCATTTCCTTAGTCAAGAATTCATCATAGAGACAATTTGAACCAATGAGATCTGCACCTTCTAAATCAAAACATTTAATTTAAGAGCAGTTAAGAACACTCATAAGAGTAAAGAAGCAGATGTGAACACATGTGATGCTGAAGTAGCAGTTACGAACATTCATAAGAGTAAAGAAACAGATGTGAACACATGTGATGCTAAAGTAACAGTTAAGAACTCTCATAAGAGTAAAGAAGCAGATGTGAACACATGTATTGCTGAAGTAACAGTTAAGAGCACTCATAAGAGTAAAGAAGCAGATGTGAACACATGTGATGCTGAAGTAACAGTTAAGAACACTCACAAGAGTAAAGAAGCAGATGTGAACACATGTGATGCTGAAGTAGCATTTAATAACACTCATAAGAGTAAAGAAGCAGATGTGAACACGTGTAATGCTGAAGTAGAAGTTAACAATACTCATAAGAGTAAAGAAGCAGATGTGAACACATGTGACTTTTTTTTCTATACTTGTAAAAGTGTTATTGTAGTAATTAGGTAAAACCTTCATTCGATCATATTCTAAAAATAATTGTATAGACTAACACTAAAACCAGCCGTCGGTTTAATACTATGTTTTGATATTTTTAGAAATCGACCATATATTATAGATATTTGTCTAGAATGTTCTTCAAACCTGCCATCAGTGCATTGATAATTTTTCACGGTTTAATCAGATTTTGACAATTTTTTGGACAATTTTATTTGATGTTACCTTAAATCGGTCATTTGATCAAGATTGATTGATTGATTGTTGATTGCTTCACGTCCATTAAGATCATTTTCTGATGTGTACTTGCAGTTGGATCAAATATAAACAATAACTAACCACAGCTTTATATCTTTTACTTTTGACAACTATAGATGGGTGCGGTCCTAACCTGTACAGCAAGTTAACTTGATACACAGTCATTTGGACTGGTCAAAGTTAACCTGTGGCCAGATTTAGGACATCTCTGACCATTCCTATGACCAAAATCTAGTTTACTTGAAAAGCGGACTTGGTCCTAGGACTGTTTTAATGTCTGCCAAAAAGTTAACCTGGAAACAGGTCTGCTATTGATATAAGTTAACTTCGAAACCAGTCCTGCCAAAAGGTTAACATAAGTTAACTTTTGCTTTGACAAATCTGATCAACACCAGACCTGTTCCCAAGTTAACTTTTGTTTGGTCTGCTCAACACTAAGTTGACTTGTAACCAGGACCGCTCTACATCGATTTTTAAAAAATATATTTTTTAATATCCTTTGTTTCGTAGTATAAACATTGAAAATAAAGTAAAATTAATACTTCCGTTAAATAAACAGGATTAAATACAAATATTTGAAAATAAAGTACGCATAAAACAGTGCTTGTAACACAAATTTAAATGTGATCTGACAAGCTATCAATTATAAAAACGATCGTGTTTACAATGATAACGGGTACTGAATATCCTGTACGAACTTTTCTGGGTGGAATGTACGTGGAATCAAGTAGGAATATTTCTCCAGATTCCTCCTAGAAACGGCTTTTAAAGTATAAGTAAAATTACATATTCTGACCTGACAGTAGTAGGAATCCACATGGAATATCGACGAAAAATATAAATTCAGTTGTCGATAAACTAATATTCAATGTCCTGAGATGTGAAAGATGCTCTGAATGCATTTATGGGTGTGACAATTTTATGGAACGTAGGTGTCATGTCCTTTTCGAGAGTAGCTTTACACATGAATGTGGATGGGTTATTTCAATGCCAGGTTACTGCACATTGAAATGAATGCTTGCAAAGCTTTCTTTGAAATGAATTGGGATATAATTTTGGAAGATTTGGAAGTCTGTATGAAACTTGGATTCAGTACACTTAAATCCTTAGATTATGCTAAGAGGTGTTGTGACCATCATTAAACATTTTCAGTTCTAGAAATTATGTATGTTGGTGTTTATGATGAGCTTTTGGTACCTTTTGTCAGACACTGTTAGGAAAATCAAAAGGAAATCTCAGTTCCAAACTACTGGGCATGGTCAAATGAAATTAACCATCGAAATTAGGTCTACATGCAACAGATGATCTTTACTTTCTTGCATGCAATCATGTTGGCGGAAGGGAGATCCCAGAGGCTCTAGTTGCAGGCAGAGATAATCTATCTCTTCTATTGTATGCTAGACACCATCCTCGTTATCAACGAATCTTAGCTTTGAATAAATATATCGAAACTGTTAAAGAGATTGTTCAGTCCTCATATACTTTGAACCGAACTGGTAACAAGGGCCATTATTAAGGGGGCGATGCATGTCTGAAAGAAGTAAACAAAGAGGCTAAGCATTGGGTAAAGCATATTGGTTTTCCTTCTGAAAAATATTGGTTGAAAGTCTCTAGGAACTTGGACAACATGAATAATGTATTCAATAATTTATTAATTAATGCTTTACTATATACATATAATTTAATTCTTAAAAGAAGAAATCTATAATATGAAATCTAAATAACTTAATTAAAAATATATAAGATATAAATAATTAAAATACCACTTATGTTTATGGGAACATTTTTTCATATTATATATAGATATGAACAAAACAGAGGTGCTTTATAAGGATGTAGTCCGGTGGGGTTTTGAAAATTGGACACCTTAGTTTTTTTATTTCAATAAACATTTATCTTTTTAGCCCCTGACGCCAACTTTTTTATTTTACGAATTAAGACTTCAATAGCTCATAAAAAGTCATTTAACAGAATATAAGAAGATTAAAGATACCTTACTTAAAACTACAATTCATAACTAAAAACTGTTGATTTTAAACTTGAATTTGTTAAATTAGACCTGACTACATCCTTAAAAAGTAATAAACATAAGAGTTTTGGTCATCATTAGAGATGCTCAGGACAAAGAAATGGAATTGTCTTGGCACTCTTCAGTTTTTTTTTTACTGTGATGTTGGCACATGATGCATGAGCCCATACATCACAGCCAAGCCATGCTGTTTGACATCTGCCATGCTTTTTTTTTGAAAGATTTGTAAGCAGCAGATTCATATATAATTCTAAAAAAATACATTTGTTTTTGGCATTTTTTATTATTGGGGACAACACCCTATCCTGTTTTCCAGGAAGCATACTAATTTGCTTCTGTGAGGACTGTGTGTACAGGTTGTTTCTTCTTTGGTGTACCTTCAACAGTCTTATGAGCTGCTAAAGGTTGGACCAACGAAGAGCCAACCTGTGTTGTTACAGTCCTGTATGTTGTCTGTGTTGGCAAAGACATTGATTTTGTTTTTCCCTTTTCACTTTTGATCTTGATCAGTACTTGTGCTCCGCACATGGAGTTGAGTCTTTTGCCCTACAAAGTACAATAATTAAAGAGTATATAAATATATAATTGATATTGCAAAAACATGTGTTTCTAGGGGAGAGCTTGGAAGACTTAAGACTATTTGATTCATGCTTGGTGTTCTGCTTTATTGTATTTTAATTATAACTTTAAATTGCCATATTATGTATATATACATGTATATGCACTTTGCCCCTTGAGAGTACCTCTTATGGAAATAAAAGGTTTTCTATTCTATTATTTTATTGAATCATATAAAACAAGTTTCAAGGATGAAATGTCATTGAATATTTTATTTCAATCATTTTATTTCACATATTTTTATCATTGTATTTCGATTTATTTCCTTTCTTGTAGCCCAATTTCGGGTCTTATTCGGATTCGGTCCAATTATTTATGTTATCAGTAATGGCTTCGATGATGTTCTCCACAATGTCAGATTTATGTAAAACAGATATTCAACACAGTTTGGTGTTATATTTTTACATAAGCACATGTATTTAGGTGAGAATTTTGTTACATCAACATGTTTGAGGCTGTAGGTAAAAAAAATCCACGATGCACCTTTTTGAAACCCTATATTTTTGTTCTCTGTCCGAATTTTTCTTTTCAAAATGCGCGGATGTAAAACTTTACCCGCCGAGCACGTTTTTGGTGACGATGATCACATTTGTTACCCGATTTGGCGATAATTGCCCAATCAGGATATATCGATTGTTGCCAAATTTGCCCAATTTGAAGTATTTTCACGATGGGGAAACATTGCCTAGCTGACTGTAAGATGTTCAGCTCAATGGTACGTTTGGCAGAAAGAATTATATACACGTGTAAACTGACAGCCTTCCACCCAAATATAACACTTTTCATTTATATATCATTTAAATTTTAACATAGCATGGTAAAATACAAACCGCTTAGTTGTTTTACTGGACCGGGCTCCCTCTGCAAACCTTACGTGGCGGTTGGCTGGCAGAAAAGGGGGTTCCAGAGTGGAATAGTTTGGCAATATCTCCTCTTGTGTTGTGTGTGGTTCCTTAAAAAACCAAAGTTTTATATTTGCACGAAACTATGAACCTGAATCATATATAGAATTTAAGTAATGGAAGAAAATTATATAAAGTAGTTATGAATGACATGTCCAAGAATTTTGTAATATTCCTGGACTTTAACCAAGTTAACACATTTACAGTATAATATTATTCAAAATAAGTGGACCCCTCTTTTAGAAAAAGTTCTTTAAAATATGATGTAACTCTCCTCTTTTTGAGTACAAAATTCTCAGTTTTCAAAGATTTTGTATAGAACTATACAAATCCTTGGTATTTCTATTTTCTTTTCTACATCAGTAAACTGACCCCTTGTCTGAGGGAGGGTTGTTATCAACCTGATAATAACAAACACAGGTCAAAGTACGGCCTTTTACACAGGGCTTTGATACAGACCAAACAGCAGGCTATAAAGGACCCCAAAAATATTAGCGTACACAATTCGAACAGGAAAACCAACGATCTAATTTATATATCATGTATATAATCAAACGGGAAAATACCAATGAACAACAGCAGTCAGCAACGAACAATAACTGCTTTAACGACAGGCCCCTCAGGTGCATAAACATGCCGCGGCTATGGATAGTTTTGTTTCGCCAGCATACAATATAATTGCAGTTGAAGGCAAATCCTTCAGAAGTTCTTTGTACTTTATTCTAACTGTGATGAACATGGTTCATCAGTTTTATTTTACTAGGGTTCATCTTATTTCTTTTATCAAGCTGAAACATTGTTATACGAACTCGTTATGTTTGAAAGTTGAACAGTTGTCTACTTTCGATTTTGTTATGTTTACATTGCTATGGATATTTATAATATTTAGAATCAGTAACGGACCGGTCGTGGTTAGCATACCCGGAAATATTCCGATCGGTAGTCGTAAACATAAGGGCCGTCATTCTAACGTTTTAGCATTAAGGGTTAGGTAATTATAAACACTCATATGAATAAGACATATGGTATCGTCCAAATTAAATGGTATGGTCCAAAACCTTAGTATATAAGCTGATGTGCTGTCAGAACAAGGGTCGCTTGATGGATAATCCAGACGCCTTAAAGAAGGGAAAAGGTAATTATTTACACTTTATAAAAGAATTAATAGAATCTGAATAAGAATCTATCTGCGTACCTGAATAAGGTTGCAGGAGTATTAAAGTTGTATTTACGCACCGGGTAATAGGTGCATAGGCGACTGTGCGGAAATACGTGCACTGGTTAGGCAGTGCACAGGCTGAATAAGCCAGATAGTGCACAGGATAGTAGCGCATAGGTAGACATTAGCAAGGTTTGGAATAGTGCACAGGTTAGCACTGGTTGTTGCTTAACACAAGGTCTGTTCAAAGACAGCAACACGTCCCACAAATTGTTATTGTGTGTCAGAGGCAAAAGTTAACAAATTAAAGATAAACATATAAGAAACGGTGCAGCTTCCAATATCCAGGGGTAAACTTTGGTACGATACCCAGAAGTCACTACCCCGAGTACGTGACATAATTTTGGTGGCAGCGGTGGGATATTGGCAAGTGCACCTATACTTGATTAAACATGGACGATTTACCATAGCATATAAGTACGTTAGAGGAAGATGTAAAGCAAAAGATAGAAAAGTTGAGACAAACTCAAAATCCTAGGTTTTTGACACCACAACACTCTACCCCAGAGCAACCTAGAAACCTGACAGATTCTGGTATTGCTCAGACGAGTCGCACGGATTTCGGCGATGTCACAGAGCGCACAGTCCAAACACAGCTTCAACGAGCTGATGATGCACCAACATTGTTTGGACCTTATGTAAGTGAGCACGAACAGGGAGCCCGCTCTAAGCAAGGGCATTACAAAACAACTAGCGCAACGCCCGGTACCAGTAGCGGAGGTTCAGTGGAGATTTCTCCTATCTTAAGACCTAGCCAAAGGAATGCAAAACAGGCTGTCAATAACCAGGAAAAAGTACGCATGCCTGGAAAGAATACGAGAAGAGAAATCAAACTGGCCAATTATGATGGGTCTGGCGAGTGGGTTGATTTTAAATCGCACTTTGAAGCATGTGCTATCATCAATAATTGGGACGAATATGAGCAGGGGCTTTACCTTGCCGCTGCCCTTCGCGGGCACGCACAGAGTGTCTTCAGCGATTTACCAACTGATAAGAAAATGAATTATGAGACCTTAGTGAAATCATTAGAAGAGCGTTTTGCTCCGCCAAATCAGAACGAACTATACAGAGTTCAATTAAAGGAGAGACGCCAGCGCGCGAGTGAAACCTTGCCAGAACTAGGACAAACTATACGGCGATTAGTAAACAGAGCATACCCACTAGCACCTACTGAAGTAAAAGAAACATTATCAAAGGATTATTTCTTAGATGCATTGCACGATAGTGAGATGAGGATAAAAATTAAACAATCCAGACCGCAAAACTTAAACCAAGCAATCTGTTTAGCTGTCGAACTTGAGGCGTTCTACAAAGCAGAGAAAAGACAAGATTTTGTAAAACCTCAGATGCGTGCTACGCATGCAGATAATATTACAGAAGAATTATCTAAGGACGATAAGTTTACAGAACTGATGGATTCGTTTACTAAGCAATTAGAATCACTTCGAACGGAGTTAAATGCATTTAAAAACAGCGGACAAAGAAACACTGCCGATCCGGAATGGAAACGGAATCAGCAATGTTACAATTGCGGTAAATATGGACATTTTAAGCGAGAATGTAGGCTACGAAAGCAAGGTGGCAACGGGAACGGTCAATACAGGAACCACGAGAATGGCTCTGCAAGGCCAGTACATTCTCGAACAAGAAGACAGCGGAGAAAACAAATCAAGCTCAATGTTCAAAATAACTCGACGAAAGAAGCAGGGGCATATATAGACGTAGCTATAGGAAATATAAAAGCCAGTTTTCTCGTTGACACAGGCGCAACTGTCACTCTTATATCAAATAAACTATTCAATAGTTTGAGAAAAGAAGAGATGCCAAACCTCAATCAAGTGGTTCAAACTATTATGTCAGCAAACGGCTCTGAACTAAACGTTACGGGAAAAGGTGAATTTCACATCTGGATTGATCATAACGTATATTTAGCAGAGGCAGTAGTAGCGGATCTTGCTTTAGATGGCATAATTGGTTTAGATTTTCTCAAGAAAAATAGATGTCTGATTAATTTACAAGAAGAACATATGGTTTGCAATAACCAGGTGATACCACTGAACTTCACTGGACAGCTTGGTTGCTATAGAGTGTCTGTAGTTGAAGATACATGCATACAGCCAGGCACAGAAGCTTTGGTTCGGGGTCACATTAACGAATATCCGTCAACAAAGAATGAAGTAGGCTTAGGAATCATTGATCCCTGTGACAAATTTGTAGCAAAGGACAGTGCCTTAATGGCAAGAACTTTAGTTAAAGCCTCAGAAACCGTACCACTGCGATTTATGAATGTATCGAATGTAGTGAAGATAATAAGAGCTGGGACAATTGTAGGAAATATAAGCCCTATCCAGGACGTGATAAGCGACGACAAAAATATTACTGATATACATAAGGATCAGAACCTAAGAATTGAATTGCAAAAATTACTGAGTAATTGCAGCGAAAATCTTAGCCAGGAGCAAAAACGTGGAGTTGAAAATCTTCTCAATGAATACAAAGATCTTTTTGCAGCATCCGACAGGGACTTAGGTAGAACTAATTTGGTGCGCCACACCATAAATACAGGAAATAATGCACCAGTAAAACAACCGCCTCGCCGCACCCCCATTCATATGCGAGAGGAAGTCGATAGACATATCGATGACATGCTTGAACGCGGAGTAATTGAGCCCGCCGACGGTCCATGGTCGTCTGGGATAGTACTGGTAAAGAAAAAGGATGGTACTACACGCTTTTGCGTTGATTATCGCAAGGTCAACGATTTAACGGTAAAAGACGCATATCCATTACCCCGCATCGACGACTCATTGGAGCAATTGTCCGGAAATAAATGGTTCTCTACTTTAGACCTTTGTTCGGGATACTGGCAGGTGGAAATGGCAGAGAAAGATCGCCCGAAAACTGCATTTGCCAGCCGAAGGGGACTGTTTCAATTTCGACAGATGCCATTCGGCCTTGCCTGTGCACCAGCAACCTTTGAAAGATTAATGGAGAGAGTATTGGCGGGACTGCAGTGGAGTATATGTCTAGTTTATCTGGACGATATAATTGTAGTTGGAAAATCGTTTGAGGAAACTTCAAAAACGCAGAAGGACAATTAGCAAGATGGCTTGAAGTGTTGAGTACATATGACATGAAAATTAAACACAGGCCAGGAAGTCAGCACCAGAATGCAGACGCGTTAAGTAGGATACCTTGTAGACAGTGTGGGTATAGCTCTGATTGGAAGGCACAACAACTTGTACATACAGTGTCATCAAAGCCCGATGAATGTGAAAGAGACAAGGAGGACGACACAGAAATATCCCTCAAACATCTTCAAGACAATGACAAAAATTTGCAAATTGTAAGACAATGGGTACAAGATGGGCACAAGCCTAACTTGAAAAATCTAGGAGAGTACAATTATGTTATTAAAAGCTTATGGTCGCAGTTTGATGACCTGAAGATTCAGGATGGAGTACTTTGCAAAGTGCACAGAGACAACCACAAAAGTAGAGTGATAGTGCCCCTTACAGAAAGACGTCGAATACTTCAGCAGTGCCATGATAACAAGACGTCAGGCCTCCTTGGCATCAAGAAAACGCAATCTAGAATCAAAGATAGGTTCTACTGGCCTGGTGTACGACATGACATAGTAGCCTATATAGCCGGTTGTGAAATCTGTGCAAAGAGAAAAGGTCCGAATAAACGGCAAAGGGCTCCTATGCAGTTGCAAAAATCGGGTTATCCAATGGAAAGAATTGCTATGGATATATTGGGAGAACTACTCGAAACCGAGAGAGGGCACAAGTATATCCTAGTCATTAGCGATTATTACAGCAAATGGACGGAAAGCTTTCCAATGCCTAACATGCTTGCATCAACTGTAGCCAATATATTAGTAGCAGAGGTTATTACGCGTTTCGGCGTGCCTACTGTAGTTCACTCTGACCAAGGCTCGCAGTTTGAGAGCGAATTATTTCAGGAAATGTGTCACTTATTACAGATAGACAAGACTAGAACCACACCCTACCATCCGCAGTGTGACGGAATGGTAGAGAGATTTAATGGCACATTGGCCAAAATGTTGACTGCTTATGTTGACGAACACCATTCGAATTGGGATTGTTTACTGCCCTACGTTATGATGGCATATAGATCAGCTCAACATGAGACCACAGGATGTACGCCTAATCGCATGATGCTAGGTCGCGAAGTTGCTACACCTGTGGACCTTATGTACGAGGTACCTGATTATTTAAAGAAAATTCCACAAAACAGATGGGCATGGGAACTTCAAGAACGAATGGAAGAAGCTCACCACTTTGTTAGAAAACACGTAGGACAGGAAATGGTGCGTCAGAAAAAGTATTATGACAAACGGTTAAACTGGAGCAAATTTAGGAAAGACGACCAAGTATATGTATTCTTTCCAATTCGAAAAGCTGGTCATTCTCCCAAATTCACATCTTACTGGCGTGGTCCTTTTCGAGTACTCAAAGAATACTCGGATGTGAATTATCTCATTAATTGTGGTAGACGCGGTCGACCACAGGTTATACCTGTCGATAGAATGAGGTTGTGCAAGGGCCAACATCTGAGAGGAGAAACAGAGATGAATGAACTCGAAATTCAAGATGATGCTTTTGAGCCGGAAAGTGTGTTGCCCGAAATTTTCAATGAGGAGCTTGATAGTGCTGACAACATTGTTGATCAAATTGATTCAAGGGATGAATCAGTATACACAGGGCGTCCACGCAGGGTTACCAAGCAGCCAACATGGCTGCATGATTTTGTTAGATAATGTATATATTCTTTAACATGCACTAAAATATATAATAAATAAATAAATAAATAAATAGAGTATATAAAAAGTTAATTTATACAGAATATGCTGATAAGAGTTATTTTTATTTCTTTTGCAGAAATGGTAAATACAAAAGTAACAGTAAGGAATAGGCAGGACTGGCGCTGCCATTTCTGTAATACAGATTGTAAAACTGAGGGTGCCTGGGATGTACACACGCTCAAGTGTGCAAAAGAAAAGAGAGAAAAAGAAAAGTTTCGGTGCACAGAGTCCGGATGCAGTTATGCTTCGTCAAGAAAACAGGACTTAAACAGGCACAGGAAACGAGTTCATGGTCTAGAGAAAGCTTTAGAGGAGTCGGACTGGGAGTCACAGAATCCTGGTGATTTGTTGAATATCATTGATACGCCTGATGATCCGAGAACTTTGCGTAAACCAACAAAACCAAACCCAGTAGCAGCTCCTAAAAGAAAGCAGGAACTTATGGACATGTTACAAAAATCAATATCTCCCATAAAAATTCCCAGAGTGTCATGCACTGTGTCCACAGCGCCAGCTTCAGTAGTTAGTGACAGCAGTAGTTCAGAATCTGCAACTTTCAGCACAGTCTGGACAGCTACTCCAGTTGTACTAAAGAGTTCCAGTATTGTTCAAAGCTCAAATCTCGCCAAATATTGTACGTTCCACACCTATGTCGAGTGCACCAATGTCACTACTACCTTTGTCTGTCGACACATGCACCCAAACTGAAAGATTGAGTCGTCATCATCGTATCCGACGTAAACGGCATTTCATTGACAATCAGGGCCTTCTAGTCTCTGAAACAGAGGAAGAAGAGTGGGATGATTTTTAAATACACTATCTTTTAAACACACATACCAACCAGAGAGGTTGAAGGCAGTTATCGGACAGTGTCGTTAGTTAAGTGCGTGTCATAAGCTGGACGTTTCATGAGTTATGAGGACACTGAATAATAGAAGTTGTTTTGAAGTCTAGATTAACAGGCAGTTTGATTTGTAATTAAAAGTGAGGGAATCACTACTGAAAATGTTATTTTTGTTGTATATTTTAATATGTATGTCCGTCGGATGGGGACATTAAATCCGAGGTCCCGTGTTCAAGGAGTACCACGCTTTGTGCACGTTAAAGATCCCTCTCAACAAGCTCTTTGAGTGGTCCATAAGTGGCCGGTTGTTAGGCAAAATTATTTCATACCGGTTTTGGCTTTGATATTTTCAGTGGTTTTCAAATGTAACATTTGGCTTGTTGGTTTTAAAGGTTAAAAATTGGTGTCTCTAAAATATGTCAGCATACATGTTTCAAATAAAGATGTAAAACGATGTAAGGGTACTTATGATTAAGTTGACGTGTTTAAGTTGATGTCCATGTTTAACGTTTCCTCCAGTGTAAAGACAATAGTATACAGTTGAGTGGGAATCTTGTCATGTCGGGTAGATCATACATCTACGAGTTGTTCTAGTGGTTAGCTACTGAATAAGTAACGGTTATAATTGTGGTTTTTAAATGGCATGGCTCGAGGCAATACCCGGATAGAGTTTGGGACTGAAAAATGTCCACTTGATGTAGATGTGCTCAATTGATTTCGATAAATGCGGGGACGCATTTCCTGTAGGCGTGGGTAATGTGATGAACATGGTTCATCAGTTTTATTTTACTAGGGTTCATCTTATTTCTTTTATCAAGCTGAAACATTGTTATACGAACTCGTTATGTTTGAAAGTTGAACAGTTGTCTACTTTCGATTTTGTTATGTTTACATTGCTATGGATATTTATAATATTTAGAATCAGTAACGGACCGGTCGTGGTTAGCATACCCGGAAATATTCCGATCGGTAGTCGTAAACATAAGGGCCGTCATTCTAACGTTTTAGCATTAAGGGTTAGGTAATTATAAACACTCATATGAATAAGACATATGGTATCGTCCAAATTAAATGGTATGGTCCAAAACCTTAGTATATAAGCTGATGTGCTGTCAGAACAAGGGTCGCTTGATGGATAATCCAGACGCCTTAAAGAAGGGAAAAGGTAATTATTTACACTTTATAAAAGAATTAATAGAATCTGAATAAGAATCTATCTGCGTACCTGAATAAGGTTGCAGGAGTATTAAAGTTGTATTTACGCACCGGGTAATAGGTGCATAGGCGACTGTGCGGAAATACGTGCACTGGTTAGGCAGTGCACAGGCTGAATAAGCCAGATAGTGCACAGGATAGTAGCGCATAGGTAGACATTAGCAAGGTTTGGAATAGTGCACAGGTTAGCACTGGTTGTTGCTTAACACAAGGTCTGTTCAAAGACAGCAACACGTCCCACAAATTGTTATTGTGTGTCAGAGGCAAAAGTTAACAAATTAAAGATAAACATATAAGAAACGGTGCAGCTTCCAATATCCAGGGGTAAACTTTGGTACGATACCCAGAAGTCACTACCCCGAGTACGTGACATAACAACGAATATTTTTTGATAGGGAATATAAGTAAGGGGGAAAGTAACCAATTTTTTGTTCTTTACGGGTATCCGCTGTTATCAATTTATTTCGGAGCACTCCCGCTTTGGATAAATAGGTTTCATGCTGAAACAAATATTTTCATCTGCTTTTATTTTTAAAATCGTTATATACAGGTTAGACTGTGATTTTAAAAACAAATGTTGATATCTTTTTATAATATTTACCAAAAAAAAAAACGGTGCGGGAAATGGACATGATTACATTTCCGGATGCGGGAAGCGGGAATATAAAAAAAATTAAAAAAATCTGTTTTGAAAAAATAGGTGCGGGCGGGTCCGTCGAACAAGGAATCAAATTGGTGTGGCCTTACAGAAAAATAGATTTATGTATCATATCCATTTTTGTGCATGAGTGTTAGGATTTCACATGTGCATTGTCCATAATTTAGTAGTTATTTGAACAGAGAATTAAGAATATTAAAATCACTTGTTGATAGACAAAAATCTGCGTACAGTACTAAACTAATACGTTTTGCATGTGCAGTCAGTATTAAATCCAAAGTATGAAATGTAATTTTAAACATAATTCCAGGTAAAGAGCAGTTGATACTGAAATTAAGTTAACTACACTTATACTATACTGTAAATTATGTATTTCCAGCCTATTGATATATCGGTACACTAATGATTTTTCTTATATATGTGTCAGAGCACTCTTTTGACAAGATCTAATCATAAAATAAAAGTACACAGTCATGTAGCATTCAATTGACTCAGATCCTGCAGTGGCGGATCCAGGGGGGGGGGGGGGGGGTCCGGGAATTGGAACCCCACTTTTTTTTGGCCGGTCAATGCATTTGAAAGGGAGCATATAGTTGGACCCCCCTTTACTCTGGGTTGGGAACCCCCTTTTTTAAATGGCTGGATCCGCCCCTGTCCTGTATGGATTATCAAATAAAACATGCTATAGCGAAATTACTTTTAACATATTTTACTTGCATAAATACAAATTGGATAAGACTCATGGCAAACAAACGTATGAAGTATGCGCGAAAAAAACATGTGTATTTGTTTGCCATTTCGAATGTGTATTTTGTTTTGTCTGGAGTTCTATGTAAGAGACAAAAGGAGTAGGTCCGGTAAGGACCGATTTTGGCCTCAAATTTCAGTTTCATCTGACGAAAGATTTTGACCACTTTGTAAACACTTAAGTGTCTATTTCACATGATGCAATTAATTAATGTGAAAGATTTTAACTTATTTTGTGATTAAAAACGATCCGATTCTGGCTCCCTCCGGTGGATCGCTATCCTTGCCGTGGTCGGAGGGCTTGCGTGTCTCAGTGACCCCAAGAGCTATGCCAGCTGGAGCTTCGTCTCCTGGTAGGGTTACCCATGCTGGACAGGTCGAAGGGTAGAGACCAGACTAAAGTGATCCGAACATCGTGAGATGCCCGATGTTTTAAATAAAATAGGCTCTCCAACCCGTGTCGGTGGTTGACGAGATCCTTGTGGATGAGGGCTATAGCCAGACTCCTTACGGTCAGAAAATACCCGGACGGACGAGACTATAGTTCAATAAGCTGCTTTGGCTTCGAAATCATCTAAACGGGAGGTCGGATGGACCCGGTTCGATCAATCGGCTGGTCATGTCGAGCCCTTCAGTTAATCCTCAACAATAAGCTTTCTTGTAACAATTTTCATAATATACACATGTATTTTAAATTAAGCTATTTATATTTTAGATAACTGAAGAAGGCGATGGCTCATGGGTCAATCAAGTGGTACGCTTTCTTTTTCGCTTGATGGATACGCTCTGCTTGAGTATACTATTCTTGGAACATCTGGTGCTTTCCGCAGTGGATCTTGGGTGCTGATTTTGAGGACCAGCTACATTATATATGGAGCTCGTTTTCAGCATTAGCACTCGATCCCGGTTCGCCACGGAAACACAGCATCGCCCTTGTAGGCACTCCGAGGTGGGTGGATGGCAAGAATGGTGAATCTTTCTCCTTTCATATGGCACAACAAAACAAACCCTCGAAATCAGCTTTAATACATAAGAAAAGAAAATGTGATGATTCAGAGCCCTGTCGGGAAGATGACAGTTGGCCCAGATTTATTGTAATAAAAGGAACAGAAGAAAAACCAATTTCAAAAATATCGCCCTTTGTAATTCACAAACAAATTCAAAGCGTTGCTGGTACTGTTAAAAAAGTTTCAAAAATGAGATCTGGCAATTTGTTGGTTGAATGTTCCAACAAAAGTCAATCAACAAATTTACTTACAATGTCTACAATATCAAACTTTCCTGTTTCTGCCTCTCCTCATAACAGTTTGAACAGCTGTAAGGGGATCATTCGAGACAGAAGTCAATACCTTGGTGACCTTACCGTGGAAGAAATCGGTGAGGAACTTTCAAGCCAAGGTGTAACTAATGTTATTAGATTTCAAATTAAAAAGAATGGAAATATAATCAAATTAAATACTTATCTTTTGACCTTTAGAACTCCAACTCCTCCTCCATCTATTACTTTAGGTTGCTTCGGAATCAGAGTTGACATGTTTATCCCAAACCCAATTCGATGCTTTACTTGTCAAAAGTTTGGTCATGGAAGTAAACAATGTCGTGGTAAGCAGAGATGCTTCAAGTGTTCTGACGAAGGACACGAGGGAACAAACTGTCACTCTGAATCTTCTAAATGTGTAAACTGTGGTGAATCCCATTTTTCATCGTCTAGGGACTGCCCTGTTTACCTTAAAGAAAAACATATTATTAAAATTAAAACAGAAAGAAACATTAGTTACCCAGAAGCTAAACAGATAGCTTCTGTTTCGAATGATCTCCTTGTTTCAAACAGACCATCGTACGCCAGCAAAGTTGTCCGCTCATTCAGTCACGAGAATACACAAACTCGCATGACTTGGCCAATTGATGCGGACAATTTTAAAATGCTGCCTGTTGAAACAGAACCTACCGATAGAATATTAATTCCAAGAAAACCAATATCTTCCAAAACCAGTACTCAGTCAACTCAATCTTCCCTACAGAGCTCACTATCATCACCAAAAAAAAATGAGAAAAAAAAATCAAATAAAAAAGAAACAGTAGAAATACACAATTGGAGCGGTGAATCTGACTGGGATCTTCCCAGTGATATAGATGATTCTTCCACCTCCAAAAGTCTTCCTTCATCTGCATCCAAGAAGGTATCTTCTTCGTCCAGTAAACAGTCTACCAGAGCCCCATCTCCTCTTCGTTCTCAAGAAAAGAAGGATGTCCAAAAGAAGCCAGGAAATACATCCTCTCAGAAGTCTTCTGATTCGAGGTCGCGGGGTAGGGGTCGAGGCGGAGTAACACCAGCTGCGCGTAGTCCTGGAGATCGACGACTCTCCTCGCACAACAGATTTTCAACACTTATCATCGAAACTGAAATGGAAACCGAAAGTGTTCCGCCACCCGAAAGATCACGATCTCAGGGTGAGCGAAATAAGAATGCTGGCAAACTCGACAGCATTCGCCCTTCTTTTATTAAATAATGACAAATATAATCCAATGGAATTGCCGAGGTCTTAAAATAAATCTTCTCGAGTTAACACTTCTAGTTCAGTCTTTTTTACCTATTGCATTTTGTCTTCAAGAAACTCATCTAAAAGAAAGTGACAACGTATCTTTAAAAGGATACAACATGTATAGCACATTTTCTAAGGTAGATGAACGTGCTGCAGGCGGATCATCCATTTTTGTGAAGGACAACGTCATTCATAGCACAGTCCAACTCACAACGGATCTGCAAGCAGTTGCAATTCGTTTATCATTAGACAAAACAATTACATTATGTTCGATATATATTCCACCTAATTCAATTATCGATAAAGCAAAACTCAAAAACCTCACTGATCAATTACCCTCACCATTTATACTTATGGGCGACTTCAATGCCCACAATCCATTATGGGGTAGCAAGACTCATAATGCCAAAGGTAAGATCATTGAGGACTTTGTCTCTCAAGAAGGATTATGCATTTTTAATGATGGATCTAATACGTATCTTCATCCTGGAAACGGGTCTTATTCTTCTATTGATATCACTATATGCGATCCCTCTCTGCTCCTGGATTATTCATGGCGTGTTCATGATGATCTATGTGGAAGTGATCACTTTCCAATAGTACTTGAACATTTTTTTTAATTCTGCCCAACAGAGAGTACCACGTTGGAAACTTGACAAGGCGGACTGGTCCTTGTTTGAGAATCTCTGTCGAACGGAACTTCAGTCAAAGATGTTTGAGACTGTGCAAGATCCAATTTTAACTTTTAATACAGTTCTAACGTCAATTGCTGACAGAACTATTCCTAAGACCTCGGCAAATCCAAAACATCCCAGTAAACCATGGTTTGATGACGCATGTGATCAAGCCATAGGTGACCGTAAAAAATCTGAAAGACGGTTCAATCAACAACCAACGACGGAAAACTTGAGTAATTTCCGTATTTTTCGCGCTAAGGCACGGCGGACTTGTAGGCAAGCCCGACGAACATCCTGGAAAAAATTTGTCTCGGGGATTACATCTCGCACTCCGATGACAAAAGTTTGGAATATGGTAAATAAAATAAAAGGTAAAAATTCTAAAGCCACTGTAAAACATTTGAAAGACGGCAATAATTTATTAACATCTGAAAAGGATATTGCCAACAAACTTGGTGAAACTTTTGCAAAGTCTTCTTCTTGTAACAACTACAGGGAAGACTTTAAAAAAGTTAAAAAACAAAAAGAAAAAATTAAATTAAACTTTAAATCAAAAAATGGTGAAAATTATAATAAACTATTTTCTCTTGAAGAACTTAAAACATCTCTGTCAAAAGCCCATGATACAGCTTGTGGGCCTGATAATATTCACTACCAACTCTTAAAACACTTGCCAGATTCCTCGCTAGAAGCTCTCTTGCAGCTCATGAATAACATTTGGGAATCTGGTGATTTACCATCAATCTGGAAGCTTGCAACCGTCGTGCCTATTCCAAAACCAAGTAAAGATCATACGGATCCTATTAATTATCGACCAATTGCTCTTACCAGTTGTGTCTGTAAAACACTCGAACGGATGGTCAATGATCGCCTTGTTTGGTTCCTGGAATCCAATGGGCTATTAGCCAATATTCAGTGTGGATTCTGACAGGGTCGCAGTACTCTTGATCATCTTGTTCGATTCGAATCATTTGTCCGTAATGGTTTTGCGAAAAATGAGCATGTGGTGTCGGTCTTTTTCGACCTTGAGAAGGCCTATGATACTGCATGGAAATATGGTATTTTAAAAGATCTATTTGATATGGGGTTGAAAGGCAATATGCCTAATTTTATTTCTAATTTTCTCTCTAACAGACAATTTAATGTTAGAGTTAATTCGACCATGTCTGATCTTTATGATCAAGAGATGGGTGTCCCTCAGGGCAGTATTTTATCTGTTACATTATATAGTCTTAAAATCAACAGCCTTGTTGAAGTTTTAAAAAGTAATATTGAAGGTTCATTGTACGTTGATGATTTTTTAATATGTTACAGAGGCAAAAATATGAATAACATTGAAAGACAATTACAATTATGTCTTGGAAGAATTGAAAAATGGGCCTCGGAAAATGGTTTTAAATTTTCCACTTCAAAAACGGTCGGGATGCATTTTTGTAACAAAAGAAAATTGCATCTTGATCCAGAACTAACTTTGTACGGCAACCCAATTAAAATGGTTGATGAAACCAAATTTCTTGGGTTAATTTTCGATAAAAAGTTAACCTTTCTACCCCATATCAAAATGTTAAAAGCGAGATGTTTAAAAGCTTTAGATATTTTAAAAGTTGTCGGCAGCACTGACTGGGGTGCTGATCGCAACATTTTACTCAATTTATATAGATCTCTTGTTAGATCTAAACTAGATGATGGCTCTATAGTGTATGGCTCTGCAAGGAAGTCCTACATACAGATTCTCGATGCTGTGCATCACCAAGGTTTGCGTCTCTGTCTTGGCGCATTTAAAACCTCACCAGTTGAGAGTCTGTATGTAGAGGCTGATGAGCACTCACTCACTGACAGACGTTTGAAGCTTGGACTTCAATATGCTGTCAAACTAAAAGCCCATTCAGATAATCCTGCCTACAGCTGTGTTTTTAATCCGATTTATGAAGATATTTTTGCAAAACATGAAAATAAAATTCCTCCGTTAGGTTTACGTTTAAAACCACATTTAGCTTCTTTTGATTTAAAATATGTTGCTCAAGTTCAAACTTGCAAATGTCCTCCATGGGAACTTCCCAAACCAAAAATGATATTTGATCTCCGTGAACACAATAAAAATAAAAACAAATCCTCTTTTAATTCAGCAACACTATGCTGAAATTAAAGCCGATTATCTCGATTTTTCAACTGTCTATACTGATGGATCAAAAGATGGTGATAGAGTTGCATCTGCTGCTGTCTTCAGGGACAGAGCTGCAACCCTCCGTTTGCCATCTGATGCATCCATCTTTACTGCTGAAGCAGAAGCAATAATTTTGGCTTTGAAATTTATTGCTTCTTCAGATAAATCCAAATTTATTATATGTTCGGATTCACTTTCATGCTTACAAGCTATACGAAATACTAAAATTAAAAACCCAACAATCCTGAAAATTTTATATGTAATGAGGAAATTAAAAATTCTTCTGAAAGAAATAATATTTCTATGGGTTCCGAGTCATGTTGGAATCCTTGGAAACACAGCTGTAGACCTTGAGGCAAAGAATGCCCTGGGTGACCCTCTATCTAACTGTGATATACCATATACTGATTTTAAATCTAATATTAGAGAATATGTTTTTAATATATTGAAAAATAAATGGAGTAAAAAAGACGATAATAAATTGCATGAAATTAAACCTAATTTAGGCAAACCTTTTGATAATAGTATGTGCAGAAAAGATCAGTGTGTTATTACTAGATGTCGTATTGGTCATACTAGAATAACACACGAGTATCTTTTAAAGAATGAAGATGAACCACAATGTGTTCCTTGCAACTGCAAGTATACTATTAAACATGTTTTAATTAATTGTATTGACTTTGCTGATATTCGTAAGAAGCATTTCAATGTCAATAATATGTATGATTTATTTAATAATGTTCCATTTACAAATATTGTTGCTTTTTTAAAAGAAATTGGAATTTATTATAAAATATAAAAATGTTATTATATTTAAATCGATTTTAATTTTTATCACGTTATTTTACTGTTGATTTTTATTTGTATATAATCAATTTGCTTTAGTCAAGAATTTTAGTGTATTGAAGGACCTTTTGTCTTATTTTAAAAATATGCTTTAAATTGTAAAAATATTCGAATTAGCTCTCGCCGCGATATAGCCTTTTTGTGCTAATGCGGCGTAAAGCAACCAACAATCAATCAATCAACCGATTCTGGCTCAAATATGAGATATCTACCAAATATGCGAAAAAATGTCACTTTTCAGATGGTTTTTGTCAAAAACGAAAGTGGCCGCATCCGTGTTCATCCTCAATCTTTATATATGTTATGTATTATTATTAAATACAACTTCCATTTCAATATTTTGGATGAACACGAATGCGGCCACTTTCGTTTTACACGGAAACCGTCTAAAATTTAACTAAAATGCTGGATTTTTTGAAGATTTCAGTAATTTAGCATGAATTAATGGTGCTAGTTCTCAATATATGTGCATTGTATTGGCAAAAAGAGCCCATATTTATGTAGCAGAACCTTTCTACTATCCAATAAATGACTAAAAGTTTTTGATTTTTTATAAAATTTTCTTTAAATGTCTGGTATTTTTGGTACAAGCTATATATATAAAGAGTCGGTTATCCTCCTACAGTTTTTGAGATACAGCTTTAATACCTAATAGGTTTATTGTACACATAATTGAAGTATGTATTGCCATCAGAGTTTTATTATTCTTCAAATATTCTAAAAATGTCAGATTTTTGGACTTAGTCAATTTTTCTTACTACTTAAAAAACAATTAGGGTAGTTGTTGAATATTCACCAAAAACGGTAGTTGAACTTGTTTTCCCTCTCAGTTGCTTTTGAAGGCACAACTTGCAGTACTAGTACTACAGTTTAATGTCCCTAATGCAATAAATAAGATTTTTTTAGTAACTTCAAATATTTATTCAATACCGGAAAGGTTGAACTTGGTGAATACTACAGCCGATTTCATTGAGTGTGAAGTCAAAGGTAATATTTTTAGTAAGCTTGCTTGTTAGATGAACCATAAAGTAATTGTTAGGTCAGGTTAACTACCCTCCTTTAAGAAAATACTAGTTCAGCAGATTACTAATCTATCTGTCTGATGGACTATGCTACTTCGAAAGGAGGGTAGTAAACCTTACTAATAACTTCACGGTTCAGCTAACAAGCAAGCTTACCAAAGATTTCACCTTTGACTTCACTCTCAATGAAATCGGCTGTACATCTTGAAAGTTGAAACCTTTTGGCTGGACATTCAGTCCTGCAAGTGAAGACATTCAGAATGAAAATAATAATGAAAACGAGTGCACCCGCACGAGCGGGGATCAAACTCACAACATCAGTGTTGACTGGCTAGTGATTACAGAAGTAACTGCTAAGACCACTCGGTCACCGAGACCCTTTAATGAAGTATGTCGACATTTCTAATCAAATTCGAATGTTTTGGGGTTTCATGAAATACTACTTACCAACAACTGTTTCATTGAAAAAAGAGCATAACAGCTTGGATGAGATAAGGAGATGTGGTAGGATTGCACATGATACTATACACCGGCGATCAATATGCTAATTTCAGGATATATATCGTAGAAACAATGAATTTTTAGAGAAGCTTGAAGATGTTCATACCTCTTTCGTCCTCATATCTTAATGAGTTTTTAACGTCTTAAACCCTGACCTCATCGAAAACTTTGAACTTTGTTTTCAGCATTTCAGTCTTTTAAATATTGTGTTAAGTGTTAAAAAGTTCACAGTGTACGATTCTTCTAGTGACAAACAATGACATTGTACAGGCTATGCATATTTGCTATAGATACTGTATAAATCTGATACTGAATCTTCAAAAGTAGTTTTAATCCATTTGCGTTTTTTAATGTACCGGTAATCATCATGTAAATGTAAAATGCTTTATTCATAACTTCAACTAATATTTATGAATAATAAGTGTGCAACTTCTTATATAACTTAAAAGTTTTTTTATGCTCCAGTTATGGGCATTATGTTTTCTGGTCTTTGCGTCCGTCTGTTCGTTCGTCCGTTAATCCGTCCGTCCGTCTTCTGTCGGTATAGGTATGTTCTTGACTTCCAACTTTAGGCTTGAAGCAATACAAGCGCATTAAAATTCCCAGCTACATAAAACTGTCTCGCTTGTTTCAGCAAGGCCAGTTGCTGAAAAATCAGAGGCAGCTAAGGCTGTTGTGAAATTGAAAGCTCATGAGTATGACAGGATGAATTGCAAAACATCATCTAGCATTGAAATGTTATCCCATTTTATGCCAGCTAGACAAGGCTAAAGGTTTAGATGTTGGCGAAACTTATTTGAATGACTAAAAAGCAAGAGAATTTGTTCACCATATCGCCAATGTCTCGAGAAGTGAAGTAAACAAGTTATTGGATGCATCGAAATGTATCAGTGTAACGTGTGATGGGACAAGTGATTTTATGAGAGACGAGTATGAGTCTCTATCGTACATCTATAAGTGGGAAAGTCACTGACAGTTTCTTTTGTTTAGGAACAGCAGAGTCAGCCTGTGCCTTAGATATTTTTTCATTTATAAAGGCAACTTTTGAAAGGGAAAATCGTACATGTAATACTTATTTGTGGACGAAAATAGTAGGGTTTGGTTCTGATGGCGCATCAAATATGCAAGGTTATAATTGTAACTTAAAAAAGTGCCTTTCTCATCCCATGATCTAAACAGGTCAAGTTGGGACTAAGGACTGATATGGTTTTTTTTATACACCTAATGACATTGGTATTTATTTATTACATGCTTTAATTCTGACAAATGTTTGCTGATTATTTTAAATATTTATTGTTTTGCCTTGGACCAGGATGGAGAGTTGTCTCATTGGTACTCATACCAGATCCTCTTGTTTCTAATTTATAATTTAATTGCAAAAGTTAAGCTAGCATAAATTAAAGCACAATATTCGCTGACAATCACATATATAATTTTCATTTTTGTAGAATTTTATTTTGCACCTTTTCAGTTGATTGATTACTTTTAGCATTCAAGGATGCAATAACACAAATTGGAAACAAGACTATATGAAAAGACAACACT